>NW_020837947.1:49147319-49498351 GCF_003676395.1 Aethalodelphis obliquidens | reverse complement strand
CACACACACACACACACACACACACACACACACACACACACACACACTCTTGACTGATGAATTTATCAGGATGCCAGTTTATTGATATACTTTGAGATATTTGTCAAGTAGATAGCATACTGATTCTCTGACTAAGGGGTTTTCTGTTTAGGAAGATTATATGAGAAATCAGGTTGCTTAGGAGCTTGGAATCACAACAAAGGAAATTAGATGTATGTTGTGGTCACTTAATAGCATTAAGCTCTGAGAACCTCTACAGTAGAGCTTAAATTGCCTCCAATTTCTGCCCATCTGAGTTAAATTTTTCTATTCCTGACAGCTGTTCTTTTTGATGAAAACATTCTGTCTTTAAATATGTTAAAACATTTATATTGTAGCCTAGTCTCTGGTCTTAGAGCCATTCTGTGTCTATAAGCTAACTTTGCATATATCTGCTCTGGTCCATTATGTACTGATTTATAGTTTAGCCTTCTGAAGGTAATACTATTTCTAAGTTTTTGTAGGCCCCACATATCATAGGGGTGTACATTGATGTTAAGCTCAACAATGAGGTCTGAGCTAGAGATGTATTATAACTATCAGCCTATTAGAGTATTTTGTTTTATTTTGTTTTTAACTTACCATGTCTGTGTGCTTACTGCGGTTCAGGCAGTCTGTTAAATGCTTTGCACTTATATTATTTGGCCCTTACATAGCTTAAAAAAAAAAAAGAAATGCTAGAGTTCATCCAAAGCTTACTCTTAACCATTATGTTAGTGTTATACTATAACCATGGGAGCAAATACAATTGGCTATGGTGAGGATGCAGAATAAGAGCCACGGTAGTTTGAAACTGACCAGAGAAGGAAGGGAATAACCAGGAAATGGGCAACCAGGGTTGAAAATTTCAAGAAGAAATGACTAGTCAATATGGAGAATGCTACCAACATGTCTAGAAGGCTAAAGTTACTGAATGGTTTGACAGTAGGTAGTCTCTGTTACCCTATAATATATGCATCTGGTGTATATTCCCATATTAATATTGAATTACTATGCTGTATTGAGATAAAGACTGATTGACTTGGGTTGGCCTAGGGTAAAACCATGCTGCTCCCTGAAGATAGGAGAGTCTCTCCTAAAGGGCTGGCATTTCTCTTGTTCACCTCTACCAAAAATGTAGGTTCCAGATCAGGAAACTACAACTTGGATAAAAGGATTTAAGTGGGGATAGGTAACTCTGGATCCTTCTGGGTTCTCTTTCCTAGGTTTAGTCTTTAAGGAGGGGATATGGTAAGCATGGATTCTTGGGTGGTGGGTGCTAAAATAGTGCTCACCAGTTGAGGGTAGATCAGGAACTATGATAGAACAGGGCCTAAAAGCCCCAGAGAGAAAATCCTAACTTTTAAGATTCACTGCCTGGTTACTTTTTTGGTGTCTGTGCTTTCTTCTCTTTTATTATATTTTGACTTTGGTAAAGTCTTATTTAAATATCATAACTTTATCTTTGTTGTATCAAGATATATAGGGGAAAGAGTCATAATCATAGATCTGACAAGGCTCTAGCATTATAAGGGGAGCAGCACCCTTCTCCCAGTGAGGCCAGTGAGGAGGGACAGCGATAATGAGATCTCCAAGGGGAAAGTGAATATTAAGGACAAGAACTGGAGCTTGTAGATTTAACTCATAAGTTCCTCTTCCGCATGTAGAGATTCTTCTTCCATTGTCAACCTCAGAGGATCTGAATTTTATTTATTAAAGAAGGCAGTGCCATTTTCCTATCAGAAAATGACCTTTTTCAGTGCACTTACAGGGGAATGGAGGAATGAAAGCCTGATATTTGCATTCATTTGTCGAGTATTTATTGAAAACCTAATATGGACAAGCTCTATGATTGGCACTAATTATACAGCAGCATAATTAAGAAGCTGCCATTAAGAACTGCCCTTAAGCATACAACCTGCATGGAATGTAGACTGTTCTTTGAAGAAGTTTGACTGAACAGCAAGGGATAGAGATAGGATAGTAGCTGAAGGACTGTGTGAGTGATGATGAGAGAAGGGTGATGTTTAGCAGGTAGACTCAATGGGATTTGGTGACTGTTTCGATCATGGAGATAAAAAAAGGAAATGCCTGGGGGACTACTATCCAGATGGTAAGGAGTAACTCCTTCCATTAATCAGAGTATGGAATATATTAGGAAGACCAGTCTTGGATGGAAAGATACTGAGTCCAAGTTTGCACATGATAATCATCTTCTTTGAGGGACTTATGAGTCATTCAGGTGAACAATGACCAGTACTGCTTATGAACACCTTCTGTACGTGAAACCCTAACGGTTCTTTGTGAGATGTAGCTGTAGATTCAAATAGTGAGAAGAGCATGGACCTTGGAGTCACAGTATCTTGGGTTTGAATCCCAACTTTACTTCTTACTGGCAGTGTGAATTTGGTCAGTTATTTAACCTCACTAACTTTGAATGTGGGAGATGAAATAGCCTTAGTTTTCTTACCTGTAAAGGGAGGATAGTACCTGCCTTCCCAGGGCTGTTGTGAAGATTTAATGAGATAATATAAAGTTTTAGATTAGCAATTGGCACTCAAGAAACAGTATCATAAATCACAGCAAGATCCTTTTTGACCCACCTCCTAGAGAAATGGAAATTAAAAAAAGAATAAACAAATGGGAGCTAATAAAACTTAAAAGCTTTTGCACAGCAAAGGAAACTATAAACAAGACGAAAAGACAACCCTCAGAATGGGAGAAAATATTTGCAAATGAAGCAGCTGACAAAGGCTTAATCTCCAAAATATACAAGCAGCTCATGCAGCTCAATAACAAAAAAACAAACAACCCAATCCAAAAATGGGCAGAAGACCTAAATAGACATTTTTCCAAAGAAGATATACAGTTTGCCAACAAACACATGAAAAGATGCTCAACATCACTAATCATTAGAGAAATGCAACTCAAAACGATAATGAAGTATCACTTCACACCAATCAGAATGGGCATCATCAAAAGATCTACAAACAATAAATGCTGGAGAGGGTATGGAGAAAAGGGAACCCTTCTACACTGTTGGTGGGAATGTAAATTGATACAGCCACTATGGAGAACAGTATGGCAGTTCCTTAAAAACCTGAAAATAGAACTACCATATGACCCAGCAATCCCACTACTGGGCATATACCCTGAGAAAACCATAATTCCAAAAGAGTCATGTACCACAATGTTCATTGCAGCTCTATTTACAGTAGCCAGGACATGGAAGCAACCTAAGTGTCCATCGACAGATGAATGGATAAAGAAGATGTGGCACATATATACAATGGAATATTACTCAGCCATAAAAAGAAACAAAATTGAATTATTTGTAGTGAGGTGGATGGACCTAGATAGAATCTGTCATACAAAGTGAAATAAGTCAGAAAGAGAAAAACAAATACCATATGCTAACACATATATATAGAATCTAAAAACCAAAATGGTTCTGAAGTATCTAGGGGGCAGGACAGGAATAAAGATGCACACGTAGAGAATGGACTTGAGGACACGCGGAGGGGGAAGGGTAAGCTGGGACAAAGTGAGAGAGTGGCATGGACATATATACACTACCAAATGTAAAATAGATAGCTAGTGGGAAGCAGCCGCATAGCACAGGGAGATCAGGTCGGTGCTTTGTGACCACCTAGAGGGGTGGGAGGGAGATGCAAGAGGAAAGGGATATGGGGATATAAGTATACATATAGCTGATTCACTTTGTTATACAGCAGAAACTAACACAACAATGTAAAGCAATTATACTCCAATGAAGATGTAATAAAAAATAAAAATGAAAGAAACAGTATCATCAAAATGATCATCTTTATGTAAAATAGTACTTGTCCTTCAACTTGATTGATATTAATGAAATATTTATAAGGTGCTTTGTGGTTGAACTGAAAAGTGTTATTTTGTATAATGCTACTATTGTTGGCATTCTCTAAGATTTTATAATGAGATCCTTGAGTTATATTTCATTTTTCCCAAATTTACAACTTAGCTCTAATAATATTTTATATTTTAAGCTTCTTAATTGGGGAAAGTTGCTATAAGTAAAAATATGGCAATTATGATTTTTCATAAAACAGCAAAATGAGAGATTACTGTATTTCTGAGCAAGGACTCCATGTCCAGCTTTGTTATAGAAATTTTTAAAAACACCATATTTCATCTGTAACATATCTATATGATATAAAAAATGTAAAGAATGTATATTTCAAGAAAATATAATTACCAATCACATAAAATTTTATTTAATGTGGTACAGTTTTATACTGTTTAATTCAGAGCTCTTATTTTTATAATGTCTACCTTATTTTTCTAGCCACAAATAAAGTAAATAGATATTATGGAATTTAGAAGAACTTCTCCAGGTCGGTAAAACTGAGTGGTTCTTTTTTTTATTGTTGAGTTTTAGGAGTTCTTTGTATATCTTGGACACAAGTTCTTTATCAGATATGTTTTTTGCAAATACTTTCTCCCAGTCTGTGGCTTGTCTTTTCATTTTCTTGCCAGTGTCTTTTGCAAAGCAGAAGTTTTTAATTTTAATAGAGGCAAACTTGTCAGTTTTTCTTTCATGGGTTGTGCTTTTGGTATCCTAAAAGTCATTGCCAGACTCAAGGTCACCTAGATTTTCTTCTATGTTATCTTCTAGAAGTTTTATAGTTTTGTGTTTTATGTTACAGGTTTATGATCCGTTTTGAGTTAGGGTCTTTTTGGTGAAAGGTATAAGATCTGTGCCTAGATTCATTTATATGTTAAGAAAGTTTCTGCTGGATCTGAAATTATTAATTACTTTGATCAATAATATTAAAAGGTGACAGAAACTTTAAAAAAACAAATAATATACTGAATATTCACAACTATATAAGTTTTGTTCTTCAAAACTGTTCAGTGAGCGAGAGGCTCGAAGTCAGCCCAAAGATGGGGCCAGGGAGAGCTTTATCTGAAACACATCAGGAGACTGGACTAACAGCTCCATTTTAGTGCCGCTCTACTGTTATCTATTGTTAACATGTGCAGTTGGCTGAGTGCTGTATGTGCAAATTGTTTGGGGAGACTTCCTACAATTAGGAATATTTTACTTCAATTAATACACCCTGTTATTTGTTCACATTGCTATTTCTTTGCTACTTTGCCTAGTCATACAGGCTTGCAAAAATCCACCTGTGGTTTCTCTCCAATAGTTTCACTCTTTTATACTGTGAAACAATGAAGCCATCTGAACCTTAAATATCTCCCTATATTTTGACTGACTTCAATTTTGTTTTTAAAGGAAATTTTCCTAATTATCTGCCATTTAGTAATGTGAATAGGTTTGCCTTGAAATACTTGGTTTTTCTTACTTTGGCTTGTTGGAAAACAGTTTATCAACCAATTGTTTATTATATGTGTACCTTGGTGTTTATGTGTTGCCCAGATGAATCATAAAGGCTTTTAAATGTTGAATCTTTAGATTTTATTTTTAAGGTGTCTGTAACAAAATTGATTTGAATTATGTTCTTTTAAGCCTTAAAACACCTACTTTCTGAAACACTGTCACACATACTATTCTCAGAAAAGAATTCTTTTTCTTTTTTTTGTGTTATTTTGCTTCTATCTCTCAAGAATAAATGAATGAACCACTTAAATCAGATTTACCCTTTTAATATTTTCTCCAGTTCCTCTGTCTTTGATGTTACCAGATTTACTATAATATGCTTTGAACGTCTAAATCTCCAGTATTTCTGGCATACTTTAATAGATTAAACAATTTATTGTTTTTAAAAAAAATCTAGGGCTTCCCTGGTGGCGCAGTGGTTGAGAGTCCGCCTGCAGATGCAGGGGACACGGGTTCATGCCCCGGTCCGGGAAGATCCCACATGCCGCGGAGTGGCTGGGCCCGTGAGCCATGGCCGCTGAGCCTGCGCGTCCGGAGCCTGTGCTTCGCAGTGGGAGAGGCCACAGCAGTGAGAGGCCAGCGTACCGCAAAAAAAAAAAAAGAAAAATCTATATTCATTTTGCCCTTATTTAAATATTTGTGAGCCGACCCACTATATGTATATGTGTGTGTGTGTATATATATGTATATACACAATTTATGACATGTACATATATATGTGTGTGTATATATATATATATATATACACACACACATATATATATATACACACACACAATTTATGACAAATTTTATAGACCAATCTCACTGCTGGCTTCATTCTTTTTTTTCCTACTCTTATTTTCCTTATCCACATATTTTATGTGAATATATACATATATAGAGGTAAGGTATTAAAATTTTGTGTCATTGTGTCATTTAAAAACTTTAAATATTTCAAACAAAAAGAAAAATAAGAAAAATATAATAAAACCCTTTTACCTACCTCTTGGAATGGATAAATTGTTAATATTTTGCTTCATTTGCTTGCTTCATTCATTTAATTATAAAATCTAATCTTTTTATTGAAGTATAGTTGATATACAATGTTATATAAGTTACAGGTGTACAATATAATGATTCACAATTTTTAAAGGTTATACTCCATTTATAACTATTATAAAATATTGGCTATATTCCCCATGTTGTACAATATATCCTTCTAGCCTTTTTTTTTTTTTTTTGGCTGCGTTGGGTCTTCGTTGCTGTGCATGGGCTTTCTCTAGTTGCAGCAAGCAGGGGCTACTCTTCGTTGTGGTGTGCGGGCTTCTTATTGTGGTGGCTTCTCTTGTAGCAGAGCATGGACTCTAGGCATGTGGGCTTCAGTAGTTGTGGCACGTGGGCTCAGTAGTTGTGGCTTACAGGCTCTGGAGTGCAGGCTCAGTAGTTGTGGCGCATGGGCTTAGTTGCTCCGCGGCATGTGGGATCTTCCCAGACCAGGGCTCGAACCCATGTCCCCTGCATTGGCAGGTGGATTCTTAACCACTCCACCACCAGGGAAGTCCCCTTCTAGCTTATTTTATACATAACAGCTTGTACCTCTTAATCTTCTATCCCTATATTGTCCCTCCCCCTTCCCTCTCCCCACTGGTGACCACTAGTTTGTTCTCTATATTTGTGAGTCTGTTTCTTTTTTCTTATATTCACTAGTTTGTTGTATTTTTTAGATTTCACATATAAGTGATATCATACAGTATTTGTTTTTCTCTTGGGGTACATGTATCTTTTTGGATTAGTGTTTTTGTTTTTTGTTTTCAGATATGTACCCAGGAGTGGCATTGCTGGGTCATATGGTAGTTCTGTTTTTAGTTTTTTGATACACGTCCATACCATTTTCCATAGTGGTTACACCAATTTACATTCCAATGAACAGTGTACAAGGGTTCCCTTTTCTCCACATCCTCACCAACACTTGTTTTTTGTGTTCTTTTTGATGATAGCCATTCTGACAGGTGTGAGGTGATATCTTATTGTGGTTTTGATTTGCATTTCCCTGATGATTAGTGATGCCGAGCATCTTCCTCTTGGGAAAAATGTCTGTTCATTTCTTCTGCCCATTTTTTAATGGGGTTGTTTGTTTGATGTTGAGCTGTATGAGCTATTTATATATGTTGGATGTTAACTCCTTATTGGTCATATCATTTGCAAATATTTTCTCCCTTTCAGTAGGTTGTGTTTTTGTTTTGTCAGTGGTTTCCTTTGCTGTGCAGAAGCTTTTAAGTTTAATTAGGTCCCAATGTTTATTTTTTGCTTTTATTTCCTTTGCTTTAGGAGACAGATCAGAAAAAAAAATATTGCTGCATTTTATGTCAAAGAGTGTTCTGCCTCTGTGTTCCTCTAGCAGTTTTATGGTTTCTGGTCTTACATTTAGGTCTTTAAACCATTTTGAGTTTATTTTTGTATATGGTGTTAGAGAATGTCTAATTTAATTCTTTTATAATGGAAGGAAAAATTACGTGTGTGGTGGAAGTGCCCTTGGCAATGTAATATATTGTCTTTGTGTTTAAAAAAATTTTACAAAACAGACATCTTATGATATGTCATTGTATAACTTGCTTTTTTCACTCAATAATATATTTTTCAAAGCTTATCCATGTAGCTAAGTGTAGATTTAGTTTTTGAATTTTAGCTGCTCTATGGTGTTTCATTGTATGAATATGACAATTTACTCATTTCCCTGTTAATATATATTTAGATTATTTTTTCATTTTTTTCTATTGCAAGCAAGGCTACAATGAACATCACTATACATATCTCCAAATTAACATATGCCATTTTCTCTAGGGTTCATTCATAAGTACTAAGAAGTGGAATCGCTGAGTTATAGAGTATATACAGCATCAGAACTTTCAAATTGTCTTCCAGAATTTTACATCAGTTTACCCTCCCACCAGCAGTGTGAAAATTTTCATCTCCCCACATCCTTGTTATATATTGACAGGTTTTTATGCCAACCCAATGGGTATGAAATAATTTTTCATTGTTTTAACTTGTGTTTTCCTGATTACATTGTATTTCCTGAAGTTGAGTACCTTTTTGGTTTTTAGCTATTCATATTTTCTCATCTGTTAACCACTGTTAATATCTTTTGTCCCTTTGTTAATTGAGCTGTTTGGTTTTTTTCTTAATGATTTGTAGAATAGGAGTTGTTTCTGTAATTCAGATACTAATCTTTTATCTGTTATATATGTTGCTTTTTAAAAAAACTTTGTCAATTGTGTCTTTTGTTGCATAGAAATTTTAATTTTAGTACAGTTTTTAATCCCTTTTCCTTCTCCTTGTTGTAAATTGTCTTGTTTGTTACAACATCTTTCTTACCCAAAGTCTGAAACATATTCTATATTTTCTTCTAAAAGAGTTCTGGTTTGTTGTTTACATGTAGGTGTTCAGTCCAGCTAGAATTTATTTTTGTCTTTGGCATGGAGTGGAGATATATGTTTATTTTTTACAATATGGGTAGTATGTTATCTCAGCACAAATTGTGACTAGTTAATCCTTTCCCCATGAAAATGCCCTCTTTTTCATAATACCAAATTCCTATATGTACCAGAGTCAGTTTCTGGACTCTTTTCTGTTCATCAGTCTGTTTGTCTCTCCTTACGCCACTGCTTTGATTACTAAAACTCTATAGTAAATTTAAGGACTTACAAATTTTTATTTG
This sequence comes from Aethalodelphis obliquidens, assembly GCF_003676395.1. Lineage (NCBI taxonomy): Eukaryota > Metazoa > Chordata > Mammalia > Artiodactyla > Delphinidae > Aethalodelphis > Aethalodelphis obliquidens. The sequence continues at coordinate 49,489,250 of NW_020837947.1, read as the reverse complement.
ACATTATCCCAGTGTTTCTAAACTCAAGATTTATGGCAAAAGCTTAAGTAACATTTCAACATGTTTGTAAATTTGCTTCCCTTTTATTAGAATTTTAGAAATAGATGAAAACTTCAAGATTACTTAAGTCAACCCTTTTATTTTATATAGAGAGAAAGTTGTAGAGAAGTTAAGCTACTAATTAGGATGAGGTCACAGGACTAGTTAGAACTCCGTATTATTGCCACCATACTAGCAAATCCAAATGTAATGCCCCATCAGTAAGTAGCAGTGCTTTGGAGGAGTCTCTGACCCCAGGTGTTTAATGTTCCTCACTTTTCTCATTTTGTTTGAACCTAATTGTATTTCCTTATATTCTTCTGTTCAAAAAAGGATAGATAATGGCTGTGAAACTTCTCTTGTGATATGTTCTTTTTTTTAGACTTTATTCATTTAGAACATATAAGAGACAAATTCTGTTTCTTGCTCTAAAATAATTTTATGCCAGTTGTTTGAATTCTGTTACTCAATTTTACTGTCTCTTCTATGAACCCTCCTTATTTCATGAGTTGTGTTAATGAGAAAAATTATAGTATCTACCAAATAATTTGGTTATATCATGATTCTGTCAGGTACTTTTGAAGGTACACTACAATTTTGGGGTACCATTTAGTCAGATACACCAGAGTAGTTATTTACTAAATCAAGTGAACTTAAATGCATGAATACTACAATCTTTAACCCTTGTTTTATAGGACAGTCTCTTTACTTCTCTTCCTTTAACCTCCTCCACTGGAAATATGAATTTCTATGTATGCAATACGGATGCTTTAGACAATTTTCTCTTTATTTCTGTTACCAGTTGTTATTTTGTTATCAATTACTTATCTCATGATATTTTGATAACTGTCTTCCGTGTAGAGCTGCTTTGAAGATTCTGTATATAGACATTACCTGAAGTCTGTTCTGTGGAACGCTGATTTCTCAGGAGGACCCCCAAAAATGTTTTCTGTTGCAAATAAGTTTGGGAGATACATGCTCTATCTCTGTTTTGAAAAATTCAAAATGATAGTAGAATGTTAAATATACTGATAAAATTTGCTGGTGAAGAAGTTGGTTAATGCTGTTTTACTAATTTCCCCAAATTAGTTTAATTTTATTTGCCTGGAAATCTGTTTAATTTATGGAGTAACTCCAATTAATATCCTATAAAACTAGTATTCTGTAGGACACATTTTGATAAATACTGTATAAACCATAGTGAGTTGTAGATCTATAATCTTTAAATATTTAGAATAATAAGTATATTTCCTTCTTTTTATTTCTTGTCACATTATCTTTATAATTTGTTTTCTTCCTTTACAGTGTGGCTCATCCCCTGTCACCCAATCATTCCCTTCCTCCAAGCCAAATGTTTTTATTCATTTAGCTGATCTTTATTGAGCCCCTAGAGAGCACATGTTAGAAATACAAAGATGAATAAGGTGAAGTTCTGGCCTCGAAGATCTAACACACTGATTTAATAGAGCAGAGGAGCCCCTATAGGGGATAGCCCCTCACATCTTTGTGCAGCTGTAGAGATCTATGATCAGCACTTTGCATTTACTTATTTAGTAGCATGAGAAAAATGTTCTCAGTGTATGGTTTTATGAAGAGTTTATTCATTGAATTTAAGATACCAGAGATTGTAAGGCACAGCATTACTTTATGTGCCACAATGAAAGAAAAAATGTTGCCAAATATAATTTAAAGTTGAATCCGGATTTCAGAGAAGTAGAATGTATGCATTACATATACTAATAAATATTTGTTAACTATTAGCCTTAGATGTGTTTCATTTTATGTATTTCTACATTAATTGAATCAAGTGCAACAAATGCTTATTGAATGACTATCATTTAATAAGGCCAGTGGATAACAGAGTAATGAATAAGATATGGTCTCTGCTCTTAAGGAACTACAGAGGAAGGCAGATGTGTCCAGACCTTGCTAAAATAAAACTAAGTTTCTTAAAGCAATTTAATTAAATCACACAAGCTATAATTAACAAATATGTTAAAGCTAATGCTAAATTAATGACAGTTGATGGCTTTGTAAAAGTTAAAAATATTATAGATTGGAGAAATAGTCTCAAGACATGGTGAGAATTGTGAACTTTAGGACTTCGTCTCAGTCTAAGCAAAGCTCCAGTAATGTCTTAATTTAAAATAGCTCCAGGAGGGCTTCCCTGGTGGTGCAGTGGTTGAGAGTCCGCCTGCCGATGCAGGGGACACAGGTTCGTGCCCCCGTCCAGGAAGATCCCACGAGCGGCTGGGCCCGTGAGCCATGGCCACAGAGCCTGCGTGTCCGGAGCCTGTGCTCCACAACGGGAGAGGCCACAACAGTAAGAGGCCTGCGTACTGCATTAAAAAAAAAAAAAAGCTCCAGGAGATCAACTCGGTGCTTTGTGACCAGCTAGAAGGGGTGGGATAGGGAGAGTGGGAGGGAGACGAAAGAGGGAGGAGATATGGGGATATATGTATATGTATAACTGATTCACTTTGTTATAAAGCAGAAACTAACACACCATTGTAAAGCAATTATACTCCAAAAAAATGTTAAAAAATAAAATTGTTCCAGGCAATTTGACAGTATGTATCAGAAGCATCAAAACTGTCTTTAACTTAAGTTGTATCCTAATAAAACTTTAACTTGTATCCTAATAAAAAAAATTGGTAATTTACATAAATATTTATCTACTGCCACTAAAAGAACCCTTATACTTTAAAAGAATATTTAATGATACAAGAAAATGTTTATCGTATATTGTTAAGTAGAAAGGCAATTTACATAAACATTGTATGATACAATCCTAACTTTGGTTAAAATAATAAAAGATTGACTTAATAGATACCAAAGTATTAATAATACCTTAACAATCTTAGATTGCTAGAGTTTATAGTGATTGTTATTTTCTTCTGTCATTCCCAAATTTTGTAGAATGAGCGTGTATTACTTTTGTAATCGGGGAGAAAAACAGTATATATATTGTTTACAGTTTTTTGTCAAACCTCTTTCCAAATACTCTCACCCTAATCTCTCAGCTAGCACAGTAAAATATTATGGATTTATATATAATGTAAGTATAAGAAGTTGTTAGCAGTATTCATATACATAAGAATAATATTATTAATGATTGAACTTATCAGTGCAAATGCCTTGGGCCGTGCCTTTTGGTTTTGCTGTGCTACAACCCTTGTATACCTTTCAATGGAATGTAGTCTGCGGCAATAGGAAGTTTTTAGTTCGAGGTCGAAAGGAGACTGAGTCTGTCTTAGCTAAGGCTCATCTGAGCTGGACTGGCAAACTTGGCTGGTTGCCATAATGAAAGCAGCATTGGAGGGTCAACCCCAATTTTTGTGGGATACCAGATTAGTAGTAGTTTAGAGCAAGTTCAAAGGCCCACATTGGTTAGGCATTGCATTTATTTCTCCTCAGACTATGCCCTCTTCCTCTTTCTCCCTCCATGTCTAGCACAAAGTCTGGCACATGTTAGGCACTCAGCAAATAGTGTTGGAATTGAAGTGGGATGAAAACTGAAAATTATGCAGATTCCTAACATTACCTTTACTGAAAAGTCATCTCAATCTTAAATGAAGTGAGTTATGCTGACACAGTCACAGGTGTAGTCTCTATTTGGATGCAAGAGAAGTTCTTAGGAACAATAAAGATATCTCATGTTTAGCCATCATAATAGGGTCTTCTCTATGCCTCTTGTAGTTTGGCTGCTAGTGGTACATTGGGAGGCCCTCAACACTTTCAGCATTTGGCACAGCTAGCTAGAAGTAAAGGATGAACATTGGAAACTAATGAAGAATTGGAAGCTATAAGAGGAAGGTCATACAAATTTTCATAGGTGCATTTTAAGTAAAATGTATTTTAATTATCTTAACTAAGTTTCTGCCTCAGCTAGGCAGGAATATCTGGTTTGTCCTTTTTCCCTCTGTGCTATTCAATAACATATGCTATTTCTCATGTTAAGACCTTAACAGCTGTGCCAACAAGTCCGGTTTGGAAAAAAGTAAGGGCTTAATGGTGTCTCTTTACAGATCAGCCTGTCAACAACTCTGTCCATCAACAGATTACTTCAGCCCTTTAGAACAGTTGTTCACTTCAGACATACATGTCAAAAGTTGGTGTGGTTAAGATACTGCAGCTTGCTAATAGGAATAAGAATTGGAATTATAAATTTGGAGCTCTGGATGCTAAGGAGACAAACATGGGTGTGTTGCTTTTTGAAAGAATAACTCAGGCACTACTGTTAGTGACTAGAGCCCTCTTTTGTCTGAATGGCATAGGCATCGTCCTTTTACTTCACATTGAGATGACTTGTCACTAGGATTTATCTTAGAACTCTGCATGGCTTTTAGGCCTTTAATTCATTTCAGTTTAGCAAGCATTTATTAAGTATTGAATTAGGTGCTAAAGTTATAAAGGTGAATGAGACTTGATCCCTGTCCTCAAGGCTTTCAGTTTAATGGGGAGGACATGAACAGATTATTTCAATATAATATATTAAGTATATAGGTATGCAAAGGGGAAGCTTCATGGACAGATTAACTGATAAACTGTGTGTTGCATAATGGGTAAGAATACTGTAGGAAGAAAATACAATATGAACACTAGAAATGTGTTCACTCAGTATAGGCAGGCAGGAGAAAAGAATTAGATTGATAGAGAACGGGTCATCGAGGCCCTGAGAACATGCTTGATCTTTATCCTGAAGGCAGTGAGGAGTCACTGAAGAGTTTTAAACATTGAAGTGACATGGCTGGATTGTAATTTTAGGTAGATCACTCTAGAGGCAGAGAAGAGTATAGTTTTAGTGGGACACGATCAGTGTCAGGGAAATCACTTTTGAAGGCCATTGTAGTAGTCGAGGCAAAAAATGATGAGGGCCTAGGCTAGGCTAGGGCACCTAGTTAGTGGTGGTAAGGATGAGACAGTATAGGTGATTCAAGAAGTGTTTTAGGTATTGAAATCCTCAGGACTTGAGGGTTGAGAAGTAGGGGGATGATACTATTAAGTGAGATTAAAAATCTAAGAAGAAGGGCTTCCCCGGTGGCGCAGTGGTTGAGAGTCCACCTGCCGATGCAGGGGACACGGGTTCGTGCCCCGGTCTGGGAACATCCCACATGCCGCGGAGCGGCTGGGCCCGTGTACAGTGGCCGCTGAGTCTGGGCGTCTGGAGCCTGTGCTCCGCAACGGGAGAGGCCACAACAGTGAGAGGCCGTGTACCGCAAAAAAAAAAAAAAAAAAAAAAATCTAAGAAGAAAAAGAGTTTTTAGGGGAATGATGATATATTAAGTTTCAGATATGAGTTTGAGGTGCCTCTGGGACATCTGAGTGGATGTGAACTTTTAAAATTCAGAGAAATGGTGGTCAGTACTTGATAAGAAATAAATTATCATCTTGAGTAGATAAAAAGCAAATATATTAGGGCAACCCCCAACGTAATATTGTCGCTTGAGGAGGGCTGTTTGTAAAGAAGGCTTTAGGTATAAAAATTGGGTTTGTACAGCGGCAGTGTAAAGTTACTATAAGTAAGTTAAATATTGTGGGGAATGGAGCATTCTACTTTGTGAAAAGTCATCTTATATACCATTTATAGACTACTGTTTGGAAACTTCATAGTATGGCATGATATTAGAACAGTACTAGATATAGTTTAGGTTTTGATAGTTCAAAAGGGACTTTTGGATTTTGTTGTTTCTCAGTATCATTATGGACATCAATGATTATACTAACAAAATTTTGGACGTGATATTCAACATATAAAGATTTTTAGATATCAGTAAGATTTGCCGAGTGCTAACTATGAGTCAAGCTCTATTCTAAGAACTTTGTATTGATTCATCACATATAATTCTCTGAAATACGTATATAGACTTATTATTCCCATTTTATAGGTAGGGGAAAACCATGGAAAGTTTAAGAAACTTGCCTTAGATCACACAGGATTCACCCCCAAGGAGTCTTGCTGCAGGGCCCACCTCTTAGCCACTATGCTATACTGCCTTATCAAACAGTACAGGTTACAAGTACCTTTGCTCATCTGGGAGAATGGAAATGCATTATATAAACAAAAGTCCCTGTAAAGGTAAAATTTCTAGAAATGTAAGGCGGTAAGAACTTCAGAAATAGTTTAATGTCAAGAATGTGGCGTGTGTGTGTGTGTGTGTGTGTGTGTGTGTGTGTGTGTGGAGAGAGAGAGAGAGAGGAATTACATTGCTAGTTAGGAGGAATGAAAACCTGACATGTCAGAAAAATTTGGGAAACAGAAGTACAGGAAGTTGAATTATTACAGGGAGGGAAGGGAAGAATTTAAGTCAGAGATTAATATATATATAAAGGCTAAGTTATAAGGAAACTGAAACTCCGAGAAAAGAATGATAAAGAGTTTATCACTTCTACTTCTACCACTGTATATTTACATAATACTTTATATTTTCCAAAGCTAAGAGAAAGGAAGTAACAACTAAGATTACATGCTATGTAAGTGTCAGAAACAGGAAAGAACCCAGGTCTTACAACTCAATCCATTACATCATATTCCTTAGTAGAACCATGCAGATTCAGTCCTCAGATCCATAGAAATGGAGGGGGAAATGCCTCAGCAAAGAATTAGTCATCATTGCTAAATCCAAGAGAGTAGCAATAGCAACAGGGATGCAGTGGTAAAGAATGAACCAGTAATGCTATAATCGAACAGATTGCCAAGCTTCTAGAATCTGATAAATCTTTCCTGTTCATTGATGTATATGACAGGAAAGTCACCAAAAGAAAAGTACTTAGGTATATGAATAATTGTTTTTCTTTCTATTCTTTTTTTTTTTTTTTTTCGGTATGCGGGCCTCTCACTGCCGTGGCCTCTCCCGTCGCGGAGCACAGGCCCCAGATGCACAGGCTCAGCGGTCATGGCTCACGGGCCCCGCCGCTCCGCGGTACGCGGGATCTTCCCGGACCGGGGCACGAGCCCGTGTCCCCTGCATGCGCAGGTGGACCCCCAACCACTGCGCCACCAGGGAAGCCCTTTCTTTCTATTCTTAAGAATCTGCTGTTGGTGGTTACCCTCAGAGAGGGGAAAGCAGTAGATGTGGTTGGGAGTCAACGGTCTAGGAGTAGAAAAGTTATTACTTTTTATTTTGTTCTTCTCTGTGCTGTTTAAGTTTTGTTACCTGTGGGTATACTACTTTTTAAAAAAACATGTTAATAGGAGTTTCTGTATAATTGGATTATGGGCCACTTAAAAAAAATTGTTTCATTAAATATTACATAGTACATAAACCGTGCTAACAAACTTTATCCCAAGAGTTACCAAGTAGGTTGACATTGACATTCAGAGTGAATTTTCCACAGATCCACATAGAAACAATATTTTTTTTAAAAAACTTTTCTTTTTTAAAAAATTCTTATTTATTTTTTGGCTGTGGCTGTGTTGGGTCTTCATTGCTGCATGTGGGCTTTCTCTAGTTGCTGCACACAGGGGCTACTCTTCGTTGTGGTGCGCGGGCTTCTCATTGCGGTGGCTTCTCTTGATGCGGAGCACGGGCTCTAGGCGCCCGGGCTTCAGTAGTTGCAGCACGTGGCCTCAGTAATTGCGGCACGTGGGCCCTAGAGTGCGTGGGCTTCAGTAGTTATGGCGCACGGGCTTAGTTGCTCCGCGGCATGCAGGATTTTCCCGGACCAGGGATCAAAACTGTGTCCCCTGCATTGGCAGGTGGATTCTTAACCATTGTGCCACCAGGGAAGTCCCGAAACAATATTTTTATAACATGGTTGGAACATCAGTGGCACTATAAAACCATTATTCTCTTGTTTCTATGGGAAAGTGAATATTAAATTGTAGGTAGGGATGTGGGAAACTTTACTTTCTACAGTCTTAGAAAAATCCCTATACTCATGTATATACATATATGTATGCATTTACTCCTGGGATAGGAAATAGCTTTCCTGAGTGAAAGAGGTACTGTGGCAGGGAGTGGCAAGAGTGATATTCAAATTAGAATTCTTTTATCAATTGCTCTAGACAGATTGTGCTGTGAGAGGGATTTTGAGGACCTTCATCTACTAAAAGTAGGGAGAAGCCAGCAGTTTGGCTGTATAACTAGTTTATATGTAAGTCACACATTTGAATTAGGGAACTCCTCACAGTGATCAGTTGGTGCTTACTCTCACTCTAAAGCCATTTTAGTCCTTTAACCACCTGTTTGGATGATATGCTTGCTATTCAATGAAATTGCAGTTTTCTAAGTTCCCAGAGCAATTATGGTGTGTAATTTGTGCAGTGTTTTATACTACCCTTGGAAAAGATGGAAAGTGCATGTCTGAACAAGGAATACACTCCTTTACTGGAATATTATAAAAGTGCTAAAGGAATTTTTTTTCACGGCGGCATTGTTAGGAAGGGATCAGTTTTTCTTAGAAAGGGCCAGGTATTCTGGATATAATGAAAATATTAAGATAGTATGTTTGTGGCCTGTGCGTGAAAGAAAGAACACCAAGTGTTGGACTGGGACTGTAAATCATCATCTTTGGCAGGAGCAAAGTTTGCTCTTCCTCCTGTTGTGTCTGGACTGTTACCAGGGCCTGTGGTGAATTTTGCAATCTAGTTCTCAAAGTCCCAGTGAACACTGAAGCATTTACATGCACTCTGGGGTACAACTTGTCTGATCTCACTTGTTGGTTGTTTTGTTTGTTTGATTTATATTTTTTTTATGGATAAGATTTTTTTTATATTTAGAGTGAATAATTAAAAATGTTTAATGTGATGGGAAGGAAAAGGATTTTTAGAATTTTAAATAGTCTTTATTTTGTAGTTCTTACTTTTAAAAACAAATCAACACCTATATGAAATTATGTATGAAGTACCTTTGAGAGCCAGAAAATAGCCACTCCACCCAAAAGTTTCTGGGCAGGCATACATTCCATTTACTGCATTTTAGTGATTCTAAGACATTTTTTTCACATTTAAAAACACTTCTAAAATAGGGATACATCTTGTAATCATTATTGGCCTGGATTGAAATCAGATTACTTCAGAAAGGACTTGCATTTGCCTCTAGCAGTCATTTGCACTACTACCTGAGACCATTTTAAATTAAATTCTCTGAGATTTATATATTTTTTGTTTTGTTTTTTTATTTTTACCCCACTGGTAGTGTGAATTCAGACTGTAAAGCTGTGTAAGAATTGTCTTTTGGATAAAATTCCCTCTACCTGGTGCCCAGTACTTGAAAGACAGAGGCATTCAAGTTTTCTTGCTGTCTCTTTCTGCTTTGTGGGTTTAGTTGCCATTTATTCTACACAGTATTTGTGGCCCTTCTGTTGTTCCAGCTTTACATGAGAGGTCTCCTATTTTTCTCTTCTTGTGGTATGTGAAAGAATAGTGCATCTTACAATAGGTGGTGACTTACATTTGATAAAATATCCATCAGATGCTTGCTTAGGCCCTTACTGTACTTCTTCAGAGCTTGTTTACTCGCATTGTAGGCACAGTTGTAATAAACTCAGTGTCATTGTTACACATTTCTTTGCTTATTCCTCATCAGTGATCTTCAAACTGTTTTGCATAAGAATCAATTGGGGAGTGAAAATTATATATTTCTGTGCCTTATGCTCAGAGATTATGTTTCCGTGGACCTGGGTGATGCCCAGGAATCTTCACTTTTATTAAATATCCTCAAGGTATTCATACCTAAGTGATTGAAGAACCATACTTAGAGAAAAACTGCATACTCTATATCTAAGTGAATATTCATGACTTCAGCTGCCATCTATATATACTGATGGTTTTCAAATCCTTATCTTTAGTCTAAACCATTCTTCTTGGATGCCAGACTCATCTATACAACTGACATGTCTCTATTAAAGGCAGAATACACTCTGATCTGGGGTACATGGGCTCAAGTCCCAGCTCAGCCACTTATATAACTCTGTGACCTTTGGCAAAGTTACTTAACTTCTCAGTTGCCTCATGTAAAATGAAATTAATATAAATACCTCATAGGGTTGCCTAGACGATTCTGTGGATCAACACATGTAAATTTCTTTGACAGTGCCTGGCACTAAGCTCAATATAAGTGGTAGCTGTTTTTATGTTGTTATTGTCCCACAAGTATGTCAAGCATGTCTAAAATGAACCTTTTTTTAATCACCTCGACACCCCTCAAAATCTGTTTTCTGCTTTGACTAGAGCTATATTTAATTTCGCCCTATCATTAATTTTCCTCATCCCAGTCATACATTCTGTGAATTCAGTATCCTAATTATCTCTAATTTGTCCCCTTCTTTTCATCCCCATTTCTGTTGCTTTGGTTCGGATCTTTGTTGCCTCACATAGCATTCTGGAATAGTCTTCTGTCTGGACTTCTAACCTCTGCTTGTTTTTCTCCATTCTAACTCACAGAAATCTTTATCAAAGGCAATGTGATACTGCTACTCCTCTGCTGGGTGGCTCTCATTGCCTGCGGGATAAAATCCAAACACCTGTGCCTGGCTTACAAGCCTCCTCAGATCTGGTTTCTGCCTCCTCTTCTGCAACACTCAGGCACATTTGCAATCTTCCAGCTTTGTACATTTCTTGTAGTAGCTTGCCCAAAACACCACATCCTCTCTAGCTCTTATAACTTTGCATAAATCAGCAATATAGCATGGTGGTTAAAAGTGAGAGCTTTAGAGCCAAACTGCCTGAGTCAAAAGTGTGAGGTTTAGAGCCAAACTTTGAGCCAAGTTCTGACTTTGCCACTTTAGTTGTGTTGGGCAAAACACAGTTTTTCTGTGCCACAGTTTGCTCATCTTTAAAATTGGAATAATTGTGCATTATAGAGTTGCTCTGTGGATTTTAGTAAATTAATTCACATAATAAGCATTCAATAAATGTGAGGTATCCCTAGTTTTATTATTACCGTGCTATTTCTTTTGCTTATACACTTGATCTTTTTCTCTACCCATTCTCTCACTTTCTTTTGACTGTCAAATCCTACTCATTCATCCTTTGTTTTTCAGTTTAAGAACTAGCTCCTCCAGGAAGCCATCTCTGAAACCCCCAGACTTGTTTAGATGCCCGTCCTCTGGGTTCCCATAGCACCCTTTTTAGTATAATTAAGCTATGAACATTTTAAGGGCTGCCAAGGACTATGTTTTACATCTTTGAGTGGTTAATGAATAAAGTGTGATTGTTTTATTGTTTCTTACTTGTTTTAGGTTGGGAAAGCAATTAGAAAGGGGAGGGATATATTCTACTAGAGTCAAGTAGACAGTTCATAAGCAGGCAGGAAGAGAAGAGATAGCAAGAGGTGAAAAGACAGAAAACAAAATCTGTAACAGTCTGGAACTTTCCAGTGAAAGGGCAAACAATCCAACAAATATCAGTGTGGTTCTCTAAGTATCATTGTGCATAATTAAAATTCTATTGTGATATCCTTAAGGTTAAATTGTGTTGAGTATACTCTATCTAAAATGAAAAAAAGTAGGTTAAGCATTTTAGAAATATTTCTTTTAAAACTAGTTGAAATAAATTTTGGCAATTAAATAGGTAAGCTTTAGTTATTTATCATTGTCCAACAGCTCATTCGCCCTTGGGCTGCCTGACTAATCAGTACTCCCGTAATTAATTCTGATTATTGTGTGTGCTCTATCTGTGGGAGAAAAAAAAATAGTAAAGGCCAAGGAGGATTTGTAGCAACTAATCTGAGTATTGTTAACTTTAAAATTCATTATTTGTTGACTCAATTTCTAAATTCTTTCTACATGTGATAAGTTTGCCATCAACCATTCTAAAGGGTGTTGACCCAAAACAGACTGCCAGATATTTCTCCAGCAAAAATGGGTTTATTTGGGATCAGCAGAAAATTACAATTTGGAGTCTGCAACTGTGGTGAGCCCTGTGCAAATCCCTGCAGCGCAAGGGAAGGCGAACTCTTTTATAGAGGGGAAAGGAAGTTGGGAGAGCTATAGTAAACAAAGAGTCTATGGCTTTTCATTGGCTGAATCCTTGCCAGGAAAGAAGAGTATTTCTTCTACCTGCTGGACTCAGCTATGTCGCAGGGCATAAGAGCTCCCCCTTCTGATCTCTCTACTCTATTTAATTGAGGTTTCTGTTTATTAATTTTTTACAAGAGAAATGGTTAGAAACACAATATGCAAAAGTATATACCAAGGTATAATATGTGATTTTTTAAAACTTAGGATAGTATTTATAGAATTGTTGGGTTTAACTATGACAAACATTAGTGTAAGAAGGTAGGGAAAAGTTGTTGACATATCAAATTAGTTTCAGGGGATTCATTTTACAAGTATTTTTTGGATTAGGCCCTGAGGATACAATGCCCCTTTGCAGAGCAAAGCAATTTAGATTGTAGAAGCTTATAGAAGAAATAAACATAATTGTCCTCCCTGAGATTATGTTGATATAAGAGGCATAAGACCCTTAAAAATGAAAAGATATAAGTGCTTCTACAAATATCAATATAAGCCATTGATACTCTACATCTTCACCATTTTCTACCTCTGTAGAAATCTAATTAAAAGGAAACTATTTTAGTAAGTTTTTGTTTCTTATTATAAAACTAATATGTATTTATTGTAGAGAATGTATAAGGTAGAAATAAGAAAATAAAAATCTATTGTCCATCTAGTAACATTTAATATATTTACAATTATTATTTATTGTATATAATATATTATAATAAATATTATTTAATACATATATAGTCTTTTATGCTTATCTTTGTCCTTTTTAAAAATTGAGCTATAGTTATATAATTGTATATCCTTTATTCACTTTATATTGAATCAGGAACACTTTCTCTGGACTGAATATTCAAGATAAAGTACAGGTTAAGATGATGGAGAGTCTAATCATTTAAATAATCTCAGACATTTTTAAGTTTTAAACTTATTTATATTCAAGTTCAGTAAGGAAAAATTTAACTTTCTGATTATTAGATAAAATGTTCGTAAGTCTAGTTATCTTAAATCCACAAATTAATATGTTTGCTGGAAATCAGGTAGCTCTTACAGCATAGCATTGAGAATTAACTGTACACGTAACAATTAGATGCTGTATTATAATTTATAAAATATTTGTAAAAGATTGCTTTGTACTCTTTAAAAAACAAGATATTTTACTCATGTAATCATATTTCTTCTATTCAGACTCATTTAGGATAATGAGATTGAAGAATGGTCAATAAAATTTTAATAATTATGAAATAAGCAAACCAATTTTATTGGGTATACTGCTAGCTAACTCACCCCCTGTGTTTTTTTCTCCCTTTTCATTGTCTCTTGTTTGTCTTTTTTCAACAGTGAGATTGCAAACTATTTGACTGCAGAAGCTATGCCCTGTGTGTTTATTTCTACAGGGCATAGCATATTAGATGTAGATACTAAAGAATTACTTGTTCTTACTTTGACTTTGTCTGTGGGCACCTCAGATTCAACTATATCTAAAACATGTTCATTGTTTTCCATCAGACTTGTATCTCCTTTTATATTATTTCTTATTTCTGTTAATGCCACCACCATCTCTTTACTTGCCCAAGTGAAATTTTGGAGTGTGGTTTTGATTCTTTCCTCTCCCCCATTTCACATATCTAGTTGGTTCCTAAGTCCTTTTGATTGTATCTTCTAAGAATCTTCCATGTTGATCTCATTTACTACAGTCTTAGTTCAGGCCTTATATTTTTTCTCATCTTAATTACTTCAGTAACCTCTTAAATTGTCTCTCTGCCTGTAATTTCTTCTCCCTCCAATCTACCTCAGGGCCATCTGAATAAACTCAGAATACAAACCTGATCATGTTATTCCCCTTTATATCCTTTATTAGCTCCCTATTGCCTGATCCTATAAAATACGAACTACTTGTGTGATATACCAAATCCTTTGTGGTTTGGCCCTCATACACCTTTTTAGCCATCTCTTATTGTCAACATTTACTCACTGTGCTCAAGCCAAATTCACTAGGATCTGTCATGTCCCTCAATGATTATATCTCTTAATTATGTTTTTCCAAATTTTGTGTTCCTGTTAAGCCTTTTATTGTTTGCTTGTTTTGATCTCTGTCTTTCACATCTTTCCTCAATGTCGTAAGCCTTTGTTAAACAACTTATATTTAAGAGTGGAGCACTAAAAAACTGATTGGAAATTCCAAATCCGTCCAATCCATTCATTTTATTGTCTTTAGTATCTTTGTTAACTTGGGCTAGTCATATTCCCTTGATAAGGATCTTCCCGTCTCCACTTGGATATGTAGACTGCCAGTATTCTGTGTACTGAATCTTCCTCCTTTCAGTCTGGTTCCCCACCCTCACCTGTGCTGAGTGTCTCCCAATCCAGAGATACTCTAAAAGTCCCTCTTCATTAAAACAACAACAACAACAACAACAACTACTGGTCTTCTTCCCAGACGAGGGGATAAAGCAGTCTTTTGGTTGTATGGAGAAGCAAAGGAGATTTGGGCATATAATTTACGTCTAAATTAAACTTTCATCCTATTCTCTAGGTTTCAGCCCTATCTTAACAACTTACAAATTTACTACAGAGGTGTAGCTAATTCATGAGCCATTTTGGAGGTTCTATAGGGTAAACTTAAAAGTCACTTTTATTACTTGAGTTAGGAATCTGCCTTTTTGCATTAGCTAAGTCTGTTATTACTTGTACATCTGTTTTCCATTTTCCAAAGTTATGTTGTTGTCATCTTTTCTGATTTCTTTGTCCTTTCAGGTTTATCTTTTTTAAAAAGTTTTAATATTGTTTTAGTGGGTTTTGAAGAGGAAGCAAAAGTCAGTGTATATGTTCGCTCTCCCATATTTACCTAAACTACTCTTTCAAAACTGTTCATAATTCCAAATTATTTCTGGCTTTACTTATCTCTCTGTCAATCAGAGTTAGATAATCCCTCTTCTGTGCTCCCATAACACTCTGTGTATGCTTTTGTTATGGAACTTATCCCGTTGAATCATATCTTGTTTTTAACTTGTCTCTCCTGCCACACATCGTTGTACAACCAATCTCCAGAACTTTTTCATCTGGCGAAACTGAAATTCTACAACTCCCCATTTACCCCTCCCCTCAGCTACCATTCTGCTTTCTGTTTCTATGAGTTTGACGACTCTAGGTACCTCATATAAGTAGAATCATACAGTATTTGTCTTTCTGTGACTGGTTTATTTCACTTAGCATAGTGTCTTCAGTGTTCATCCGTGTTTTAGCGTGTGTCAGAATTTCCTTCTCTTTTTAAGGCCAAATAGTATTACATTGTATGTATATACATTTTGTTTATCTGTTCATTCATTGATGGACGTTTGGGTTGTTTCCACCTTTTGGCTATTGTAAATAATGCCATTATGAATATAGGTTTACAAATATCTATTTGAAACCATGCTTTCAATTTTCTTTTGGATATATATACCTAGACATGTCATCATTTTTTATGACGTTGACATTTTTTAAGAAAACAGTCCCCCCTTTATAAAAAATAGAATGTTTTCCATTTGTGGCTTTTGTGATGTACTGAGATTCAGGTTACACATTCCTGGCCAGAATGCTGCATAAGTGATTGCAAATATTATCTTCTGCTTTTCTTTTGTCTTTCAAATTTTTTCATAATTTCTATATGTTGTAGAATGAATTTTCATGTAGTCTTTGTATCTTTTCCTTTATTTTCCTCCTGCCTTTAAACACAAAATATCTTGCCCCCTTCTAAGATTATTTTAACTATTCACTGTTTTTTTTTATAATTTTTAAAGTTAAAAAAATTTTAACTCTGTAGGTTATTTGAAGTTCTGTACTGATGTGTGCTATTATGGAAAGGTTTAACTGGATTTTTTCCCTAGTTTTTCTAACATCATTCATTGAATGAACAACAAATGAAACATTTGTTGAATCCCATGGAAGTATTTATGTGAAGTTCTTAGATTTACTAATTTCTATTGACCAGTCAGTTTTTATATCACTGTCTTAACACCTTAGTTATTATATGTTGTAAATAATAGGTTGTAATATCTATTAGAGCATCTGTAAGGCAAATTCCTTAACCTCAAATTATTCTACTCAATTGTAAGAGTACTTTTAAAAGTAATATACATTAAGAATAAAATAAAGTTAGTCCAGCCTTTACTGTGTTTGCTCTTTGGATAAGTTAATCTAGATGCATACACAAAGAAAACCAGATAAAAGAAGCAGAGCTGTTGATCTTTCTCCAGTCTCTCCAAGGAAAAAATCTAAACTTGAAAGAATTACCAGTACGGAAACAGAGAGTCCTCCATTTCAAGAACCCATTGTAGTATCTCTGACTGCTTCCTAAATGCTGTCTCCCTAATAGTCCTATGAGATTACACAAAGATGATGCCACCAGCAGGAATAGACATTGGTTATTTAAAGGGACCATTCTGGAACAATTACTTCCCTCAAGAACGAGTGAAAATGCTTTGCAGTTAAGTATTTGTGTCCAGCACATTCTTTAGAGGGGATAGTTTCTTCATGCAGTGGCACCTTAGTTGCAGCCAATTAAGGTGTCTTAATTTTATACACCATAGAGGCAATGGATAATTTCCCTGATTGTTTACAAGCTGTCAGGAATGGTTCCAGGCATAACTTGAGTTTTCCTAAGCTTTACCAGGCTATTGATACAATCGAGGCCCACATTTTACAGCCCTTTGCCCCTACCTGTGGGACAGAATACTCCAACAAGAATTTCTGAGGTCTTTTCAATAACCTACAGCTAGACCTCATACCAAACATTCACATTCCTTGGAGGATGGGGCTTAGGCAGCTCTCTGTATTTTCAGAAAACTTCCTCTAGAAAATTCTCTCATACATGCCATGAATATGTCCTTTCCAGCTGCTCTGTCACTCTCTTGCTGTCTCTCTCTGGCTGAACAGTACTACCAATGCAACAGAACTCTTAAAGTGCCAAAACTGTGTTAGTGACCTCTGGCAACTTCCCCCTTCATTGGAATATAACATCTTATACAAAGCAAGGCAGCTAGTGCCTCAATCTTTTATAGAGATCTTGGTGAAATATTTCTCACTTTTTACTTCCAGCCCTCTCTCTTCCCTACAGCCATGTATAAGTAGATGGGACTAGGTCAGAGATGAATTAAAATGACCACCACCATACTCTACTCAGAATCACTCC
The DNA here is from genome assembly GCF_003676395.1 of Aethalodelphis obliquidens. Lineage (NCBI taxonomy): Eukaryota > Metazoa > Chordata > Mammalia > Artiodactyla > Delphinidae > Aethalodelphis > Aethalodelphis obliquidens. The sequence continues at coordinate 49,472,089 of NW_020837947.1, read as the reverse complement.
TCCTCTTCTCCACCAATTAAGGCTTTGATTTTGGATCAGGGTTTCTGTACATCTGTCATATTCCTTCAGAGTTTTTCTCCTAGGATGCCTCGGTTCTTTATGTAAATAAGCTTTGAGTAGTTTTTAAGCACTTGTTTATAATACAGGGCTAGATTGTAAGGGTTAAGCTGGAACCCCTATTACAGTGAGAACCCCATGGCTTGTTTTCTCTCATTTCTTTACTGTTTCCTTTCTTTTCTTCATATACCAGTAGGTTATTACTCTGCTTATGCCAACTTTCAGATGTGTTTACACATTTAATTAAAATAAACTTTGGTCTAATTTTTAACTTATTGGTATCTTCTGAGTAGTCATTTCATATACGCTAAAACCCTTGAATTCTTTTTAATTGGTGCAAAAATTGACTTTGTAAAATAATACTATATTTGGGACAGAGGAAGCAGACAGTCCTCCCAAGGACTTCAGTGTATAGTGACTAATGGCAAAATTTCATTCTTTTCATTATTGGAGAGACTCAGCAGGAGCTGAAAACTGAATCAGATTTCTCGAGTAACTCCAAAGTTCTTTGGATAGTTTCAACCACATACCTCTCTCTGAAGATGTACAACCATGTTCAGAACATCTGTACTTTGGGGCCCTGCCTTTACTTTATTGTGAGCCAGCTGTAACTAAATTTGCTCTCTTATTTTTTGAGGGAACAGCAACTTAGATAGATGCAGTCTCCCATGGGGAGCAGACAGTGTCTAAGCAGCAAGAACCCAGAGGGACAGAGACATGGTTAGTAAATGGTAGCTGGTGCTAATAACAAAAGCAAAAATGATCGCCTCCTAAGATCAAAGAGCATCAAGTATTCTAGCAAAGCTTCCTAGGCTCTATACCCTCTAATTTAGACTGATGAGAATGTCCTGGAAGACTACACATCATGACAGTGGCTAAAGTAGAAAATCCTATTGAGTGAAGTTATGTTCCCTGCCATCCCAGGAAATACAGTCATGGAAGTATCTTCCTTTGCCCTGTGAATTGGGAAGGTAGTGAAATCACTGAAATTTTACAGTTCTCAAAAATTAAAGTAGGCTAATTATAATTCTACAAAGGAATTCTAAATTTACATTTTAAAGCAAGCTTTCATTCTAAAAATTGTGCTGGTAAATTGTTTTGTGTATAAACAATTTTCTGTTTCTTTCAGTGTGGTTATGAGTTAATTTATTTAACATTGACTATAATCTATTAAGTAGAATACATTTCTAAAATATTTAAATTACAGAAAGGAAAATAAAATGATTTGGGAACATTTAAAAATTATCTGCTAAGATGGTTAAAAGAGCTCTCCAACAAACATACAAAAAAAGCCCAGAATGACAAGGTAAAGCTATTTTAGATTTTCAGATTTTGGAACCCTTCTAAACTACATGATTAGAATGCTAGTGCATTAAGTGGAGTTGTGTCTTATTCAAGGGTTAGACTCAGAAATTGATATATCCAAAATTATCCTTGAAAATCCCTTAGGAGGCCAGTACATTAGAGTCTTAGAGAATCATGTTATGTGGGTGGCTTGTGTTTCAAAGCTGTGTTGTCTTTTAGAATATATACTTTTCTCTCTGAACCCTAGAGTCAAACTCTTTTAGAGGGGTGCTCAGATGATGAACTTATGATCAACTGAGAAACCAGCAAATTCACACCACGCATGTAACGCTCACTCCAGAGCATATACTCATTGAAAGTCAGGCAGAATTGTCTATACTGTTTATAGAGTAAATAGTCATTTTTCTTTCTTTTACTGCTGAATTTATTATAGTTGAATTTGTGATAATTAACTTCGTAAAGACAAAATTCCACAGTATATGATTATGTATTTATTTTAAAGTTTCATCTGAATTTTTGTCTAATGTTTTTGTCATTCACATAGGAAAGAATGATGCTATACTGTGCTATTCCTTTACTGGCACAGTACAGAAGTACAGATAATGGATTCTGAATTAATGCACAGTATAGTAGGAAGCTATCGTAAACCTCCAGAAAGAGTGTTTGTTCCATCAATCGCCCAGAGTGTTGAATCATCTCAGACTCACTATTCTGTGAACTTAGAAGTTACCTCTCCTAAAATGCTTCGTAGTCCAAATAGCCAAGGTAATGCTAATAAAAAATCTTATTTAACATTAGGGGAATGGTACAAAGTATGTTATACAAAACTTTTCATTTTTATATAGAAAATAAGATGATTGTGTATTTAACTAATCTTAGTAAAACTGCTCATTTTGACTCTGTTTCTTAAAGTTTCTGTAAACTTAAGTTACTTAACATTTTTTTATTTTGGCTTCTTCAGCTATAAGATGAAAATTAATATAACCAGCTAAGCACATATTACAGGCTTATCATTAAAACGTCATTAGAAAATAGGAAAATACTCTCTGAAGAATAAAAGGTCAGATTTTCAGAATCCTTCTAATAAACAAGATGATTAGAATACTAATGAATTAAGTAGAGTTGTCTTAGTCAAGGATTAAATTCAGTAATTTCATATATCTGAAATTACCCTTGAAAATTCTTCATGAATCCAGTACATTGGAGTAACTACAAAATACAAGTAATATAACTTTTAAAATACAAGCTTAGGAGGATCTTAAAATTGAATTAGGAAAACATTTATGACTCCAGGCATACCTACACCATTACAAATTACTTTCTAAGATGATGATAGTCACGTTGTTTTTTAATCTTTTATAATAATGGTTGCCATTATTAAATAGACTGGCTTTGTGGAGCAAAGCAACTGAAGAAATAATAATCCAAATCAAAAAATAATCTCTAGCAGACATCTTTCTAATTGGATATAAACTATTTGAAAGTTAACTTATAACATTTATTTATATTCAATTATCTCTAGTTTTTTATAATTTAAAGTTGTAACTGAGAAGAAAATGTAAGACAATATTTGAAAATTTTATAACTGAGCTTATCTGAATCATGAAGATATTAATATAGCTGAAAAGAAATCACAGTAGTACATGTGTAACACTTATAATCTTTCAAGCCTGACATCAGTTAAACCACTAGGTTGTAATTTTTTCTTAATGGAAGAAACTATGTTCTATCTCATATGTCCTAATTATTAACATTATATCTTGGACAAAGAAACAATAAATGTTTCTGGTTTGACTGAAACTGAATACATGAAGAACTGAGAAAAACTTTTAACTTTAAACCTAAGTTTCCTTGTTAATTAGTGGGCACTATATTTTAATTTTCTTTATCCATGCTCATACTCTTATGCCTCCCAACCTTCCTCCCTTTCTCTCCCTCTCTGTCTCTCTCTCTCTCTCCATATACATATATACACACACACACATATATACATATACATATATACATATCTTTTTGCCTTAATTTGAATATATTTATTTTATTAAATTTAGTGATTATTAGCTTTCTCATATCTCAAATTTAGGAAAGTACTAAATACAATCATAAATATATTGTTTTTGTAAGATATGTTAGAATTTGTCCCTCTTTAAAGTTTTGTCATTTTTCTTTTTGATGAGGAATATAAATTACTTATTTTTTTTGGTTCACTAACAAAAACATACTGCTCACTTTTATATGCTACTATGATTGTTAAGTGTTCAAAAATTCTCACTTAAAATATCAAGCAAATTTTTTTTCAACAGCTCTTATTTTAGCCTTAAAAACTCTTCAGGAAAAGATTCATCGTTTAGAGTTAGAGAGAACACAAGCTGAAGATAACCTGAACATTCTTTCCAGAGAAGCGGCACAGTATAAAAAGGCCTTGGAGGATGAAACAAAGGAGAGAAATCTGGCACATGAGGAACTAATAAAGCAGAAAAAAGGTAAGAACATTCAATAGTTCTCAGAAACAAGTGGTTACCAAAGTTTACAACTTAAAAATAATAAGCCCAGTCTAAGAAGATTTACTCAAATATCTTTGTTCTTATATGCATTCGAACATTGAGGGCTTGTTCTCAGACATTTTGGTATTTGCATTAAATGGATGTAATTTTGAACTTACCTCTATTATATCTGTTATCCCTGTTCATAAATTTTTGAGATTAAAAGAAAAATTAGACAACTTGTGTTTAAGAATTATAATATTTTCAGAATACCAACAAAATGCAATATGTTATTAGCCCATAATATAATTGGAATACTTCATATTTTCACTAGTTTTTTTTTTAATTAGAAAATATAAAGCAATACTAGTAATTAAACAACATAAAACAATAAAAATTAACTTAAAAAATTATATTTAACTTAAAAGATTAATTGGAAGAAATGGACAGGTAGGTGGAGGCTTCTGTGGAAATTATGAAAAGGACTTCTGGACATCTGTTTTAGAGATTTAGAACATAAGTTCTTTATATAATTTCACTTAAAAATTGTGGCTTTTTTTTCCTTGTAACACTACATCACCCTCATAAACAAGGTTCAAATTTGTGTTTCAACTTATAAATAGAATGAAGAAATGGGGAGGAAAAAAAAACATCCCAAGGTAATTGGACAAAAGTAGAAGAAAGAGCTGAGGAAAGTAACGAATTAAAGAATTAGAACGAGGTTGCTTATTATAAATAGAATTAACTGTGCAGTTAGTAGTCGAGAACAGAGGAAAATGGGAATGGTAGAATGCATATACCTGAGTTTCCTGAAAGAGAAGAAATGTATTGTTAGGAAAGAGACTTTAGGTCCTCTATTTTCCAGATGGTGTTGTTTCCCAGGAAGAGCCAGGTTTTTTGTTATCCCACAGGTTACTGACATCCTTCCTTTTCAGAAGTATGCCCTCTGGGAGTTTATGAGGAGGCAACGTTAAATTGGTTATATATAATTAATGAGATACACACAAAATATATGTTCATAACTTTGGGAGAGTCAATATTTAGAACTAAAGAACTCTTGAACTTTTAGCTGTTGATTGAATTCATAGAATACATTTCTTGTTATAACTCTCTGATCTATGTGATAACTAACTGACTCATTACTTTTTCTTTTTCATAGATATAAGTATGCAGTTAAGCTCAGCCCAGTCTCACTGTACCCTTCTAGAGAAACAACTAGAATATACAAAGAGAATGGTTCTCAACGTAGAGCGAGAGAAGAATATGATCCTAGAACAACAGGTGACCATATTTTCTATAGTAATATAATATAATATATATTTTTCGTTGTGTATTTTTTTTAACAAAGTGAATCAGTTATACATATACATATGTTCCCATATCTCTTCCCTCTTGCGTCTCCCTCCCTCGTACCCTCCCTATCCCACCCCTCCAGGCGGTCACAAAGCACCGAGCTGATCTCCCTGTGCTATGCGGCTGCTTCCCACTAGCTATCTACCTACGTTTGGTAGTGTATATATGTCCATGCCTCTCTCTCGCTTTGTCACAGCTTACCCTTCCCCCACCCCATATCCTCAAGTCCGTTCTGTAGTAGGTCTGTGTCTTTATTCCTGTCTTACCCCTAGGATCTTCATGCCTTTTTCTGTTTCTTAAATTCCATATATATGTGTTAGCAAACAGTATTTCTCTTTCTCTTTCTGACTTACTTCACTCTGTATGACAGACTCTAGGTCCATCCACCTCATTACAAATAGCTCAATTTCGTTTCTTTTTATGGCTCAGTAATATTCCATTGTATATATGTGCCACATCTTCATTATCCATTCATCCGATGATGGACACTTAGGTTGTTTCCATCTCCTGGCTATTGTAAATAGAGCTGCAATGAACATTTTGGTACATGACTCTTTTGGAATTATGGTTTTATCAGGGTATATGCCCAGGACTGGGATTGCTGGGTCATATGGTAGTTCTATTTGTAGTTTTCTAAGGAACCTCCATACTGTTCTCCATAGTGGCTGTACCAATTCACATTCCCACCAGCAGTGCAAGAGTGTTCCCTTTTCTCCACACCCTCTCCAGCATTTATTGTTTCTAGATTTTTTGATGATGGACATTCTGACTGGTGTGAGATGATATCTCATTGTAGTTTTGATTTGCATCTCTCTAATGATTAATGATGTTGAGCATTCTTTCATGTTTTTGTTGGCAGTCTGTATATCTTCTTTGGAGAAATGTCTATTTAGGTCTTCTGCCCATTTTTTAATTGGGTTGTTTCTTTTTTTGTTATTGAGCTGCATGAGCTGCTTATAAATTTTGGAGATTAATCCTTTGTCAGTTGCTTAATTTGCAAATATTTTCTCCCATTCTGAGGGCTGTCTTTCAGTCCTGTTTATGGTTTCCTTTGCTGTGCAAAAGCTTTGAAGTTTCATTAGGTCCTATTTATTTATTTTTGGTTTTATTTCCATTTCTCTAGGAGGTGGGTCAAAAGGATCTTGCTGTGATTTATGTCATAGACTGTTCTGCCTATGTTTTCCTCTAAGGGTTTGATAGTTTCTGGCCTTACATTTAGGTCTTTAATCCATTTTGAACTTATTTTTGTGTATGGTGTTAGGGAGTGTTCTAATTTCATTCTTTTACATGTACCTGTCCAGTTTTCCCAGCACCACTTATTGAAGAGGCTGTCCTTTCTCCACTGTACATTCCTGCCTCCTTTATCAAAGATAAGGTGACCATATGTGCGTGGGTTTATCTCTGGGCTTTCTATCCTGTTCCATTGATCTATATTTCTGTTTTTGTGCCAGTACCATACTGTCTTGATTACTGTAGCTTTGTAGTATAGTCTGAAGTCAGGGAGCCTGATTCCTCCAGCTCCGTTTTTCGTTCTCAAGATTGCTTTGGCTATTCGGGGTCTTTTGTGTTTCCATACAAATTGTGAAATTTTTTGTTCTAGTTCTGTGAAAAATGCCAGTGGTAGTTTGATAGGGATTGCATTGAATGTGTAGATTGCTTTGGGTAGTAGAGTCATTTTCACAATGTTGATTCTTCCAATCCAAGAACATGGTATATCTCTCCATCTGTTTGTATCATCTTTAATTTCTTTCATCAGTGTCTTATAATTTTCTGCATACAGGTCTTTTGTCTCCTTAGGTAGGTTTATTCCTAGATATTTTATTCTTTTTGTTGCAATGGTAAATGGGAGTGTTTTCTTGATTTCACTTTCAGATTTTTCATCATTACTGTATAGGAATGCCAGAGATTTCTGTACATTAATTTTGTATCCTGCTACTTCACAAAATTCATTGATTAGCTCTAGTAGTTTTCTGGTAGCATCTTTAGGATTCTCTATGTATAGTATCATGTCATCTGCAAACAGTGACAGCTTTACTTCTTCTTTTCCGATTTGGATTCCTTTTATTTCCTTTTCTTCTCTGATTGCTGTGGCTAAAACTTCCAAAACTATGTTGAATAAGAGTGGTGAGAGTGGGCAACCTTGTCTTGTTCCTGATCTTAGTGGAAATGCTTTCAGTTTTTCACCATTGAGGACGATGTTGGCTGTGGGTTTGTCATACATGGCCTGTATTATGTTGAGGAAGGTTCCCTCTATGCCTACTTTCTGCAGGGTTTTTATCATTAAATGGGTGTTGAATTTTGTCGAAAGCTTTCTCTGCATCTGTTGAGATAATCATGTGGTTTTTCTCCTTCAGTTTGTTAATATGGTGTATCACGTTGATTGATTTGCGTATACTGAAGAATCCTTGCATTCCTGGAATAAACCCCACTTGATCATGGTGTATGATTCTTTTAATGTGCTGTTGGATTCTGTTTGCTAGTATTTTGTTGAGGATTTTTGCATCTATGTTCATCAGTGATATTGGCCTGTAGTTTTCTTTCTTTGTGACATCCTTGTCTGGTTTTGGTATCAAGGTGATGGTGGCCTCATAGAATGAGTTTGGGAGTGTTCCTCACTCTGCTATATTTTGGAAGAGTTTGAGAAGGATAGGTGTTAGCTCTTCTAAATGTTTGATAGAATTCGCCTGTGAAGCCATCTGGTCCTGGGCTTTTGTTTGTTGGACGATTTTTAATCACAGTTTCAATTTCAGTGCTTGTGATTGGTCTGTTCATATTTTCTATTTTTTCCTGATTCAGTCTTGGCAGGTTGTGCATTTCTAAGAATTTGTCCATTTCTTCCAGGTTGTCCATTTTATTGGCATAGAGTTGCTTGTAGTAATCTCTCATGATCTTTTGCATTTCTGCAGTGTCCGTTGTTACTTCTCCTTTTTCATTTCTAATTCTATTGATTTGAGTCTTCTCCCTTTTTTTCTTGATGAGTCTGGCTAATGGTTTATCAATTTTGTTTACCTTCTCAAGGAACCAGCTTTTAGTTTTATTGATCTTTCCTATTGTTTCCTTCATTTCTTTTTCATTTATTTCTGATCTGATTTTTATGATTTCTTTCCTTCTGCTAACTTTGGGGTTTTTATTGTTCTTCTTTCTCTAATTGCTTTAGGTGCAAGGTTAGGTTGTTTATTCGAGATGTTTCCTGTTTCTTAAGGTAGGATTGTATTGCTATAAACTTCCCTCTTAGAACTGCTTTTGCTGCATCCCATAGGTTTTGGGTCATCATGTCTCCATTGTCATTTGTTTCTAGGTATTTTTTGATTTCCTCTTTGATTTCTTCAGTGATCACTTCGTTATTAAGTAGTGTATTGTTTAGCCTCCATATGTTTGTATTTTTTTTTTACAGATCTTTTCCTGTAATTGATATCTAGTCTCATAGTGTTGTGGTTGGAAAAGATACTTGATACAATTTCAATTTTCTTAAATTTACCAAGGCTTGATTTGTGACCCAAGATATGATCTATCCTGGAGAATGTTCCATGAGCACTTGAGAAAAGTGTGTATTCTTTTGTTTTTGGATGGAATGTCCTATAAATATCAATTAAGTCCATCTTGTTTAATGTATCCTTTAAAGCTTGTGTTTCCTTATTTATTTTCATTTTGGATGATCTGTCCATTGGTGAACGTGGGGTGTTAAAGTCCCCTACTATGAATGTGTTACTGTCGATTTCCCCTTTTATGGCTGTTAGTATTTGCCTTATGTATTGAGGTGCTCCTATGTTGGGTGCATAAATATTTACAATTGTTATATCTTCTTGGATCGATCCCTTGATCATTATGTAGTGTCCTTCTTTGTCTCTTCTGATAGTCTTTATTTTAAAGTCTATTTTGTCTGATATGAGAATTGCTACTCCAGCTTTCTTTTGGTTTCCATTTGTATGGAATATGTCTTTCCATCCCCTTACTTTCAGTCTGTATGTGTCTCTAGGTCTGAAGTGGGTCTCCTGTAGACAGCATATATATGGGTCTTGTTTTTGTATCCATTCAGCCAATCTGTGTCTTTTGGTGGGAGCATTTAGTCCATTTACATTTAAGGTAATTATCGATATGTATGTTCCTATTCCCATTTTCTTAATTGCTTTGGGTTCGTTTTTGTAGGTCTTTTCCTTCTCTTGTGTTTCTTGCCTAGAGAAGTTCCTTTAGCAGTTGTTGTAAAGCTAGTTTGGTGGTGCTGAACTCTCTCAGCTTTTGCTTGTCTGTAAAGATTTTAATTTCTCCATCAAATCTGAATGAGATCCTTGCTGGGTAGAGTAATCTTGGTTGCAGGTTTTTCTCCTTCATCACTTTCAATATGTCCTGCCACTCCCTTCTGGCTTGCAGAGTTTCTGCTGAAAGATCAGCTGTTAACCTTATGGGGATTCCCTTGTGTGTTATTTGCTGTTTTTCCCTTGCTGCTTTTAATATGTTTTCTTTGTATTTAATTTTTGACAGTTTGATTAATATGTGTCTTGGCATATTTCTCCTTGGATTTATCCTGTATGGGACTCTCTGTGCTTCCTGGACTTGATTAACTATTTCCTTTCCCATATTAGGGAAGTTTTCAACTATAATCTCTTCAAATATTTTCTCAGTCCCTTTCTTTTTCTCTTCTTCTTCTGGAACCCCTATAATTCGAATGTTGGTGCATTTAATGTTGTCCCAGAGGTCTCTGAGACTATCCTCAGTTCTTTTCATTCTTTTTTCTTTATTCTGCTCTGCAGTAGTTATTTCCACTATTTTATCTTCCAGGTCACTTATCCGTTCTTCTGCCTCAGTTATTCTGCTATTGATCCCATCTAGAGTATTTTTCATTTCATTTATTGTGTTGTTCATCGTTGCTTGTTTCATCTTTAGTTCTTGTAGGTCCTTGTTAAATGTTTCTTGCATTTTGTCCATTCTATTTCCAAGATTTTGGGTCATCTTTACTATCATTATTCTGAATTCTTTTTCAGGTAGACTGCCTATTTCCTCTTCATTTGTTAGGTCTGGTGGGTTTTTATCTTGCTCCTTCATCTGCTGTGTTTTTTTCTGTCTTTGCATTTTGCTTATCTTACTGTGTTTGGGGTCTCCTTTTTGCAGTCTGCAGGTTCGTAGTTCCCGTTGTTTTTGGTGTCTGTCCCCAGTGGGTATGGTTGGTTCAGTGGGTTGTGTAGGCTTACTGGTGGAGGGTACTAGTGCCTGTGTTCTGGTGGATGAGGCTGGATCTTGTCTTTCTGGTGGGCAGTTCCACGTCTGGTGGTGTGTTTTGGGGTGTCTCTGGACTTATTATGATTTAGGGCAGCCTCTCTGCTAATGGATGGGGTTGTGTTCCTGTCTTGCTAGTTGTTTGGCATAGGATGTCCCGCACTGTAGCTTGCTGGTTGTTGAGTGAAGCTGGGTGCTGGTGTTGAGATGGAGATCTTTTGGAGTATTTCGCCATTTGATATTACATGGAGCTGGGAGGTCTCTTGTGGACCAGTGTCCTGAAGTTGGCTCTCCCACCTCAGAGACACAGCACTGACTCCTGGCTGCAGCACCAAGAGCCTTTCATCCACACAGCTCAGAATAAAAGGGATAAAAAGTAGAAAGAAAGAATTAGAAGAAGAAAGAAAGGAAGGAAGGAAGGGAAAGAAAGAACGAAAGGAGGGAGGGAGGGAGGAAGGAAGAAAGGAGGGAAGGAAGGACAAAAGGAAAGAAAGAAGATAAAGTAAAATAAAATAAAGTAAAATATAAAGTTATTAAAATAAAAAATAATTATTAAGAAAAAAAAATTTTTTAAAAAGCAAAACGGACAGATAGAACCTTAGGACAAATGGTGGAAGCAAAGCTATACAGACAAAATCTCACACAGAAGCATACACATACACACTCACAAAAAGAGGAAAAGGGGAAAAAATCATAAATCTTGCTCTCAAAGTCCACCTCCTCAATTTGGGATGATTCGTTGTCTATTCATGTATTCCACAGATGCAGGGTACATCAAGTTGATTGTGGAGCTTTAATCCGCTGCTTCTGAGGCTGCTGGGAGAGATTTCCCTTTCTCTTCTTTGTTCTCACAGCTCCCAGGGGCTAAGCTTTAGATTTGACCCCGCCTCTGCATGTAGGTCCCGGAGGGCATCTGTTGTTTGCTCAGACAGGACGGGGTTAAAGGAGCAGCTGCTTTGGGGACTCTGGATCACTCAGGCACGGGGCGGGGAAGAGGCACAGAGTGTGGGATGAGCCTGCGCGGCAGAGACCAGAGGCACAGAGTGTGGGATGAGCCTGCGCGGCAGAGACCGGCAGGACTTTGCACCCGCCTGAGGCGCGCCGTGCGTTCTCCCGGGGTAGTTGCCCCTGGATCCCGGGAACCTAGCAGTGGTGGGCTGCACAGGCTCCCCGGAAGAGGGGTGTGGATAGTGACCTTTGCTCGCACACAGGCTTCTTGGTGGCGGCAGCAGCAGCCTTAGCGTCTCATGCCCGTCTGTGGGGTCCGCGCTTTTAGCCGCGGCTCGCGCCCGTCTCTGGAGCTCCTTTAAGCAGCGCTCTTAATCCCTTCTCCTCTCGCACCAGGAAACAAAGAGGGAAGAAAAAGTCTCTTGCCTCTTCGGCGGGTCCAGAGTTTTCCCCGGACTCCCTCCTGGCTAGCCGTGGTGCACTAACCCCTTGAAGGCTGTGTTCACGCCGCCAACCCCAGTCCTCTCCCTGCGCTCCGACCGAAGCCCGAGCCTCCTATAATATGTTTTTAAAGAATATTTAATGTCATGGGAAGATTGTCATATTAAAAATCTTAAATAGGATATAAAGCTGTATATAGGAAATTTCCAGTTACGGTGATACATACTAGGTCATTTGGACCAACCTTTTTGTAGAGGAAAACACAAAAAACTGGACAGAAAATTAAAAAGAAAGGGAGGGAGGGAGGAAGAAAGGAAGAAAAGAAAGTACACAAAGGCATTGTAGAGTTAACAAAGTGATGTAAAATCACCAATTCAAAAATCTGTGTGCAGACTTAAATCCAAAGAAGTTGAGCTCTAGAGAGGTTAGTTTCAGGTCCCTTCCTTCTTAGGGCATTTCTGATTCCAGAAGAGTCTGTTGAGAGGCTAAATAATACTTTTGAAAGCCATGGTTATGGGGCTAAGGAAATTAGAGTCCAGGGCCTGCCAAGAGTAGGAACTGTGGTATATCTTCTGTGCTCTGAATGCTTTGTAATGGTGAACAAGAAGAAAAACAACCCAGATTACAGCTCTGCTCTAGGTTATCAGAGTAATCCAGAAAATCTTAGTCCCCGAAATTGGATTAAAGTGATCCTGGATGGCTAATGTTCCCAAGGACCTCAAATTATTTCTATAAACATCTCTTCTACATAGTGAGAAACTTTCAGTCAAAGATAAACAGGGAGAAGGAGATAAAGCACTATGAAAAGAGATAGCATACATAACAGACTATATAAACACTCTCATAAGTTATCTCCAGCTAGGTACTGGCTCTGGAAGAGAGAGACTTTAAAATAATTATGCTTGCTAAAATCAAGGAGACAGAAGATAGGAACAAAATTTTCAGTGGAGCATTAGAAACCATAAAATGGCAGAGCAGATTTGAGAAAGAACCAAATAAAAATTGTAGAACTAAGAAATACAATAAGTGAAATTTAGAACTTAATGGTGGATCTAATAGCAGATTAGAAGAGATAATTAGTGAACTAGACGCTGAAACTGTCCAGATCAATGAAGAGACAAAACAATAGTAAATTTAGAAAAGAGAGTAAGAGGCAGAAGTTAGAGTGAGGTCAAATTTATCTGTGATTGGAGTTCCAAAAGGAAAAGAGAAAGAATAGGACAGAAACAATATTTGAAGAGATAATGGCTGGGAATTTTAAAAAATTGATTTAAAAAAAATCAGACCACAGATTCAAGAAGATAAAACCGAAGTAGGAAAAATAAAAAGAAATAATAAGACAAGAATAAAATCCTAAGAGCTGCTGGGCGGGGGGGAAGGGTATGTTCAAAAGGACAGCAATTAAAGTAACAGTGGACTTCTCAACTGAAAATACTGAATCTGGAAGAAAATGGATATAATTAAGGCAGTAAAAGAAAATAACTACCAATCTAGAGTCCAATGCCTGGGGGAAATATCCTTCAGAAATAAAGGTAAAGTGAAGACATTTTAAGACTGACAAAATCTGAGATAGTTTGTTACTAGGAGATACATTCTAAGGAAACACCGAAGGACATTATTCAGACAGAAGGAAAGGTGTCTTAGATGGAAGGTCAGAGATGCAGGAAGGAATGAAGAACAACGAAGATGGTAAATATATGGGTAAATCTAAATGAATATTGTATAAAACAGCAATAATAATGTTTTATTTATGTATTTAAATATATATAAAGGATTAAAATTAATGAGAACAGAAGCTCATAAATTGGGAACTGGTAAATATAGTTTAAGTGTTCTAAGATCTTTGCTTTATGTTGGAAATGGGTAAAGTACCAGTCAATACTGGATTTTAATGGGCAAGAATTTAATAGGTTTTTCAAGGAACTGGAAAAGTGATTCTAAAATTTATATAAAAAGGAAAGGTCCAAGAGTAGCCAAGCTATTCCGAAGAAGAATAAGGTGAGGTCTTACTGTATTGATGGTATCAAAATTAACATGATAGGGCTTCCCTGGTGGCGCAGTGGTTGAGAGTCCGCCTGCCGATGCAGGGGACACGGGTTCGTGCCCCGGTCCGGGAAGATCCCACATGCCGCGGAGCGGCTGGGCCCATGAGCCATGGCCGTTGAGCCTGCGCGTCCAGAGCCTGTGCTCCACAACGGGAGAGGCCACAACAGTGAGAGGCCCACATACCGCAAAAAAATAAATAAAAATTAAAATAAAAATTAACATGATATTTGTATGGATAGACACCCGAATAAAGGAATAGGATATAGTCAGACACACTTATGTGGAAACTCAATATAAAACAAGGATGCCACTGCAGAACATTGGAGAAAAGTGAGACTTCAGAAAACAGTTTTGGGAAAATTGGTTATCTGTGTGAGAAAAAAAAACAGAAAGAAATTGATCCCTACCATACACGAAAATCAATTCCAGATGGATTAAAGACTTAAAAGTAAACGTTGGAATTTTTAGGAGCAAATATGGAACAATATCCTTATGACCTTGGAGTTAAGGGAGATTTTTTAGGCAAGATACAAAAAGTAACAAAGCAGTAGAAAAGTGGGCAAAGTTATGAAGAGGCATTTTGCAGGATAAAAGGAATCACAAATGGTCATACATTTATAGAAAACTTGATCAATCTCATTAGTAACCAGGGAAATGCCAATTAAAAGCACAAGATATCTATCTATTCACCTATTCACATTTTACCTTATAAAATAACGTAGAAATTCCTATGCTAGCTAAAAATTGTAGATCAGTGACTTTTAACCATTTTTTAAATGTTTTTATTGAAGTATATAATTTACATCTAGTGAAATACACAGGTCTTAAATGTACAGTTCAGTGATTATTGATAAATGAATATGCTCATGTAATCCATAGTCCTACCAAATAACAGAACATTTTTTTAATAAATTCATTTATTTATTTATTTTTGGCTGCGTTGGGTCTTCATTGCTGTGTGTGGGCATTTGCTAGTTGCGGCGAGTGGGGGCCACTTTTCATTGCAGTGTGCAGGCTTCTCATTGTGGCGGCCTCTCCTGTTAACGGAGCATGGGCTCCAGGCACGCAGGCTTCAGTAGTTGTGGCATGTGGGCTTAGTTGTGGCACACAGGCTGTAGAGTGCAGGCTCAGTAGTTGTGGCTCATGGGCCCAGTTGCTCCATGGCATATGGGATCTTCCTGGACCAGGGCTTGAACCTGTGTCCCCTGCATTGGCAGGCAGATTTCCAACCACTGTGCCACCAGGGAAGTCCAACAGAACATTTTTATCACCCCAGAAATTTTCTTATATCTCTGCCAAGTTATTCCCTGTTCTATACCCACCTCCCAACAACACAACTACTATTCTGATTTATTTTACTTCAGATTAAGTTTGCCTGTCCTAGAACTTCATATAAATTGGATCATAGAAAATGTACTTTTTTGTGTCTGGTTCTTTGGTTTAACATAAAGTTTTTTAGATTAATCCATGTTGCTGTATGTATCAGTAGTTCATTCCTTTTATTGCTGTATAGAATTTCATTATATAGATATGCCACAAGTTGGTTATCCATTTTTCTGTTGATGGACATTTGGCTTGTTTGGAGATATTATGAATAAAGTTTGGAGATATTATGAATAAAGCTGCTATGGACAGTTTGGAGATATTATGAATAAAGCTGCTATGGACATTCTTGTACAAATTATTTTGTTACCATATGTTTTAATTTCTCTTGGACAAATATCTAGTAGTAGAATTGCTGAACCACAGGGTAGGTGTATGTTTATAAGAAACTGTGAAACTGTTTTCCAAAATATTTTCTTCTAAAAGCTTTTTGTTTTCATTTTTTTCCTGTGATCCATCTGCAATTAATTTTTGTATGGTGAGAGGAAATATTCAAGGTTAAATTTTTTCCATGTGGATGCCCAGTTGTTCCAGCACCACTTGTTAAAAGATTTCTTTTCTCCTGTTGAATTCATTGGGCACCTTTGTCAACAATCAATTGGCAAAGATAGAAAAAGTCTGTTTCTGGGACTCTGTATTATCTTTTGGTCTATTCTTACACTAATACCATGTAGCTTTATAATAAGTCTTGAAATCAAGTAGTGTGAATCTTCCAGCTTTGTTCTTTTTGTTGTTATTATAGATCCTTTGCACTTCTATATAAATTTTATAACCAGTGTAACATTTTCTAAAAAATAAGTCTGCTGAGATTTTGATTGGGATATTGTTAAATCTATAGATCATTTGGGGAAAAATTGATAACTCGAAAATATTGAATCTTCTGATCCATGAACATAGTATATTTCTCTATTATTTCAGTCTTCTTTACTTTCTCTTCATAGTGGTTTGTAGTTTTTATGAGAGGTCTTGCACATCTTTTGTTAAATTTATCTCTAAGAACTTTGTATTCTTAATGTTATGAGCAATATTGGACTTTTTTTTCATTTTTCTATTACTAGCATATAAAAATGTAATTGATTTTTATGTGACTTTGTATCCTGCAGCCTTGCTAAATTTATTCTAGTAGTTTTCATATTTTCAAAGGATTTTCTTTATACACAATCATGTCATCTGTGAATAAAGACAGCTTTATTTCTCCTTTTCCAAATTTTTTGGCTTTTATTTCTTTTTCATACTTTATTGCTCTGGCTATTACAGCTAGTATAGTGTTAATTAGGAGTAGTAAGGACTGACATCTTTGTTTTGTTTCTGATCTTTGGGAGAAAGATGCCAGTCTTTCACTAGGATATTACCTCTAGGTTTTTCATAGTTGTTCCTTATCAAGGTGTGGAAATTACTTTCTATTCTTAGTTTGCTAAAAGCTTTTATTGTGAATGGGTATCAAATTTTGTGAATTGCTTTTTCTACATCTAGTGAAAGGGTCATATGATTTTTCTCACTCCTTCTGTTAACATGGTAAGTTACACTGTTTGATTTTCAAATGGTAACCAACATTGCATTCCTGGTATAGACCCCAATCAATCTTAAAATAGTATTCTTTTTTTACATTGCTTGATTCAGTTTGCTAATATTTTGCTTAACTATTTTTGTGCCTTTGTCCATGAGGAATCTTGGTTTGTAATTTTCTTATAATGTCTGGTTTTGGTGTTATGGTTTTGTTGGCCTCATAAAATTAGTTGGGAAGATTCCTTCTTCTATTTTCTGGAAGACCTTGTATAAGAGTAGTGTTATTTCCTCCATAAATGTTTGATAGAATTCAAATTTGATAGATGCTATCTGGGACTGGAGTTTTCTTTAAATGTAAAGTGTTTTTGAATAATGAATTCAATTTATTTGTAACAGAGATTGGGCTACCCAGATTTTCATTTCTTCTTGTGTCTTTAGAGAAGTCCCTCTTTCATTCCTGATATTACTAAGTTGTATTTTTGCTCTTTTTAAAATTATCACTCTACCTATCACTTTATCAACTTTATTGATTTTTTCAAAAAAAATTTTTTTTAAAGTTTTGTGTTCTGTTTCATTGATTTCCACTTCATTTTTATTATTTCCTTCCTTCTATTTACGTAGGGTTTAATTTGCTATTTTTTCCCTACCTTTGTATGTTAGAAACTTAGATTATTGATTTTAAAACTTTTATTATTTCTTTTTAAATGTTATATCTTGTGATTAAAACTATCAAGTTCCCTGTAAACATTGCTTTACTTGCATCCCACAGATTTTGATATTTTGTATTTTCATTATCTTTCAGCTAAAAACATTTTTTAAGTTCTCTAGTGGTTTCTTCTTATATTCTATTGACTTCTCTTCTTGTACTTTTTCCCTTCTCCTTCTCCTTTTTAGCACCTTCTCTACAGGTTAAAATATGTGTTCTTAACGTACCGCAGTCTGCCATGAATTAGTATTAAAACATTCACATGTAATATTAGATCCTTACCACAGTATGCTTCCACTTGTCTCCCTTTGTGCTACAGTTTTCATATATTTTATTTCTACATATGTTATATAACTCACAATACATTGTTTTTGTTTCTGCTTTAAATGATCAGTTTTCCTTTAAAGAAAATTAAGAAACGAGATATTTATCCACATTTTTACCATTCCCAGTGCTTTTTATTTCTTTATGTAGAATCAATTTTTCATCTAGTGTCATTTCCTTTAGTCTGAAGTACTTCTTTTAAAAGTATGCTGGGAATTCTCTTAGCATGTATTTGTCTGGAAAAGGCTTTATTTCACCATCATTGGTGAAGGATAGTTTCACTGGATATAGAATTCTAGTTGATGCTTTTTTTCTTTTAGCACATTAAAGCTGTTCTCTCAATTGTCCTCTGGATTTCATAGTTTCTAATGAGAATTGTTATCTTCATTCCTCTGTGCGTAATGTGTTATTTCTCAGGCTGCTTTTTTTCCCTTTTATCACTGGTTTTCCACCATTTGATAATGTGCCCAAATGGGGTTTTCTTTGTATTTATTCTGCTTGGGTTATTTTTTGTTTGTTTGTTTTAGATTCTTGAATATGTTAGTTAATATTTTTCATCAAAATTGGAACATTTTTAGCCATTATCCTTCAAATAATTATCCTTGTCTGACTTCTCTCTCCTCTCGTTCTATAACTCCAATTGAATGTTAGACCACAGGTCACCAAGACTCTGTTTATTGGTTGTTTCAGTTTTTTATTTTTTTAGAGCAGTTTTAAGTTAATAAAAGATAGTTCTCTGTATGTTTTATTCCTCTGATAGTTACTTTGCTATGTTATAGTTAGAGAGGGGGTAAATCAGTGACTGGTTTGGTCACCTTGTGAATAACACCTTTATTTATTTAATACACGTTTCACTGATGATGTTTTCCATAGTAAGAAATACTATATAAAGATACATAGAAGATTTTGTTCCATTGATCTAATATCTTTTTTTACACATTATATTTGTTTTTTAAAAGTATTTTATTTTCTTGTTTTTTGCTCATAAGCACCTGAAGTATGTACATGTATGTGCGTGTTTCTTATGACAGATTTATATTATACTTTGAATTCTTAGAAATTGTATTACTCTTGAGCCATTGGCATCACTTGCCAAACTTAGGTTTTGTTTTTTTCCTTTCCAGGCCCAGCTTCAAAGGGAAAAAGAACAGGATCATATGAAGCTGCAAGCAAAACTTGAAAAGCTTGATGTCTTAGAAAAAGAATGTTTTATACTTACAACAACTCAGAAAACTGCTGAGGTAAGCTTCTACTTGTTTCTTTGAAGTGGTGATGCCAGGAATAAATCTTTAGTATTAAGCATAATTACACTGTATGTGAATATGCAGTAAAATGAGATTCGTAAAACTTCATTAACAACTTTTAGTAATCCAGATATGAATTCCTGCCTATAGAGATGAAAAGTTAATATATTCTATCACAGCATGAATGAGCTTGCCTTTTGATGTGAAATTGTAGTTTTGGTTTCTTCTGCAATGACAGAACATTTTCATTTGTTAAGTAATTTACCTAAAGGATATTGAAAAGATTGCCTTTCACCACTTACAATTAAGTTAAGCCTATTCTAGATCCTGTCCTGAAATACCCTCTCCTTTTCCACCCAAATCCTATCCATTTCATAGGACTTTCTCCCAGTCCTGCTTCCTCTGTGAAGCCTTCCTTGAGTTTTCCAACACTCAGGAAGCTCACCCTTTGAAATAGTACTGTCTTCCTATTCTAAACTACACCATGGATATAAGATGAAATACTTATGTGTATAAGGTTATACAGTATATACATGGTATGAGTCAAATCATATCATTTCATGTATATTACTGTTGTTTCCCTAAGTACAGCATAAATAGATGTTTGTTGTAATTTGTCTATATTTTGAATGAAACATTGAGACCCAAGACTATAATTGTTTGACATTCTAGACCTTTAAAACCTCCCAAATTTTCATTATTATGATTTTGTTGATGAAAGTTAAAAGAGCCTATGCATATACATTCTTTGCTTTTCCTTTGTTCTTCTTGTATATAATAGCAGGTAAAGAAGCATAGGAAGAAAGCCAAGAAAAATTTAGCATCTTTTGCCATTCCTTTTTCTTACTTTCTGCTTTAATTTACCAAACTATCAAGAATCAATACCCTAAGGACTCTATTTGGAAAAGGAATATAAGATATTTGGCTTTAGTTTTTGTATAATAATCCCAGATTTTTTATTCTTTTGCAGGGCAAGATTAAACATTTAGAGGAAAAACTAAAGGAAGAAGAACATCAGCGTAAGCTCTTTCAAGACAAAGCTTCTCAGGTAAATAGAGCACTATATCATCTATCACATTAAAATCATGTACGTTTTATTGTACTTTATTAACTGAAGCCTGTATTCTAGACTCTAATTTCTGCTTCCTAGCTTGTTATTTTTTGTCTCATTTTGCTATAATACTGAAGTTCTCAATAAGTCAGCCAGTATATTTATATACTTGGATGTATTGCCAAGAGATCTTTTGGTCTTTTGAAATTCTGACAAACATATATATTCTCAGTTGAAACAATTCCTGCTATAGATTGTTTTCAGTTTGAGATATATAAAATAATTCATTCTCTTAAAAACAGAAAATGATTGTAATTACCAGTAGACCTGGTAACTTTTTCACACAAAAAATAGTGTTTGAGGTTTTCTTTTCTTCCTCAAAAAATATTTTGTCTTTATAAATTGAGATCTGATCCTCATTATAATGTTTTTGAAGAAGAAGGAACTTGTTAAAAATCAATTTAATACATTTTTTTTCAATATTGTAGCTTCAAACTGAACTTGAAATCAGTAGAATTTTGATGTCTTCAGTATCAAATCCAAAGCGCTCCAAGGAAAAGAAGAAATCTTCAAAGGTATGCAAACACTTTATTCTTATCTTGCTAATACTTATTTCTTGCTAATACTTATTTCTTCACCTTTTTAATATTTACACCTATCCATTTCCAAAAAAAATTTGAAAAGATTTATAATACAAGACAATGCTTTGAAATGGGCCTAAAAACATGAGTCAAGTAATGATGGTTTGGGGTGTGAGGACAGAAAATTCCATAAAACCTAGGTTAAAGAAAGTAACAGCAGTTGAGTGCAAAACCTAGCTCTGAGTTTGCTTAACAGCCAAAGCAAAAAGGAGCATATAATAGGCAGTACGTCTATCTTTGTGAAATAACAATAAGCCTTCCAGTTTTTCTAGAAAGACAAACATTTTCCTAGTACTAAACTGTTAGAGAAATGTACTTTGGATACTTTACGAAAGAGGCAGTAAACAACACAATAGATACTGACAAGCACAATAGATCCTAGAAGCAGTTTTATATAATATATGCACAATAAAAAGACAAAGATACAGTATTAAATTATATTGTATTATAAATTATAGTCATTTCTCTAGGTAAATTATTTATTTTTTTTTGTGCTCATAGCCTTTGGATTTGCCTAAAAATAAAGATTGGGGAAGTACTTTATAGATTTACCAATAATATTTTGTTTAGATGAGTTGATGTTTGGGGTTTATTATATTAAACTTTCTTATTTATAATGGTAAGAAAGAAAATGTTAATCCCTTTTAATCTCATGATTCTGAAATTATAGTTTTGATGACCATCATTACTGTTTACTCAATATGCATGTAGTGTTTGTGTGTGTTCTTTGCTGTGGGAACCAGGCATGCTATTTGCAAGTTCTGGCCACTGCCATAGGCTCACCCTATGGATACGATAATGGAGGAAACGTTATACTTAACTTTAGCTAGTCATTTATTCCATAAATAAGAGTTACTATTTAATAGTTTGGCTGCATTTTTCACAGATTTTTTTCTTTCAAAGAATTTGCAAAATACAGTAATGAAAAACATTTTCCCAATGCAATTTATGTTGATTTTTTAGCTTATTTCCTTCCTCGAGTATGTTTTCTTTCTTGTCTCTACAGGAAGATTAGAAGCTGCAAAGCCAAATAGAAAATCACTATAAGTAATTTGCAAGTGGAAAAATTATTGACTTAATTTTGTATTTGTGTTTTATGGCATCCTTTGATGAGTTAGTGGAAAAAAAATTTTAATAAGGTACAGGGAGAAACAAGGTAAAAGAAATGAAGGAAAGAAAAGGTAGCTGCTGGAAGAAAAGAAAAAGTAACAGCAAAATCACTTTCAAAAAGTAGTTAGTTCAAGTCCCAAGTTCATAGGATCTGCCTGTAATAATGCCTCCCTTTAAAGATGGCAGGGACACTTAGTTGCTTGCTGAAGGTAGGATCTGATTTTGAGACCTCTATGAGAGTCCTGCTTGTCTCACTGACACTCCATATCCTGAATGTAGTTCATTCAATTCATACATCTTGATTTACATAGACTAGTACCTTTAGGTAGTAAAAAGATAAATAACACAGGAATTTACAGAGAGGCAGATAAATATACAAATATAAGACAGAGTATAATAAAAACTTAATGAAGGTATAAACAAAGTACTGTGGTGCTGTATAGATAAAGAATATGTGAAGGGGTCATGCAAGAAGCAGCATTAAAGGCAGCCTTGGAAAATTAGTAAGTATTGATAGAGATGAGGAGAAGTGTTTTACAGTCTGAGAGTATAGTTGGTTTTTCCACGAAACGAAAAGTAATTGTCCAGTACTGGGTGTGAGATGGTGTCATATGAGACTGAAATTGAAAATATAGCTTGAGGTGACATTATGACTGATCTTCAATGCCATGTTAAGAATTTGAACTTTTATTCTATAAGTCATTGGGAACCATTGCAGGCTTGTAGGCAAATGATTAGAGCTATACTTCTAGACGGTAAGCGACAACAGTATAAGGTGAGCTTGGAAGTAAAGAATCAGGCTGTTTGAATGTGGTAAGCAAGATGATGGAAGCCTTTCCTGTGACGTTTTCATTATTCTCTTAAAAGGTTAGACTGTAATCAATCAGAAATCTCATCCAATATAGTAACTAAAAGAATTAAATTTCTTTTACTCTTAATTATAACTGCTTGAAATAGCCTTAGATCAGACCATTGTTTTCCATTACTTGAAATTACCGTTCCTGAAGTACAGAGGTTGAATGGTTGTCCAGGGTCACCAGGCAACTCTGAGTGAATAAGAACTGACTCACAAACTTGTGATTTCTCTACCTCTAAGCCATTTTATTTCTTTAATTTTCAGAGAAAAAATTGAATGTTTATAATAGTTAAGATATCTAAATTTTCATTTAGAGTTGGGAATATTTTGTTTTCATTATGGAATATGGTCAGTTTATTGATTATTCTCTTGGTGAAGTGTTAACTAGAGTGACCAATTCACCCCAGTTTGCCTGTGACTTTCCTAGTTTTAGTACTGAAAATTCTGTATCATGGGCAAATTGAGACAATTGGTCACCCTAGTTCAATCCTTCCTACAAAAATAGTGAAATCATTTACTTTTAAGAATGTAGTTCAGCAGGGCTTCCCTGGTGGCACAGCGGTTGAGAGTCCGCCTGCCGATGCAGGGGACACGGGTTCGTGCCCTGGTCCGGCCGCAGCTGGGCCCGTGAGCCATGGCCGCTGAGCCTGCGCGTCCGGAGCCTGTGCTTCGCAACGGGAGAGGCCACAGCAGTGAGAGGCCCGCGTACTGCAAAAAAAAAAAAAAAAAAAGAATGTAGTTCAGCAGTGTCTTTTTAAAAATGTTTCATGAAGGAGTATATATAACAAAAAATGTCTGCTCGAAGGATAATAATGAAATTAGCACTTGGTATAGTGACCACCCAGCTTAAGAAATAGAACATTACCAGCACTGTTAAGCCCCAGCATATATCTCTCCTAAATTGTATTCCCTCTGTCCAAGGATTAACCACAATTCTGATTTTGCTTTTATCATTCTCTGGCTTTTTTAAAAAAAATTACTTTGCCAAATAAGTATTCCTAAGAAATACATGTTTTAGGGTTATGCTTTGAACTTTATGTAAATGGACTTATTCTGTTCGTGTTCTTCAGCAGCTTTCTTTTTCCACTCAGCATTAAGTTTATGAGATTCTTCCAATTGATGCATATACCTATGGTTTGCTGCTTTTTATTGATAAAAATATTTTTTCCTTTCTCCTTTCAGTGATCATTTGGTTTGTTTCTCACTTTTTATTATTATAAAAAACACTGTTAAGAACTTTCTTGTACATACCTCTTGGTGCATGTGTTCAGGAGTTTCTCTAAGATGCTGGGCCATAAGTGTTATGCACCTTAGCTTTACGAGATAATGTCCAAAGTGACTGGACCAGTTTATGTTCCAATCAGCAGTTACCATTGTTCCATATCCTAACCATAAGTGTCTATTTTTGTTTTTCACTTTTTATTTTGAAAAATTATATATTCACAGGAGATAACAAAAAAATATAAAGGGAGGTCCCATGTATCTTCAACCAGTTTTCCCCAGTGGTAACATCTGTCATAAATATAGTATAAAGTCCAGGAAATTGAAATTGGTACAATACACAGAACTTATGGAGATTTCAATCGTTTTTTATTCACTTAGTTGTGTGTGTATATGTATGTGTGTGTGTGAGTATATGTAGTTTTATATAGTTTTATCACATGTGTATATTCATGTAACCATCACCACAATGAAGATACAGCACTATTCCACCTCTATAAGGTTTCTTCATTCCATCCCTTTATAGTTACACATCATCCTGCTCCCTAACCCTTAGCATTTTCTAATCTGTTTACCATCTCTATAATTTTATTTCATGAATGCTATATAAATGTAATCATACAGTATGTATCCTTTTTTAAAAAAATTTTATTTATTTTTGACTGCGTTGGGTCTTCGTTGCTGCACGTGGGCTTTTCTCTAGTTGCGGCTAGTGGGGGCTACTCTTCATTGTGGTGTGCGGGCTTGTTGCTGTGGCTTCTCTGGTTGAGGAACATGGGCTCTAGGCACACAGGCTTCATTGTGGCACGTGGGTTCAGTAGTTGTGGCGCACGGGCTTAGTTCCTCCGCGGTATATGGGATCTTCCGTGACCAGGGCTCGAACCCATGTCCCCTGCATTGGCAGGTGGATTCTTAACCACTGCACCACCACGGAAGCCCAGTATGTAACCTTTTGAGAGGCTTTTTTTGCTCAGCCAATTCCCTTGCAATCCACCCAAGTATTAATACATTTTTAAAAGTTTCTGTGTAGTATTCCATGTTATGGATGTGCCACAGTTTAACCATTTACCTATTGAAGGATATTCGGATTGTTTTCAGTTTTAGGCTATCACAAATAAAGCAGTTATAAACATTTGTATATGGGTTTTTGTGTGAACATAAGTTTTCATTTTTCTGGGATAAATGTCTAAAAGTGCAATTGCTAAATCATATGATAACTACATGTTTAGTTTTATAAGAAACTTCCAAACTGTCTTCCAAAGTGGCTGCATTATTTTGTGCATATGAGTGATCTGGTTTCTCCACATCCTTGCCAGCATTTGGTGGTGTCACTTTTTTTTTTTTTTTTTGGCTGTTCTAATAGGTGTATAGTGATGTTTCATTGTAACTTGCATTTTCCTAATGGCTAATAATGTTGCATTTGATAAATGTCTTTTTAAATATTTTTTTGTTTACTTTTTCCCTTGTCAATATTTAGAAAACTAAATGTTTAAAGAGAGGACCACCTCAGCATATTTATTCAAAGTTTGGATCACTGCCTATTGTGGCTGAGAAGGTGAGAGGGGGAAAAATGAGGATACTTGGTCAGATAAACTCAGGCTTTGTTGTAAGTGATATTTAAATGCCATCAGTTATTTAAAATCGTTCTCAGCTATTTCTTTTCCCCCGAAGTCTGCCAGTGCAGGCCATTCCAGGAATGCAAGTACCCCAAACCTGCAGACAATGCAACATTACAGGCCACATATCCTTCAGAAACTGGCTGAAGTTTCTGAACCTAGATGTCTCTACAAGCCTTCTAAATCAACTTCTCAATGTGAAGCTGTACCTTCTGACTCAGAAAGGTCCATTTCCGTTTGTAACAATTTGTCTGAACTTTTGATGGCAATGCAAGATGAGCTGGACCAAATGACTATGTAAGTATTTATCAGAAGAAGGAGCAAGATATTTAGGTATCTTTTTTTCTTCTCAGTCTTTCAAACAGTGCCACTTATAAATTCTTAAAAGTCTTACTTAGCCATTTGGATTTATTTTGATCTGCAGATTTGTTGTCATTGATTTTTCATTATATTTGTTGTATTTAAATTGCATTTTAATTATCTATGTGTAATTACTACTTTTTCCAATTTAAAGTGTTTCTGTATTCCCAAGATCTGAACTGATAGACAGATATTTCTGTCATTCTAACAAATGGAGTCTGGTGACCTTAAATTGTAACTCACAAATCCTTTAGTAAGAAAGATTCTCCATTTGTTTTTTATAATCTTTTTAGTTAAATGAATGATTTCATTAGACAAATAGGAAAGCAATTTCTTGTTTTAGATTCTGGCTGGTCTGCATTACACGTTTGAAGCATCCATAGTAAACAATATTCTGTATGGGATATATATTTTAAGCTTCAAGTTTAAATATATATTCAACAAAAAGTCCAGAAAATATGTGATTTGGGCGGTCAGCTAGTTGAACTAAGACCTCTGTAGAAGATATAACTAGTTCTATTGGCAGTGTTTCTTTGAGTAGGCTATCACCAAATCTAGGGATTTCTCAGGCAAATACTTCTATAGCTGGAATTCTTCCACAGATTCTACATTAAGAATTCCAAACTTGGAATGAAAAAGAGTCCCTTAATGCCTCTAGCTAAGGACATCAGAATATTTTACTACATTTAACTGTAAACATCAAGGATTCAGACCTTTTTTTTAGGATTCTTTAAGATCCTAAGTCTAATATATTTCTAAATATATCTAATCTCAAATCATAAGAGCCTGTTTATAATTACCATAGATTTAATTTGATAACCCTACAGAAAGAGACTGTCTTTGAAGGTTAATATTTAACTCTGATTAAAATTTATGATTGAACAGAATATTGTCTAATTGTGACAAAGACATATACTATAAATTGTAATAGTGCTTGATATTTGCTTTTCTTTCATAGGGAGTACCAAGACCTTCTGAATCAAATGAAAGAAACTGAAAGCCAATCAGTCTGTGAAAACATAGAATGTGAACTAGAACATTTAGTCAAGAAAATGGAAATTAAAGGAGAACAAATTTCTAAATTAATGAAGCATCAAGACAATGTAAGAGGCTTTAGTAAAAGATTTTAATGAAAAGATAATGTATCTGGATTCAGTGTTATATCTCTGTATGACCTTCCAAATTTGAGGCCTGTATGTATGGCTTAGAGAAAAGATGATAGATAGGAATCCCTTAGGCTTATTATAGAGTCATCTGTCCATTGAAATAACATGGCCTCCTATGTAACTCTCCAAGATAATACAAAGAAAAGGAAACAAGGAAGTTTAGTTATGGGAAATTCCCTGGTGGTCCAGTGGTTAGGGCTCAGCCCGTTCATTGCTGGGGCCCAGGTTCAATCCCTGGTTGGGGAACTAAGATCCTGCAAGCCTCATGGTGTGGCCAAAAAAAGAAAAGAAAAGAAAGTTTAGTTATGTATTCAAAAATAAGTTTGGGAAAATTAAGAGGTAGGCTAGATTTGCTTTACAGCTCTCCCAGTTATCCTTTTAGCATTCTTTTCCCTTATCCCTCTCTTCCCTAATGCCTTAATGAAGCCCCTTATGTCAACAGGTGTCTAGTGCATATATAAACCTGGCTTCTGAAGCAGTACCCCAACTCTAAGACTGCTATTTCCAGTTTCCCAGAACAAGCTATGCTGTGTTCCATTCGCTGGGGACCTGTGCTCAGCTAGCTCTAGAGGGGTGATGAGGGGGACTCTATCCTTGTGTGTAAATTCTTAACAGCTAAGAATGGCATAACAGTTTTAATATTTTAATGAAAAAATCATGGAATATTATATTTTATCCCAAGACAATGACTCCATTCTTAGTATGATTATGCTACTGGAACAGAAAGCAGAGAAAATATTTCCAGGAACCCTCAGGTCATATCATGTAGCTATCTGCCTATGGAATAATCAGCATTCATATAAGTTGGTGATATATTAACCTCACAATTAAGCCTTCCCCACTTTTATAGGAAAGTAATAAAGAATGCAGAATTTTACTGCCTTTACTCTTCTATAGCCAATAAAGAAAGAAAGAAGGAAATGAAATTTTGAAGCAAACATTTTCACTTCACTGGCTTTTAAGTCTATAGTAAGTAAAATTTTTGTATGATTGTGTTAGGGTGAAGATTATATAACTTGTATACTTTCTTAGAATCACACAGGAGAAACTTGAAAGGAATAGAAGAATAGTCATTTTTTTTTAATTTAGGAAGTGTGTACATAAATAATATTTTGAAAATATTATTTATATTCCATAATAACTATAGCAGTATAAAATTTCAAGCATTTTTAGACAAATAGAACACCAGATACTTAGCCAATGTCTAGACCAGCTCTACAAATTAGGCTGTGCTTAAGTGAAATAGATTAAGTAATGGAGGGAATTCCCTGGCGGTCCAGTGGTTAGGGGGCACAGGTTGGATCCATGATTGGGGAGCTAAGCTTCCACTGCAGGGGGCACAGGTTGGATCCATGATTGAGGAGCTTCCACTGCAGGGGGGCACAGGTTGGATCCATGATTGGGGAGCTAAGCCGTGTGGCCTGGCCAAAATAAATTAATTAATTCAATTAAATAAATATTTAAAAATTTAAAAAAGATTGAGTAATGGACTGGACTTCGAAGAAATAGGTTTTGACTAGTTTATAAGTTTTGTTTAATTCTGTCTACCCAGTCACTACTAGATACTCCTCAATGAGATAAAGTTATTCCTTTGCCTTTTTTTTTTTAAACTGGCATTCAGTAGTACTTTAAATTCATGAATACTTTAAATTAAAAAAATATATATATATATATATAGACTCTATAAACTTGATGTCCATTCCTAGCATCAAATCTTTGCTTTATTGTTAATGTCACCTGAAAGGTCCTTCTCTCACCTCCCTGTTCTCCAGATTTTTCCCATTTCATATCTTACATAAACATTCCTTCCTCTCAGCTTCTCCAGCCCACATTGATCTTGTCCTACTTTTAGCCTTCTCAGATATATACTTTTTGTCCTACTCAAAGTTATTGTGGCTTGAATTATTCTCTAGTTGTCACATATATGCTTTGATTTCACTAATAAGAGCAGTAAACTCTTTGAAAGCAAAGATTGTTTTATTCATTATATTTCTGTCTAACTAGCACAGTGTTAGGCATGTAATAGGTATTCAATAAATAAAGACTTAACGAACTTTTTAATTTCATGTAATCTTTAAACCATCAATCCAATCCATCTACTGTAAGGTATATTTTAAGTATATTTTTGACTAAAATGTTAGATTTTTTTCTCTCCAGGTCCGCAAACTGCAGCAAAAAGTTCAGAATTTGAAGATAAGTGAAGCTTCAGCTATTCAGAAAGAAGATAGCAACTATAAAGGATCAAAGAACATAAAAAATAGCCCCAGAAAATGTTTGCTAACTAACTCTCCTCAAAAAAACAGCAACTTTCGTCCAATACGAGTCCATAATCTTCAAATGAAATTGAGAAGA
Organism: Aethalodelphis obliquidens; assembly: GCF_003676395.1. Taxonomy (NCBI): domain Eukaryota; kingdom Metazoa; phylum Chordata; class Mammalia; order Artiodactyla; family Delphinidae; genus Aethalodelphis; species Aethalodelphis obliquidens. Next base: position 49,442,709 of record NW_020837947.1, on the reverse strand, counting down.
GATGATATCATGTGGGAACAGTAACACAGTAGCAAAACTGTCACCTTAAATGAACTTTGTCAGTGAGATATTGAACTGTCTAAAGTGGTTTTAATTTAATATACCTTTATGAAATTTTGAATTATGTTTCTAGCCTCTATAAAGTGTCAAATTATAGTATTTTAAAATTAGTGCCTAATGACCTCCTAAGAGCCCCAAATAATAAATGATTGCTTTCTTGTTTTTCTTATTGACTGAAGTACCTAATCTTGTGTTAGAAACATTGTTCACTTTGCAGATACCTTAAGATAAATTTAAAAAATTATACTAGACTGATGATATTTAAAACTGAGTTAAATTTGAGATACAAGTGCCATAACACTTTTTCATTTAGTAGGCTTGGAACCTTAAGAACCAATATAAAATTAACAGAGTATGGAAAGGTCTTTTAACTTTCCTGGTGCTTCCTCCCTATCTTGTTTTAGAGCTGGGAAATGTTTTTCTTTTTTGGAAAGGGAAAAGCTTTGGGAAGAGGCCTTTAGCCCAAGTTTTTATGTGACAATTACAAATAGGAACCCATAGTTACTTAATTTTTAGATGACAGTAACTCAGCTGTGGAAGCCTTCCTCTGCTATTCCCATTCTCTTTTACAAATCTAGCTTTGTTTTTTTTGATCTTACTCCTTTGTAACTATATTTTTGATATTTTGATTAGTGGTGCCATAAGAGATTTCTTTGTACATATATGCTTTATAATAAATTTACATTTGTTGACCTATCTTTCCAGAAGCCTATGGAAACTAGTACAACTCTTCTGAACTTATTTGGTTTCTCATCAGAATCCTTTGGGGCAACTAGAGAACTGGAGTCATCAACTGAAGTAGAACTAGAAGACTGACAGAAAAGGCATAACGGAAGTGAGGAACTCAGAAGATAGGGTAGCAGTTTAAGAGATGGTGATTCCGAAGGAATTGGGAGGTACATCTTTATCTACAGCTGGGGGGATGTTCAAGCTATAGGTGTGAAAGAATAAAAAGATCAACATCTTGGGGAGCTAGGAAAAGCAATTTTTTAAAAGACAGTCCTTATATCCTCCTAGGAAATCCCAAAAAGTGTGTGTAGGAGAAAGAGGGTAATTGTGGACCCTCTGTTGGGGGAGGAGGAAAACTGTGATTCAGTCTCATTGAGAGAAGAGGTGCTGTTAGAAGACCTCTCCATACCTGAAGTGGGGAGATGACTGAAAATCGGCACATTTATACTTGGAATTGTCCTTGAAAGCACCTAATGGCTGAGATAAAAGTTTCTCTCCCTTTGGTTCAAATAGTACATTTGTCCTTCACCCACTTTCACTCCCTCTCCCTTTACAGCACCTTCAGCCCCAGAGATGTCACAGACTGCTTCGTATAAACTCAGTTTCATCACCTTACCTATTTTTCAACTTTGCCTTTTCTCCTCAAGAATGTGAGTGCTCGGTGCTTTGTGTCCACCTAGAGGGGTGGGATAGGGAGGGTGGGAAGGAGACGCAAGAGGGAGGAGATATGGGGATATATGTATGCATATAGCTGATTCACTTTGTTATACAGCAGAAACTAACACACCATTGTAAAGTAACTATACTCCAATATAAATGTTAAAAAAAAACCAAAACCTAAAACTCCAACAGAAGGTGAAACTAATTAACCAGAAATGAATCAAATAGAGAATTTGAGAATGAGAAAGCAGTGGTAAAGTTGTTCTAGTTAGCATAAGTTTTGTTTTAATAATAATAATCACCATCATCTAAAATAAAATCTTTGGAAACTGTGGTTGTAGAACAGAGGTTAAAATTGACGTTTCTTCAGGTTATTTCCATCATTATCTCAGAGTTTCATCTTGTTTCACGGTCTTCCTTTTTTTCCTTATTTTCCTAACCATTGTCCTTCCCTTTGAAAGCCATGTGCCGAGATAATCTATCCAAGATCATATTTGCTTAGTTCCTTCAAAGACCCTTTCCTCTCTCTGGTATTAGTCATTCAATTTCCTGATTTTACCCTTAATTTTGATTCATGAACTGCACCTTCTCAGCAATCTTGGCTTCATACTAACTGAATCGTGGCTGTCTTCTATGATACTGTTTTCTACTGAAATCTTGATTCTTTACATAGGGAGACATACATTTTCTAAGTGTTAACTTCTGATTTCCTTCATCTGTTTAAAGAATAATATTAGAACATTGAATAAACTACTTTGAATGCTTGCTTAATATATTCGTCATTTTATATATAAAAACATAAATGATCATTGCTAAGACAGCCTTATACAATTAATTTGAAGTTACTTACACATTTTTTAAAAATCTAACGTTGGATTAAGGTTTTGCATGTGTTCCAAGTTTGGAAAGACTTGAACTTAACTCCATTAGATGATGTCTCCTTTTGTGAATCCAATTCCACTATTCTATATACATTCTTCAGGAATTTCCTCTCTTTTTTCTAGAGATCTGTTCATCCAGGTCTCCTCTTCACTGCTTTAAAAAAAAAAAAAAACTGATAAAAAATGGCAGATATGCACACTTGCTGCTGTTGACACTTTGCTCTGTATCTCATTCTAATTTCCTGCCACCAACTCCCAGACTGATCTATATCTTGGCAATTCCCTGTGACAATCTGTTCACAGTACCATCTACTGTTTTAAAGATAAAGTCATTATTGTTACATCCTGAATAACAGTAACAAATGACCTTTACACACCTACTAAAACAATGACTTGATGATTATTGATACATTTTTCAATCAGGACTACAGCAAACGACCCTGATGCATGTTATAAAAATAGTAAAATTAGGGCTTCCCTGGTGGCGCAGTAGTTGAGAGTCTGCCTGCCGATGCAGGGGACACGGGTTCGTGCTCCGGTCTGGGAAGATCCCACATGCCGCGGAGCGGCTGGGCCCGTGAGCCATGGCCGCTGAGCCTGCGCATCCGGAGCCTATGCTCCGCAATGGGAGAGGCCACAACAGTGAGAGGCCCGCGTACCGCAAAAAAAAAAAAAAAAATAGTAAAATTAATTCAAAGGTTTGAAGATTTTTCCCTTTCCCCTTCTTCCCTTCCTATTCCAGAGATACTTCAGCTTTACTGCTAGACTGGCTGCTTTGTTAATGTCATCAAATAAGGCAAAGAGCAGACATATGCACATTGTTGTTTAACATACCACCTGAATCAGGAATACAGTAGCCCAGAATATTTTGAAACATATTTCAGGGCTTTTTCCAGCCGATCACCTCACCCAAACAATAATCCATTCCTCCCATTTCTGAGTGCCTGGGAGCAGTTGCCTTTTCAGATTTGGAGGGGACTTGGGTAGCATAAGATAAATTAGATTCTTAGTTTTGTATATTTGGCTTCTTTTTCCCTCTTGTCAGTATTCCACTTAAGCTGTTTCGTATTGTGCACCTTTCTTCCCTTCTCACCAAAGGGCTGACCTCAGGAGGCAGAAAAGAGCAGGCTTTGTTGTAGCTAATTAGAGAGGGTAGATACCTGGGACACTGGCTGGCTACCAGCATCACAGTAACTCTTGAAGATCTTTGCATTTAACAAACATTTGCCAAACATTTTATTATGTACAGGGCTCTGTACTAAGTTCACTGTTTTTTTGTTGTTGTAGGTTATTTTTGTTTGTTTTTCGTTTGTTTTTTCTTTCTTGAGAATATGTCTAACAGCTTGAGGTCTTTACATTAGTAAATCATATAACTTTAGTGAATCATAATCATAAATCCTAGAAAACTATGTACTAGGCCAGTTTAAGCCTGATATTTGATATTTCATATGGGAGCTAATTTCTTTGTTTCCTTTCTTACAAGATTATGTATATATATAATATATAAATATATATTTATATATTATATATATATATTTACAGTACACACACACACACACACACACCCTCTATATCTGCTTACAGTGCTCATTCCCAGTGTGTTAACCTTCAGTCTTAATTTACAAAGCAAACATCTCAAATCATCAATAATAAAATGTGCTGGTGTTCAGTAATAATGTATAAATTTCATTTTTTTCTTTTTCTATATAAAAAGAAAATAAAATTCAATTATGCTTAAAAAAAAAACAAAAAAAGAATGTGAGTGCTGTAGTTTATACTTAGCAAAAAACTCACCAGGACTATTAATGCAGCCCTATCTTTCTGTGCCTTTGTTTTCTATGCACTTAGGACAATGGCTGGATAGATTTATCAGTATTGAAGTCATTACTTTTGGAAATGTATTACTAAAACAAATTACCATAAGAAATTAAATTCATTTAAGGAACACTTGAATATTTCAATTAAGAATTGAGACATTTCTTGCAAAATCAGTGTAGTGTAGTAGAAAAAAACATAGATTTCAGAATTAGGAGACTTGGGTTCATGTTGTGATTCTGCCACTTAGTAGTTTGGGCGATCAAATAACTTTTTGGAGCCTCCATTTCTTACTTGTAAAGGTGGGATTATATTACTACCTACTTCATAGGATTGTTGTGAGATTAAATGACATAACATGTCAAAGCACCCAGCAGAAGTGTTGGCACTGAATAAAAACTCAATAAATGTTAAATCTGAGTAGCCAAAAAAAAGAAAAAATTGTCGTAGAACCTAAGTTTGCATGGGTTAGAGCCTGAAAGCAAGAGCCAAAAGGTACTCTTCAAAAAAGTGAGAATATTCTAATTTTTTTTTTTTTTTTCTTTTTCTATGTGCCTGGGAGGAAATTGCTTTGACTTGTTTCCTGGCTCAGGTTTCTAGTGGGGGGGTGGGTAAAGAATATAGTCCTACTATGGTGCAGAAATACATAATCACACACAGCAACTTGGTTTGGAGTTTGTGTTGTTGGGGTGACATTTATTAGGAAAGACAATAAGGAATGGTCTCTCGTTGCTCGATCACAATTACTGAACTCAAAATGTATCTCTGCTCACAGCCTGCTGCTTGCCTTTGACTCCTCAGGGGGTGGAGCAAATGATTTCCTTCCTGGATGGGGCAGTCTATGGTCAGTGTACAAGAGTTGCTGTAGCAACCCCGCAGCTGTGCTCTGCCTAGCAGAAATTCGGTAGGATATCATAGATTTTGTTCACTTAAGTAAAAACAGGTTTGTTTGTTTTTTATTTAATCAGAAATTGAAAAAAATGAAATTGGAACTTTTTAGCCACGACAGGTCTCAACTTTGATGAAACTGAAACTAGAAAGTTTGAGTGTCTGAAGCAGGAGGTATTGTGACTATTCTAATCCTGGAAATAGGAGCTGGGGTCTTGAATTAACTGTACTTGTGTGGGTCATTGGCAACATAGCCATTTTTATCAGATTGTAGCTAAAGGTAGGAGGGTTGGAGGGAAATGCTCAGTTTTTAGCAGTATAAGATTAAAGAAGGAGATACTTAATGCAGTGGGCTAACTGGCTAGGATGGTGTGCTTGAAAATTATTTCTGAGTTTTTTGTATAGCCTTCTTACTTTAAAAATAAAATTTTAACTATAAAGTAGTATTCTTAACCCATGATAAAACATCAAAAGTTAAATTAAAATTTGACTTGTGAGACATCAAACTCAGGGGAAAAGGTGGGTTGGTCATGCGCAATGGAAGGAGTGCTCACTGTAGCCAAAAATGCACCAGCTGCCATTGTTGGTGTAGAGTAGATAGTGAAACTCCTACTGGGGTTTCCTGGAACTCTATTCAGCTGTAACTAAAGCTGTACCTACGGAGAACATTTAATTGTATGTGAAGTTTAGATAAGTATAAGCCGACTCCCAGATGTATAACAAGACAAACCTATCTAAGGCATAAGAGCATCTGTGAGATTAAAAAAATTCTTTATGGGTGCCATGGCACCTTTTAGTTAAAGTAAAATGAGGATAAATAAAAATAATTGACTTGTCACTGATATGAAAATAAATTCACTTCTTGGTAATTAAATAGACCTTGCCAATGCCTCAGCTTTTTTCTTCATACTTATTTTCATGTAACTTTCCTCCTTTAATTCCTTTTTTTTTTTGTATTTTGTTACATAAGGAGAATTAGACATAACAAAATTGCAAATTTAAAGTTTTAAAATATTGTCTAGACCAGAGTTTGTTTTGAGTATAGCTGTAAATGATTTACTTAAAGAATCAGGTGGATTTTTTTCCTGGTGGGTTTTTTGGGAGTGTTCTCCTTATGGGTACAGTGTCATTGCATTCTCATTTGGTGCAAGAGCCTACTAGATGCCATAGGCAATCATTAGAATTATAACAGTACACCTCCACTGAAGAAATGTATTTTTATTATATATGCACGGTCCATTGTATCTTATGTGTTTAACAGTTTTAACAGAAAATATTAGAGAAGCAAATTGATCTCTTGTTACTTTATGCTCTGAGGTGGGTTTTTTTGACAATATAAGACTTGTAAATGACCAGTTCAACAGTCTGTAATGTTGGGAGACTGGATCCAGGTTGGAGGTGGAATGTTGGGCATTATGAATTTTCTGTCAAAGGAAGATAAAAAGTTCTATGAATGGTATAATCAGCTTTCTAGAATAATCTTCTAAAATAAAGATGAAGTTATCCACCATACTTTCTGCACAGATTTTGCTTGTCTAACTTCCCCTCATTCTTCAAGTTTCAACTAACTGCTGCCTCTAAGAAGCTCTCTTTAAGCCTCCTCTTCACACCCCTACCTGCTCCGAATTCTGGCTTAGCTGCCTTTTCTGGATATTTTTCCTATCTTTGCACTTTGCACATTTTCTTGTTATCATTTGTTTGTTTGTCTTCCCATAGACTGAAAGCTCCCTGAGGGCAAGATTCTTTCTTGCTCACCGCTGTAGCCCAGCACCTAGCATAATACCTGCCCTGTGCAAGTAGCCTCTCAATAAATATTTAATAATTACATTTCATGAAAATACATTAACCTTATTATGTGGTCTCATCCAGAGTGATCATATTGGGTCAGGTACTGCTGTTTCAGGCACCGGTTCAGCTATTCTGCTGTTTCATCTTTTAAGGATATGTGATCATATTTTACATAACCACTTGTTAAGAATACTTCAGTATTTTATTATTTGTTTCTTTGCGGGCACAGACAACAGGCACTCAGAATGATGCTTTCTTTGATATTATGATGCTAAGAGGAAGAGGTTTGAGAACCAAGGTAGTTCTTTACTTGTAGTATTGGTGTGTTTGACTTGTTCATTCAGCAAGTATTTATTGATCTCTAATAATCAAGGATTTGTTGATCTCAAGATACTTTGCTAGTTGCTATGGGAGATTCAAAGACGCATTATACATGGATTCTGTCTTCAAGTTGCTTATAGTCTGATAGGGGAGATAAAACTTATACATAAACATACAAGGAAAAAAAGCAATAGGTGACACAGAGGTATAATGACCAGCACAGAATAGATGCTCTAAAAATATTTGTCTACCAAACCTTTGTTTTCAACCATTGATAGATAAAGTTGGCCTGTTTGTATTTCTTCATTCACTATCTTTATATATATGGCAGAATTGGTCTCGGATTCTTAATTTTCTATAGGCTTGTTGATTGAAGATACCAGTTCACCTAGTAATCTCAAACAAGTACTGCCACATAACAAGCATCAAATTCAAAGACATGAGTAGAAAGAATGGGTATGAAACACGGAAGTAAATGGGAAGCGAGTGGAGAATGAGGGGGGCAAAAGTCAAGCAATAATGATTTAGACTGCAACAGAAAAATAATATAGAGACAAGTTATATTCCAGAGGCCAATTATTGACTTGCACAGAATTATGCAAATGATTGCCAGTCACTTTCCTTATGAATTTAAGCCATTCAGTTTCCTCATACTTCATCTTCCTTATCACTTAGGCCAGGTCAATATTTTTCAAACTGTAGCTCATATCCTATTAATGGATTGTGAAATCAGTTTAGTGGGTCACTACCAACATTTTGAAAATAATATAGAATAGCATTGAAACTATCAGAGTGCATCACACATAGAGAAGGTAGTGGTGTTTCATGAAACTTTGTGAGTACTGAATTATAATTTAAAATGTAGTCCTAAATGTTATTTGGAAAAGAAAAAGCCAGCTCTTAATAAATGTTCAAAGGGAATGAATTTGAAAGATGTTGTAGAGGAAAGTGAGATAGCCAGTTTAAAATAGGAATACTCCTGAGGACTTCCCTGGTGGTCCAGTGGGTAAGACTCTGTGTTCCCAATGCAGGGGGCCCAGTTCAATCCCTGGTCCGGGAACTAGATCCCACATGCATACCGCAGCTAAGAGCCCACATGTCGCAACTAAACATGCCACAAGGAAGATCCCGCATGTGGCAACTAAGACCCGGCGCAGCCTAAATAAACAAATATATAAATATAAAATAAAATAAATAAAATAAAACCAGGAATACTCTGAAATCCCCTGCTATGGCTTGTGGCAGACTACTGTTTAGCCCAGAAATACCATTTCAAATTTGTTTTGTATGTTCTACAGATAGAAGTCCCATTTTAAATGTAACGGTATTTACATTTGCTGGTCTATAGAATACTCTTTTCAAAACACTAGCCAACCTACATTAGAGGAGTGTTGTTTTTCTAATGTAGATACAAATAAATATATTCAACATGAATTCCTTAACAAATGGCCCTGTTACTCCTCACCCATTGTTTCTATCTAGACAGTGCCTCTGTGTGGAATCTAACCAAGCTTGGGTCTTATGGATAGGAAAGAAATTTTTTCTGTATGGTGCTTGAGACAACTTTAAAATGCATAAAGAAATGAGATTTGTGGGAGAAAAACTGTGTGCATGTCTTGAATCTGAAATGAGCAAAAATTTATCCCTTGACAAACCCTATTTGTCTGAGCATCAACAGTCAACAACAGTAAAAAAAATTTAAAACCTGATGTACCACCCACATGACACTCTTTAAAAACATGTCACTTTACTGAGCTGATAAAATATTTTTAAATGAGTGAATGGGAATATATAAATATCTTACCTGAAAAATACCTTCATTAAATGAACTAACTACCAACTGAGAGGCTGTATTTCTGTGACTTTTGATATCCTTTTCAACATATTTCTTCATGGCCGTATCAGCTCTGGGCTATGGTCAGAACATAGGAAGAAGTGCCATAAGGAAGTGAACATTAGAATGATGTTCATTATAATAGGATTCTAGTCACTTGTGAAAGTTTATTCACCACTACAAATTATTAAAGGTGCTTAAATCATTAAATAGATTTTAGTCTTTATGAAAAGAGGATTGTAATGTGAGCCAGACCTTCTAGTTGTAGTTAAAATAATATACTTTTGACCTAATTTTGTTTAATCTGATTAAGTAAATTTTAGGATAAGTTCTGAAAAACCTTGGAAGATATTCTTTGGTTAGTTTCCTTAAAGTTAAGTGTACAGGGCTTCCCTGGTGGCGCAGTGGTTGAGAGTCCGCCTGCCAATGCTGGGGACACGGGTTCGTGCCCTGGTCCGGGAAGGTCCCACATGCCACAGGGCGGCTGGGCCTGTGAGCCATGGCCGCTGAGCCTGCGCGTCCAGAGCCTGTGCTCCGCAACGGGAGAGGCCACAACAGTGAGAGGCCCGCGTACCACACACACACAAAAAAGTTAAGTGTACATTGACTTGTAGGGTATTTCTCAGAAAAATCTATTACTGAACTAGTACAGAATGTGAATCATTTCTTGCCTGAAATATAAGATTGCTGTTTACAGGGCACTTGTCCAGAATCTTCTTGCTGAATTGGAAAGTATTTCACTTTCCATCACTGTAGGTTCTTTTAACTTCACAAATGTGTTATTCAAAACGTAAACCCTATTGGTACACAGGAAACCCATTTAAAATTAAATTTTAAAACACTCTTGAGAATTCCATGGAACATTTTTGGTTTTATAATTTATAATTTCTAGCAAAAGAAAAAGTACCTTTAATACTTTAAAAATATATTTTCAGAGATAGCTAAACCCCAACTATGTAATACATGTGAAAGAATAGCACTATTAATATCTTAAATATTGAATGTTGGAGCATAAAATTAAAAAATTACCTTCATTTTCCCCAAAATAAGCTAAGCCACAAATTTAAAGCTGGGAAATTCAGTACCAGAATTAAAAGAAATTATTTCTAGGTTAAGAAGTTCTATGTTTTACTTTAATCTCAAAAGGAACTGGTCTTTTAAAAACTTATTCTATGATTTTATGTATATAACTCTTTGGTTTGATAAACTTGGAAGAATTTATATCATTATTACATACTATGCTTCTGTCTTGTGGTGTGATTTAAATATTGGGCACCTAAGCTAAATTTTCAGAGAGGGTCCTTTTCGCTTTGTTGTTTTACCGTATAGCTCTCAAGTAGAGTGAGGGCTGTGCCTTTGGTATTTAGGTAGAATGTTTTCCTGTGATTTCTAATTCTCAGAGCCACTTCTGAGCATTTCTATGGATATTCCGCAGAAAGTGAAGTTTGATTCTCTTAATCAGTCTACTAAAGTACTATTGATACAAATTACCACTGACTGAAATAAAACATAAACCACTCAGAGACTAAAGCATTCAGAAAAGAAAAGGAGTTTATATGCAAACAAAATTTGTAAGGGAGTCCAAGCTATAGAAGGATAGCTTTCACAAATTAAAGATATGACAAGTATTTAAAAGAAAAAAATAACTTACAAAAATACCAAGGTCACCAAGTTTACAGTTACTCTCTTCAAGGTGGAAAACAGCAGTTTTCTCACATAATTGTCATATCCAAAAAAGTCATCACATATCTTCAGACATCAGCATTGCCAAAATCAGGGATACTGTTGTTTTTATCAGAGAATAACTTACAGGAAAGACTCAAGGTTTCATTTACTGGGGAAACAAAAACCAGACCGATTGACTGTTTTTGATGATATTACTTTATCTCAGGGTTGCAAAGTGTGTTTTCAGGGGTCCCCAAGGTCACCCTTGGGTTCAGTGACTCACTAAAGAATACATAGAACTCAGAAAAGCTATTATACTCTTGGTTATGGCTTATTACAGCAAAAAGATACAAATTTAAATCAGCAACTCAAAAATGGATATAACGCAAAGTCCAGGAAACACCAGGCATGAGCTACTACTTGTCCTCTTCCAGTGAAGTCATTCAAACAGCACTTAATTCTAGCAACGATGTGTGGTATGCTTGGAGTATGGCCAACCAAGGAAGCTCCTCTGAGCTTTGGTGTCCAGGTTTTTAAATTGTGGACTGGTCACATAGCATGGCTGACTGCACATGTGACTGACCTTCAGTCTCCATCCCCTCTAGAGGTTAAGCTGATACTAAATGTCTGAACGCCCCCACCATAAATCACATTGTTAGCATAGATTATCTGGCAGGGCATAAGACTCCCAGGTAAACTAAAAACGTTTTTATAAGGCAGAATATTCCAAGGGCTTAGAGGTTATCTCCCAGGAATTGAGCAAGTGTGAAATCTTTCTTCAGAATGTGAAAGGTTTACACAGCCTAGACAGACTATGTTAATCCTTTACTACACAGTGTTGTTTTATTTCGTTTTCTGATTTTGGAATGTGATGTGCATTGCTTACTCTGGTTAAGGTGTCAATTTTGCCTTCAAATTTCCTCCTAAGGCATGGCTTTGACAACATAAATTTGTTTAGTGTTTTTCTGATTCAATATCATTACTTTGATGTTTTGTTTTTATTATGTAAATTGATGAAAGGTCACACATATACAAAAACCTTGTAATTTGGTTAATAAAACTAGAGTCACATGATACTAAAATTTAGGAGTTAACTTTGTCTGAAGGCTTTGTAAAGTTCATATGGTTGTCATTACTTTTATATGTAAAATATTGCTCTTATCAGCTCATATACCAAGACCAGGAACCAAGAACCATCCAGTTCACCTCAAGCAAGTTGCTTGGACCTTGTTTAATAATGAGATTTGAGACATGGCCATGGTTACAAAAGCAATTTTTAAGTAACTGCCTTGCAGAAAGGAGAATATTTTTATGGAACCTATGTAAAATAGCATCATGGCCATGAAAAGTAAGGAACTAAGTAAAGGTATTTTGTGTAATTTTAACCAATTTTATTATTTTGGAATATTTTTTTATGTCATTTTCTCCAGAATCATAATTTTTATGTTTCTCTAATAATGTATTACTTATAAGCTATACTGAGAATTTTCATAGAATTTTTTTTCTGAATTCCAAAGGCTCTGTTGGAACATGATGCCATTTAAAGAGTGTTTCATTCCAGTTTATACAAGTGTGGCCAATAGAGAGTTTGAAATAAAGAAGAAAGGAATTTTTCTTATATGTCCATTAGATATAGAACATTAGTCATAATTAACTAATTTACTCCTGGGTAAATAATTCTTGTTTTTCTGATTTTGGGTGAAGCAGTCTATTTCACAAAGTTATCTGCTTCTGGATTTAAAGAATCCTAGAAATCCTGACTCTTATCTTTGGTAGTCTGACAGGTATTTGTTTGTCATGCTGACATCAGCTTATACTGAAAAGTCTGCTTCCATGAGTCTACTCCCTGTAGAGTCAACAGTTATGAGTATGATAAAAGTCTTTACTGAGGCTTTCACTATTTTCATGTTTCTGCCAGAAGACTCAATTTCTGGTCTGTGTAGCTCATAATAGGGACTTAAGACTAGGCAAATGTAAGGAAAAAGCAGAAACTATCTATGGATGACAAGACTCAGTGGCTCATGTTAATTTGTAATAGCCAACAATGATAGAATAGTGAAGAGTGAAATCCCTTTTTTCTGAAATAACACATAATCACTTTCTGAGGATTTAGTTAATAATTACCTTGAGAGAAAAACTATATTATGGACAGAGTAGGCATTAAGTAGTCTCCATGTTCTTTTCATTTATCCCATAAAACATCTTGGGATTGTCAACTGGAAACAAAATATTTCTTTTAAAAAATTAATTTTTAAAAATAGGTTTTGTGCCAATTTTTGTAGATGGACATGACTATTTTTCTGTCCAACCTGAAAGTTACACAATTACTAAAGTATCTTTATTTTATATTAATGCATTTTACTTAAAGGCAATTAAGTTAAACTCCTCTTACTGATTTGCAAATTCTTTTCATATTGAGGACTTGATAAGCAGGATGACTTTTACAGAAGTTTTGAGCTAATAAATAATCTGGAGTATATCGAACATATCATTTTTAACACTCCTTTTATAGGATAAATGAGCAAACCTTTGTGGCTGTCTGGCAGCTGTTTAGGAGACCCCAAAGACAACTTTGGTATAAAAGACATAGTAAAGAGTTGTTTATTCTGAATTTGGGGACTGAATTTGGGAAATGCAATATCAAAAAATGTTATCAGAGGAGAAAAGATATGAGTAAGCGATTAAATAAAGTTTACAGGCAATATTTAAAATAAACTAAGCATCAAGTAATGATACTTATTAGGGAACTTTTTCAAAGATGAGGAACTTTTTTTTTTCCCTTGAACCATTTTTATTGACAAAAGTAAACAAACATAGAAGTTAATAAAAATCAGATCTTCTTGAGATAAACTTCACTTAGATATCTTATAAACAATTCAATATCATATTATATTAATTAATATCCTCTGTAAATCAACTCTTACTTCTGACTTTTGTCTCTCTATTCTTGATAACATTATCTCAGTCATTCACTTTCATTTGTATCATTTTTTTAAATTAGATTCCACATATGACTGATATCATATTTGTCTTTCTCTGTCAGACTTCACTAAGTATGACAATCTCTAGGTCCATCCATGTTGCTGCAAATGGCATTATTTCAGTCTTTTTAATGGCTGAGTAATATTTCATTGTATATATGTACCACATCTTTTTTTTTTTTTACATCTTTATTGGAGTATAATTGCTTTACAATGGTGTGTTAGTTTCTGCTTTATAACGAAGTGAATCAGTTATACATATACATATGTTTCCATATCTCTTCCCTCTTGCATCTCCCTCCTTCCCACCCTCCCTATCCCATGCCTCTATGTGGTCACAAAGCACCTTGTGCTATGTGGCTGCTTCCCACTAGCTAGCTATTTTATGTTTGGTAGTCTATATATGTCCATGCCACTCTCTCACTTTGTCACAGCTTACCCTTCCCCCTCCCCATATCCTCAAGTCCATTCTCTAGTAGGTCTGTATCTTTATTCCTGTCTTACCCCTAGGTTCTTCATGACATTTTTTTTCTTAGATTCCATATATATGTGTTAGCATACGGTATTTGTCTTTCTCTTTCTGACTTACTTCACTCTGTATGACAGACTCTATGTCCATCCACCTCACTACAAATAACTCAATTTCGTTTCTTTTTATGGCTGAGTAATATTCCATTGTATATATGTGCCACATCTTCTTTATCCATTCATCCAATGATGGACACTTAGGTTGCCTCCATCTCCTGGCTATTGTAAGTAGAGCTGCAATGAACATTTTGGTACATGACTCTTTTTTTTTTTTTTTTTGCGGTACGTGGGCCTCTCACTGTTGTAGCCTCTCCCATTGCGGAGCACAGGCTCTGGACGCACAGGCTTAGCAGCCATGGCTCACGGGCCTAGCCGCTCCGGGCATGTGGGATCTTCCTGGACCGGGGCACGAGCCCGTGTCCTCTGCATCGGCAGGCAGACTCTCAACCACTGCACCACCAGGGAAGCCCTACATGACTCTTTGAATTATGGTTTTCTCAGGGTATATGCCCAGTAGTGGGATTGCTAGGTCATATGGTATTTCTATTTGTAGTTTTTTAAGGAACCTCTATACTGTTCTCCAGAGGAACTTTTGTTTAAACAAACAGTTGAAAGGTATGGCAAAAGCACAAAATGTTAGGCTCTCAAGAGTATTTTGGTAATACAAGAAACCTCTGCTATTTGGGCACTAAATACTTTTTAACTGCTTTTTGTTCCAAGTAGACATATACTCAAAGATTAATTTGTCAATTTAACAGAAAAGAAAATCCAAATTCTAGTTCTACTCTTTTGGATGCCCTCCATATTTTATAGAGTAGGATTCACAAGTCTTTCCTTCATCTTATAAATAAATTCATTTACATCTAGCTAACATTCTGGCACAACCAGACAATTTTACTTTAAGACAAAGTCATTTTCCTTTTCCCATGATATTTACCATGGGAAATAAAAATTCATCATTTTGCATATACACCTCTTTACAGACACATAAATATTCCTTTACATTTCTTAAAAAGGAATATACCAACATATCTCAGTTTCTCATATATATCTTTTCAACCTATTAATTAATGGTCACTTACAGTGTATAAAAGCAAAGCCAGGGATATGTTAAAACTGTGTTTGTTGACCCAGTATTTAGTTCATTCTCCACAAATGACTTGCTTAGATATTGTAATTTGTATCCAAGGATTATTAATTAAATGATTAACTCAATTTAATATTAGTTTAGGAATTAGAGGGAATTCCTTGGCAGTCCAGTGGTTAGGACTCAGCCATTTCACTGCCAAGTGTTCGGGTTTGAACCCTGGTTGGGGAACTAAGACCCCACAAGCTGAGAGGTGCAGCCAAAAAAAAAAATTAGAAAAATTTCTATAAAGTTTAATTAATTTGGTTTTTTGGGTTTGTGGAAACAAACCCAAGCCTTTCATGAGTTATACTAGTATGCTAACATTTTAATTTACATTGTGATAAGATCAGGAAAGAGACGTATAGTTGTTTTAAGACAGCATTATTAAGCTAGTCGAATTTGTTCAAGGATTCACCTTGATTAGAAATACAAACTTTTGAACTTCGTATTTTCTATTTCTATTTTTTATACTTAATTTTTAAGAGCTCTTAAAATTAAGTTTAAAAGTAATAAAGTTTATTAATATTTCTCTCTCCTCTGTCAATTTACATTGCATTACTTATTTTGTCAACCTGTAAACAAGGCAATTGATTTAACTCATAGCTAAAAGTTTTTTTTTCCTTCTGCATATAGGCTTCATTAAGAGAAATATTTTTTTAAGAATCAACACTTAAAGCAATGAAAGTTGGATGTTTTCTTCCCTTTCTAAAAATTCTTGAGTTCTCTATTTTAAATTTATAAAAGTGTTCTGTAGTCTCTGTAAGTCAATCAAAAAAGGAATGCAATTAAATTTAAGAGACTTATAATCTAATTTTTCTTTAGAGCAGGATTTCTCAGCCTTGGCACTATTGACATTTTAAGGAGATAATTTATTGTTTGGGAGGGCTCTCCTGTGCGTTGCAGGATAGTTAGCATCCCTGACCTCTATCCACTAGACGTCAATAGC
Organism: Aethalodelphis obliquidens; assembly: GCF_003676395.1. Lineage (NCBI taxonomy): Eukaryota > Metazoa > Chordata > Mammalia > Artiodactyla > Delphinidae > Aethalodelphis > Aethalodelphis obliquidens. The sequence goes on along the minus strand of NW_020837947.1, from coordinate 49,426,484 downwards.
ACCCCCATACACAAACACAATTGTGACACCCAATAATGTATCCAGATATGGCCAAATGTCCCCAGAGCAGAAAAGGATCAAAATGACTCCCAGTTGAGGACCACCGCTCCAGAAATAGGCAAAGGTGCTCAGAAAATATATGCCCTCACTTAACAGATAAACATATTAATCTTATGGGAAAGCTATGAAAAGAGCTCTGGAGAGTTTATAGCTGGACTTCTCTCTCTTTGTGTGTATGCTATTTTTGTAGTACTGTTCAATCAGATCGTGGGTTGAGCTGGGGGCACAACTTTAGGTTTATTAACACCCTGTTTTTGGACACCAAGCTGCTTCTCACATCTTTACTTGACTCACTTGTGTATTTATGCTTTCTTATTTTCTTTTGAGAGGAGAGAGGGTAAAAGTTATACACCCAGAGCTTTTTAGATTTCTTGCAGTGGTCATGAATTTCTAGGCAAGCCAGTAGCAATCACTCTTATTCAATCACATTGTGATAAGATCAGGAAAGAGACATATAGTTGTTTTAAGACAGCATTATTAATATATAAATTCAGGCTCATTTGTAGAATGGTTATACAAACCAAACAAAACCTTTAAAGTCTCTCTCTACCCTTTGCTCTAAAACCATGTGAAAATAATTTCTAATTTTGTCCATTGTGTATATTCTCTTTGATGGTAAATCTGGTATTGGACTTAGATATCCCTATATAGTGAGTACAACTTTTCTGACCTATTAATCTCAAATAGCATGCTGAGGAAGAGAGAAATTTAGCTTCAGAGAGAAAGTTATAATTGTAAACAGACTATCGTTAAAAGCTGTGCCTTCCTTTTGCAAAGAGGAAAAGAGTCTTTTTTAAAAATACACAAAAAGAACCAACAATCTTAGTTTTATAACATTAGCCACAGATGGATCAAATGTAATTAAAGTACAAAAAATTTATTGGCTGATGGTAGCAGCTCCAGATCTCCAGTGGCTGCTCTCCATTCCTGTGGGCACAAAAATATTTTTTTCTTAATTAATTTGAACTCAGAGTGTCACACACATGAAAAACAGCACAGAGGATATCATCAATGGTTAGGCAACAATAAAATAAATCAGTAATGTAGGGAATGATATGAACAACTTCCCAACTTACTACTGAAACTAGTTATCAGATTGACTAAATCAATGTCTCAAGACCCAGAAGCAAAGGGAAGATGTATCTCAGATGACAAAAGATAACAAAATCCTCAAGACAAATATAAAGTACAATCAGATATTCTGTCATAAAGACCTCATAAAGATCAGACAGTAAGAACATTAAAATCTATATTATCAACATTGCTGCCACCAAATGAGAAATTAGTGGTTGTGTACAAATCAGAACCAGCATGAAAAAAGACTTAACCAGGAAACAACCAAACAAACATAAAGAGTCAGAAAAAGAAATAGAATCAACTAGATTAAAATCCTGTTGCCAAAAAGAAGAAAGCTGAAGGCATAACCCTTCCAGACTTCAGGCAATACTACAAAGCTACAACGTGGTACTGGCACAAAAACAGACATATAGATCAATGGAACAGAATAGAGAGCCCAGAAATAAACCCACACACTTACGGTCAATTAATCTTCAACAAAGGAGGCAAGAATATACAATGGAGAAAGAGTCTCTTCAAATGATGTTGGGAAAGCTGGATAGCCGTATATAAGTCAATGAAGTTAGAATAGTCCCACACACAATACACAGAAATAAACTCAGAATGGCTTAAAGACTTAGGTATAAGACATGACATTATAAAATTCCTGGAAAAGAATATAGGCAAAACATTCTCTGACATAAATTGTACCAATGTTGTTTTTTCCCTAAATTTTTCAAAAAATTTATTTTATATTTTTGGCTGTGTTGGGTCTTTGTTGCTGTGCGCGGGCTTTCTCTAGTTGCAGCAAGGCTGGGCTACTCTTCATTGAGGTAAACAGCCTTCTCATTGCAGTGCCTTCTCTCGTTGCGGAGCACAGGCTCTAGGCACACAGGCTTCAGTAGTAATGGCACGCGGGTTCAGTAATTGTGGCTTGAGGCCTCTAGAGCGCAGGTTCAATAGCTGTGGCGCATGGGCTGTGTTGCTCCACAGCATGTGGGATCTTCCCAGATCAGGGCTCGAACCCATGTCCCCTGCATTGGCAGGTGGATTCTTAACCACTGCGCCACCAGGGAAGCCCTCTTTTTATTTATTTATTTTATTTATTTTTGCTGTGTTGGGTTTTAGTTGTGGCACACAGGATTTTTTGCGGCACACGGGCTTCTCTCTAGTTGTGGCATGCAGGTTTTCTCTCTCTAGTTGTGGTGCGTGGGCTCCAGCACACGTGGGCTCTCTAGTTGAGGCGCATGAGCTCAGTAGTTGTGGTGTGCGGGATGTGGGATCTTAGTTCCCTGACCAAGGATTGAACCCACATCCTTGCATTATAAGGCAGATTCTTTACCACTGGACCACCACAGGAGTCCCTGGACCAATGTTTCCTTAGATCAGTCTCCCAAGCAAAAGAAATAAAAGCAAAAATAAGCAAATGGGACATAATCAAACTGATAAGCTTTTACACATCAAAGGAAACCATAAATAAAACGAAAAGACCACCTGTGGACTGGAAGAAAATATTTGCAAATGAAGCGACTGACATGGGTTCAATTTCCAAAATAAACAAATGGTTCATACAAGTCAATATAAAAAAAAAGCAACCCAATCAAAAAAGGGGTAGAAGACCTAAAGAGACATTTCTGCAAAGAAATACAGATGGCCAACAGGCACACGAAAAGATGCTCATCTCACTAATTACTAGAGAAATCCAAATCAAAACTGCAGTGAAGTATCACCTCACACACCAGTCAGAGTGGCCATCATCAAAAAGTCTATAAGTAATGAATGCTGGATAGGGTATGGAAAATAGGGAACCCTCCTACACTGCTGGTGGGAATGTAAATTGGGGCAGCCACTATGGAGAACTGTATGGAGGATTCTTAAAAAACTAAAAATAGAGTTACCGTATGTTCCAGCAATCCTACTCCTGGGCATATATCCAGAAAAGATGAGAACTCTAATTCAAAAAGATACATGCACCCCAATGTTCATAGCAGCACTATTTATAATAGCCAAGACAAGGAAGCAACCTAAGCGTCCATTGACAGAGGAATGCATAAAGAAGTTGTGGTATATATATACAATATTACTCAGCCATAAAAAAGAATGAAATAATGCCATTTGCAGCAACATGGATGAACCTAGAAATTATCATACTAAGTGAAGTAAGACAGAGAAGGACAAATACGATATCACTTATATATGGAATCTAAAATATGACACAAATTAACCTATTTACTAAACAGAAAGAAACAGACATAGAAAGCAAACTTACAGTTACTAAAGGGGAAGGGGGGAGGATAAATTAGGAGTATAAGATTAACAGATACACATTACCATATATAAAATAGATAAACAACAAATATATTTACTGTATAGCAAAGGGAACTAATATATTCAATATCTTGCAATAACCTATAATGGAAAAGAATTGAAAAAATATATATGTATATGTGTAACTGAATCACTGTGCTGTACACCTGAAAGTAACACAATATAGTAAATCAACTATACTTCAATTAAAAACAACAACAACAAAAACTATTGCCACAGGAGATTCACCCTAAGACTAGAAAAAGATACACCTCAAAAAGCTCTTGAGTTGCTCCTCATGGACAATGCAGTTTACTTGGCTCTGGCTGGTGAATACACCTCTGGTAGATAAATACATAAAATCTTGGTGGAATCTCTAGAATTGTCAAAGGAATAGTCAGGCACAAAGCATTTAGAAAAGTTTACTTCCAAGAAAAGTTTGCAAGAAACTCCAAGTTTTTAAAAGAATTGGTTCATCAAATTAAAAAATACGGGGAAAACCCCACAAAATTACAAACATGACCAAGTTTGTAGTTATGCAGTCCATGGTAGAAAAGACTGAAATTTTCTCACACAGTTGTCGTAGCCACAGAGGTTATCACAGATCTTCAACTATCAATATTGCAAAAACTTGGTGATAAAGTTGCTTTTATTAGGCAGTCAGTACTTATAAACAAAACCTAAGGATTCTTTTGTTTTGGGAAAGTGAACCAGGCACAGGGACCCTGTTTTTGTTTGCTTATTTTATTTCTTTCAGGGTACAAGTTGTTTTATTTTCTTATTATGATGTACACACTTACTGATAATGGCAGCAAAGCATTGTATCAGTTTTGCTTCCATACATGCTCCCTTTAGTCCTTGATAGTTACAAATCCTTCCATGAACAAATACTGAGGTAGTTTATTATCACTTAAGGTAAAAGACATAACAGTACAGAGGGGAAAGTCAAAGTTCGAGGGAAGGTGCTTTGGATATGAGGGATATTTTTTCTTTTTTCTTGAAAGAAATTGTCATATCTTTGTGGACAAAATAATGGAAACTTAGAATGTATAGGGTTAATATACAAATGACTAAGACAAATCATAAGAATTTGATTTTGCCTGACAAAAAATCCAGGAGAAGGAGTATAACAAAATTAAATTTGCCAGGGTATTCCAGTGAGAAGGTAAATTGTATGCAAAAGCTGACCTTGTCATACCTCAAAGAAAAATGCATGCAGAATTATATACTTCAAGAATTTATATAATACTAAGAGGATTGAGGTCCATTTAATCCATATCCGTTAGATGACCTCTTCCAAACAGCCAGGCACCTTGGTTTTTCCCAGAGATCTATTAGAGCAGTTTTTCTCAAAATGCAGATTATGATCCATTAGTGGATCCTAACATTGATTACTAGTGGGTTGTGACTAAAAGTTTGTTTTTAATGAAATAGAATAGAAAATATGAGAATACATTTAGGTAGTACTCTCAAGTTAGTATTGAGACCTCTACTTCAGGTAAGATTTAGTAGAAAAGCCACGCTCCCACTAAAACAATAAATTACAAAGTCATATGTTTAAAGTCATTGGAAAGTTATAGACACAATGAAGACTAGAAGAATTAAAATTCCAGAAAGGGAAGAACCCTCCTAGGTCACTTGACAATCCCTGGCTATTTTATTCCTTAGAACATTTACCAATTCTGGTCACAGTGACTCTGTTTTTGGCATGGGGACTCCACTGGGACAAAGAAAAGCCAGGGGAGTTTTTGAAGGCCATGGATGCAGGCATGACAGATTTGAATTTAAATTCTGAAAAATACCACTGGACATTTGCTGAATGCTAGAGTATAAAAGAAACTGGAGAACTGGCCAAGAAAGGCAGAATAAGATCTGCAGTCTCATGGTGAAGAGATAAATCCCTGCTAGCAAAAGGGACTGCATCAAACAGTCCCTCAAGTTTTGGCCAGATATTGAACTTGATGGGATGGGAGGCTAAGCTCAAAACTTTTGAAGGACAGAATTTCAGGGATGAGAAGAAAGGGAAAAGCCCAGCTGTCAGTCAAAAGTCTCAGAAGGCCATACCCAGGAAGGAAGCAAAGGATTGCAAAGTCATAGTGAAATCTGTCCACAGTGCTTAGGAGACAAACTCCCACCAGAGACAGGAAGTCAGCAAGAAACACTTGATGAGTTTTCCTCTCAAGACATTTGCCAGATTTTAAAGCTACATGAGGCGAGAGGCTAATGAGCTAAATTAAAACCTCCAAAGGGAAGACTGAATCTCCCATAGTGTTTACGGGCCGAAAGGAAAGAGACCTTCCAAGCTATTGATCAAAAGTCCAGGTGAGCCACACCTGAGGAAAAATGACAAACAAGAGGTAGACTGAGTCTAACTAAAACCAGAATCCATCTCCAATCTAGTTCAGTTCCTGATGGGATTAAGGTGATCAGCCCTTCAAATTATGCAACTAACAGAGGAAAGGGAGAACCTTTATGAGGGAAAATAACATCATTACAAGTCCCATTGGTTCATTTTATACCCCAAATATGGCATATAATAAATTATAAGCCTTGAAAAGAGGCAGGAAAATGTGAGTGACAAGAGAAAAGGCAGATAATAAAAGCAAACCCATAGATGATCCAGATATTGGAACTAGCAGGCTAGGACTTTAAAATAATTGTATAGGGCTTCCCTGGTGGCGCAGTGGTTGAGAGTCTGCCTGCCAATGCAGGGAACGCAGGTTCATGTCCCAGTCTGGGAAGATCCCACATGCCGTGGAGAGGCTGGGCCTGTGAGCCATGGCTGCTGAACCTGCACGTCCGGAGCCTGTGCTCCGCAATGGGAGAGGCCACAACAGTGAGAGGCCCGCGTACCGCAAAAAAAAAAAAAAAAACAAAAAAAACTGTATATATGTGTGTGTGTGTGTGTGTGTGTGTGCGCGCGCACGCGCGCGCAAGGGAGCAAAGGAAAAGATGGACAAAATGGATAAAATGATGGATAATTTTGACAGAATTGGAATCTATAAAAATAATTAAATATACATTACAGATTTTAAAAATACAACAGCTAAAATTGAGAATTCATTGTGCAGTTTTAGCAATAGCTTAGACTGAGCAAAAAGAGTTAGTGAACTTGAAGACAGATAAGTTGATAGTACCCAAAACTGAAGCACAGAGACACAAAGAACGCAAAGAATAAAACTTAGTATAAGAGATATATGGAATACAGTGAAGCAGTCAAATATATATTTTATTAGAGTCATAGAAGGATGAGAATTAGAGAATGGGGCAGAAGCAATATATGCAGAGATAATAGTCAAGAAATTTCGAAAATTGATGATAGACATCATTCCAAACATTAAAGAAGCTCAGTGAACCTCAGTACACAACAAGGATATATACAAAGGAAACCATAATTAAGTATATCATAGTTGAACTGCTGACAAAGATAAAATCTTAAAAGCAGCAAGAGAAAACAAGGCACTTTACTTTTTCAAAAAGCAACAGTAGGGCATGTGACTATTTTACTGAAATTATGGAAGCCAAGAGATATTTAAAGTACTAAAAGAAAAAAAAACTCTCAATTTTATGTCCAATTAAAATATCTTTAGAGATCATAGTAGAAATATAGATTTATTCAGACAAATGAGAGCTGAGAGAATCCATCAGGAGCAGACCCACACTATGAAAAATATGAAAGGAAGTTCTTCAGGCTAAAGGAAAATGAACTCAAATGGAAGCACAGATCTTCAGGAAAGAAGAGCAGCAGGAAAGATAAATATATGGGTAAAAAAATTTTAATTGACTTTCAAAGTAGCAAAAATAAAAATATTGTGGAGTTTATGTGTAGACGTATAATAAACAGTTGCATGAATTGTAGGAAGGAGTTATGTGGACTTAAACCATTGTAAGATTTTTATTTGGATAGTAAAAGACTGTAAAAAAAATTGCTAGCTTTAGAGTGGAAGACACCATGAAAACAAAAACTACTAGCTTAAGGTAGGCTGTAATAGGTCAAGAATATATCGGAATCTAGAGGAGTAACTATCAAAGTGTGGCCTTTTGATTTAGCAGCATAAGCATCATCTGGGAATTTGTTAGAAGTGAAAATTTCCAGGTTTCCCCCAGACCTACTAAATCAGAAACTTTGGAGGTGAGGCCCAGAAATCTATGTTTGAAGAAGTCCTTTAGGTGATTCTGATGCACACTAAAATTTGAGAACTATAGGTAACTACCAAAAGAAAACGGGTATAATTAAAAACCTAATAGAAGAGGCAAAACAGAATAATAAAAATACTTGATTAATCCAGAGTAATGAAGGAAGGGAAGTATAAAGGAACAAAAAATAGGTAGGACGAATAGAAAAATAAATAAAATGAATAAAATACATAGTAAAATACATAGTAAGATTGTGCACTTAAACCCATCTGTAACAGTAATCACATTAAATGTAAATGAACTCAGTGCTCCAATTAAAAGACAAAGATTTTCAGACTGAAGAGACAAAATGACACATAATTTTAAAGGATTAAAAAGATACACCATGTAAATACTAACCCCCAAAACAAAAACAAAACAAAACAAAAAACCTTCTGTGACTATATTACTAATTTGTAAGTTTGACTTGAAGAAATATGACTAGTGATGAAGAGGGACATGTCATAATGATAAGTTTCAATTCAATGAAAAAAACTTTACAATCCTATTTGTATACAGCCATAATATAGCTTCAAATATATAAAACTATAATGTCAGAACTAAATGAAGAAATAGAAAAATCCATAATTATTATCAAAGATTTTAATATACCTGTCTCAATTTCTCATAAAAATCATACCAATAAATCAGATATAAAAGATTAAGAAGAAATGTGATCTAATTAACCTAATCGAACACTATTCCCAACAATAGTAAATATATATTCTTTTCAAGAGTATTTGGAACATTTACCAAAACAGATCATATGTTGGGCCATAAAGCAAGTTTAAAATATTTTTAAAAATTGAAGTCATGCAGGGTACGTTCTCAGAACACAGTGCAATCACACTAGAAATTAATAACAGAAATATAGAACCACCTCTAAACAACTTATAGGTCAAAGAAGAAATCACAATGGAAACTAGAAAGCATTTAAATGATAAATAATGAAAACACAACATCCAAAGTGGTACTGCAGCTAAAATAATGCTTAGAAGGAAGTTTATAGCTCTAAATGCATATCTTAGAAGACAGGTAAAAAAGTAATGATCTAAACTTCCATCTCAAGTGCTAGAAAAAGAAGAGCAAATTAAATTTAAGATAGTAAGATAAATGGTATAATAAATGACTCTTAATAAATAATAAATATGTAAATAATAAATTATAAATAAATAATTCAATAGGTATAGCTCAATTTGTAATAATAAATTATATAAATAAATATCAATAATAGATGAATAATAAATGAGCAAAAATCAATGAAAGAGAAGGCAGATATAGAGTAGACACAATAAAACTAAATATGGGGGGCTTTCCTGATGGCGCACTGGTTGAGAGTCCGCCTGCAAATGCAGGGGACACGGGTTCGTGCCCCAGTCTGGGAGGATCCCACATGCTGTGGAGCAACTAGGCCCATGAGCCATGGCCACTGAGCCTGTGAGTCCGGAGCCTGTGCTCCACAACGGGAGAGGCCACAACAGTGCGAGGCCCACGTACCACAAAAGAAAAAAAACTAAATATGGGTCATTTGAAAAGTTTAATAAAATTATTAAATCCCTAATAAGACTGATCAAGATAAAATAGCAAGTACAGAAATTATCAGTATCAGGAATGTAAAAGGAGACAGCAGTATACATTCCATAGACATTAAAAAGATAAAGGGCTGAACAAACGTATGGACACCAAGGGGCGAAAGTGGCCGGGTGGTGGTGGTGGTGGGATGAATTGGGAGATTGGGATTGACATGTATACACTAATATGTATAAAACGGATAACTAATAAGAACCTGCTGTATAAAAAATAAATAAAATTTTAAAAAAAGATAAGGGCTTCAAACACTCCCTAACAACATACACAAAAATAAACTCAAAATGGATTAAAGACCTAAATGTAACACCAGACACTATAAAACTCTTAGAGGAAAACACAGGCAGAATACTTTATGACATCAATCACAGCAAGATCCTTTTTGACCCACCTCCTAGAGAAATGGAAATAAAAATAAACAAATGGGACCTAATGAAACTTAAAAGCTTTTGCACAGCAAAGGAAACCATAAACAAGACGAAAAGACAACCCTCAGAATGGGAGAAAATATTTGCAAATTAAGCAACTGACAAAGGATTAATCTCCAAAATTTATAAGCAGCTCATGCAGCTCAATATCAAATAAACAACCCAATCCAAAAACGGGCAGAAGACCTAAATAGACATTTCTCCAAAGAAGATAGATTTCCAACAAACACATGAAAGGATGCTCAACATCACTAATTATTAGAGAAATGTGAATCAAAGCTACAATGTGGTATCACCTCACCCTGGTCAGAATGGCCGTCATCAAAATATCTATAAACAATGCTGGAGAGGGTGTGGAGAAAAGGGAACCTTCTTGCACTGCTGGTGGGAATGTAAATTGATACAGCCACTATGGAGAACAGTATGGAGGTTCCTTAAAAAACTAAAAATAGAACTATCATACGACCCAGCCATCCCACTAGTGGGCATATACCCTGAGAAAACCATAATTCACAAAGAGTCATGTACCACAATGTTCATTGCAGCTCTATTTACAATAGCCAGGACATGGAAGCAACCTAAGTGTCCATCGACAGATGGATTGATAAAGAAGATGTGGCACACATATACAATGGAATATTACTCAGCCATAAAAAGAAACAAAACTGAGTTATTTGTAGTGAGGTGGATGGACCTAGAGACTGTCATACAGAGTGAAGTAAGTCAGAAAGAGAAAAACAGATACTGTATGCTAACACATATATGGAATCTAAAAAAAAAAAAGTGGTTCTAAAGAACCTAGGGGCAGGACAGGAGTAAAGACACAGACATAGAGAATGGACTTGAGGACATGGGGAGGGGGAAGGGTAAGCTGGGACGAAGTGAGAGAGTGGTAATGTATATAGGGACATATATACACTACCAAATGTAAAATAGATAGCTAGTGGGAAGCAGCCGCATAGCACAGGGAGATCAGCTCAGTGCTTTGTGTCCACCTAGAGGTGTGGGATGGGGGTGTGGGACAGAGACACAAGAGGGAGGAGATATGGGGATATATGTATATGTATAGCTGATTCACTTTGTTATACAGCAGAAACTAACACACCATTGTAAAGCAATTATACTCCAATAAAGATGTTAAAAAAAAAAGATAAAGGGCTTCAAAGGGCAACATCAACAAAGTGAGAAGATGACCCACAGAATGGGAGAAAATATTTGCAAATCACATATCTGATAAAGAACATGTATCTAGAATATGTGAAGAACACTTACAACTCATCAGTAAAGAACCAAAAAACTCAATTTAAAAATGGACAAAGAATCTGAATAGACATTTATCCAAAGAAGATATACCAATGACCAATAAGTACATGAAAAGATACTCAACATCATTAGCCATTAAGGAAATGTAAGTCAAAAACACAGTGAGATACAACTTCACATCCACTAGAATGGCTAAAATAAAAAAGAAAGGTGGCAAGTGTTGACAAGGATGTAGAGAAATTAGAACCCTCCTACAATGCTGATGGGATTATAAAATGGTGCCCCTGCTTTGGAAGAGTCTGGCAAAAACTTTGACTTGAATATTTATAGCAACATTATTTATAATAGCCAAAAACTGGAAACAACCCAAATTTCCACCAACTGATGAACCAGTAAACAAAAGTGGTATAAGCATACAATGGAATAATATACAGCTATAAAAGAGGACTGATATACTGATACATGCTAAAACGTGGATGAACTTTGAAAACATTATGGGAAACAAAAGAAGCCAGTCACAAAAGACCATGTATTATATGATTCAATTTATATAAAGTTTCCAGAATGGGCAAATCTATAGAGATAGAAAGTAAGTTAGTGGTTGCCTATTGCTGGGGGGTGGGGTGGCTTAGAGAAAAATGGGGAGTGACTGCTAATGGATATGGGGTTTCTTTTTTGGGTGATGAAAATGTTCTAAAATGAATTATGGTGATGGTTGCACCACTGTGAATACACTAAAAATCATTGAATTGTTCACTTTAAGCAGGTTAATTGTATGGTGTATTAATTATATCTCAACACAGCTGTTAAAAATATAATATAAAAGGATATTATGAATAACCTTACACCAAAAAAAATCAACTTAGATGAAATGCTCTTTTAAAAAATATTAAAATGAATATAAAAAAGAAACAAAAATGTGAATAATCATAATCTGTTAAAAATATTGGATCTGTAATTTAAAACCCTCCCATAAAGAAAATTTCAGGCTGAGATGTTTCACAGGTGAATTATTCCAAACATTTAAGGAAGAAATAATACCAACCTTAAACTTTCTCAGAATATAGAGGAGAAAGGAACAGTTCACAACATTTTTTTAAGAGGGTAGTATAATCTTGATACCAAAACCTGACATGAACATTTTAAGAAAATGACAGGCCAATTGTTCTCATGAACATAAATGCAAAAATCCTAAACAACAGTAGCAAAATGAGTCCATTTTTCTTTAAAAAAAAAAAAAAGATAACAGATCATTGCCAAGTGGGATTTATTCCAAGAAAGCAGTTTTGTATTAACAATAGAAAATCTGTGAAATTCACCACATTAAAAAAATAAATGAGGAAAGTCACATGGCTACCTTAATAGATGCTGAAGAAGCAATTGACACAATTCAATACCCATTCAAGAAAAACAAAACAAAGCTCTCCCTAAACTAGAAGTAGATGCAGGTTATCCAATTCAGAACATCAAATATATGTCTTGTGTGTCCCCTCACCCAACTAAAGGTCATGTTCTGTAGCCACACTGAGGAGAAAACACTAATGTGTTTGTCTGAAAAATGCCTAAGGGATGGTGGAACTGACTTGGAAGGAACCAGGGTCCTTGAATGTCCAAGAGGAGCAGGCAGTTTACACACATTTACCAAACACATTACATTAGACACATTTAAACAATTTTTTTCTTTAAGCCACTGATGACTGTGTCTTTTTGTTAAAACAGTTAGTCTTACCCTACTGATCCAGGAGATGGTGTATAATGTGTAACAGGAGAAATTTCATTTGTACACAGGAAGGACATGTTGATGATCAAAGATGACCAAGCACAGGGCTTCCCTGGTGGCACAGTGGTTGAGAGTCCGCCTGCTAATGCAGGGGACACGGGTTCGTGCCCCGGTCCGGGAAGATCCCACATGCTGCGGAGCGGCTAGGCCCATGAGCCATGGCCACTGAGCCTGTGCGTCTGGAGCCTGTGCTGCGCAGTGGGAGAGGCCACAACAGTGAGAGGCCCGCGTACTGCAAAAAAAAAAAAAAAGATGACCAAGCATCAAAAATGGTTTACCCAGCGAAGTTATGGAGTACCTTGCAGATCTTTGTGAAGAAGATTGAATTGCCAGCTTGCTCACAGTTTAAATTCTATTCTAGCATTTGCTAGAATAAAAATCATTGTTTTATTTTGGTACCTATCACATTACCAAATTTTAGGGGTTTTAAAAATGTTCAGAACTGTGCTGATTTATGTGTTTTGATAGATGGGCTTTATCTATTTACATTTATTATAGTTACTGATATATTTGAACTTATTTCTACCATACTTCTTTTTGTTTCCTTTTTTCTCTTTTCCTGCCTTCTACTGGATTTAAAAGACCCATTTCCTATCCCTCACCCCTGCTTGTTTGGGAAGCTCTGTGTTGCATTTCCATTCTTTTGGTAGTCACTTTGAAGTTTTTGACATGCATTATACATTTCCCTATAAGACTCTGAAGTTATTCATTATTTCTCTTCTAAACATTCCTGCTTTAACCCCATTGAAGCCCACTTTACCTATTAAACACCCTCAAACCCTACTCAAGCTAATCTTACCATCTTTTCCTTAGAGCTTAGACTGTACCACTTTTTAAACCCACTTTTAAAAAGGGGGGGGGGGTTGGTTTGTTTGTTTATAGTCGATAGTTAATTAAATGTATTTATTTTTTAAAAGACACTATTGAAACAATTCTTGAGAATCTCTTTTCTGAGACGTTAAATGAGGGCCCAGTGCCTGTCTCACGCAGAGTAGGTGCTCGATAAATGGAACCCATCTTTCCCTCTCCCAAAATAAACTGTTGTGTCCCTAGAGCCTGTCATACAGAGTGAAGTAAGTCAGACAGAGAAAAACAAATACCGTATGCTAAGACATATATATGGAATCTAAAAAAAAAAGTGGTCATGAAGAACCTAGGGGCAAGATGGGAATAAAGACGCAGACCTACTAGAGAATGGACTTGAGGACACGGGAAGGGGGAAGGGTAAGCTGGGACAAAGTGAGAGAGTGGTAGTGTATATATGGACATATATACACTACCAAATGTAAAATAGATAGCTAGTGGGAAGCAGTCTCATAGCACAGGGAGATCGGCTCGGGTGTTTTGTGACCGCCTGGAGGGGTGGGATAGGGAGGGTGGGAGGGAAGGAGATGTAAGAGGCAAGAGATATGGGGATATATGTATATGTATAACTGATTCACTTTGTTATAAAGCAGAAACTAACACACCATTGTAAAGCAATTATACTCCAATAAAAAGTTAAAAATAAATAAATAAACAGTTGTTTGTCTCTTTAACACTAGCCATGAGTGCTCAGCAGGCATGGATTCCTCTGGGTTGGATGCATTTCACGGACAGTTGGCAAAGACCAACCTCTCCTTATGTTAATTTTGTGAATACTGTACTTGACTGTGTAACAAGCTAAATGATGCAGGATTAAATGTTCTCATTTCTGAGCTGTGAAGTGTTGAAAGTGATCAGGAAATAAGGGCAGAATATCCATCCTTTGGGAGAAGAATGTCAGTCTGTGTTGCTGCCCCTCTTGGCTGCTGGTTGGAATGCAGCTGTTAAGGCAGCTGTTTAACTGTTTGCCCAACTTGAAAGGACACTGTCAAGTGGCAAATACTTTTCATAACAACATTTTACTTTTGCTGAGAACAACAACAGTGCATTTTACTGAGCTCCAGCAGTGTGCCAAACATGACAGATTTATAACTCTGCAGGTTCACAACCTAGACTGAACACAATGCTCATTTCCATTTTTAATATTTATAAAAAGAATGAATAGGCTCCCAAAGGTAGCCTCTACACAAAACATCTCTACATCTTTCCTATTTGTTGAAAAGGCAGCAGAGTAACTTGAGAAAATGAAATACCTCTGAAAATGAAAATCTTAGAAATGTCAAAGGAAAAAAGGAAAGTTTAAATATTTTACCCCTTCTTGTGACTTTACCCCTTCTCATCCAGGACAGATGAGGGCAGCAGTAGCACAAGAAACACATCATCTACTGAATCTCCTGCAATTCGTGGGTCTCATTCTGGGTCATGAAGTTAATCGATGTTGTTCATTAAAATATTGACACTAAGTACTTAGCAAACAATTGTGTTGAATCTGACAGGCTGTGAACTGGGGTGGCAGTGGGGGTAGGAGGTGGTTATCAACTATTTTATTTCATTGTAAAAGCTATGTGACAAATATCAGCATTCAGAATTAAGAAAACACATTCAAATGCGTAAGCGTGATTTTCTTCCAAACCCAAAAGTACATGGATCATGATCATACGACATAGACCTGCACCCTCAGTCTATTACCCGTTGTCAGAAGCTCATGCCTTCAAAAAGGCTTATGGAGATATACTTTAGGCAAGTAGAGGGATCCTGCGCACACCTATTGTTTGTTCCAGCTGAAGTGGTATTAGAAAGCAGCAGTAACCACCACTCATAACATTTAGTGTGTAATCCCCTTTACAGCCTTTATGAAGACAACAGAAGTCAGGCAGGGTGGATGCAAACTCATTTAATAAACCCTCACAGTCAAAGCTGGAACAGAGATGTTTCTAAAGGTGAGCTGGGCTGAACAAAGATGGTCAATGGATATTCTAACCTATGTTATGTTTTCTCTACTGTTTACCGAATGGTAATTAACTTGTAAATGACAGCAGTCTGGTCCAGCTGTTTCTCCAAATTACAAAAGCCTACATTTTGACAAAACTGACATGATTTCTTGGACAATGATAGACAAAGTCCCATGCACTGGTTAATGGTCACTGAGGAAGTCAGCCACAAATTTTTTCTCTCTTTTTTTCAGGGATCAGAAAATTAGTAAATGCAAACCATGGATGAAAGTTATAAGATTGCTTCCACAGAAAGGATCCAGTTGTTGGAAAAAGAACTGGCTGTACAATTGACAGAACTGAAGTCTGAGACACAAGAACAGGGGACTCTTCAGGGGTCAACTCATCGAGCTTACAGGTAAATAAGGGCAGTGTGAAGGCATGGTCTTAGGGGCTTTAACCCCTACTCTCATCCCATAATCTCCATCAGAACCCCCTCTCCTTTTTACATGGACAGTTGGCATCATCTCAAGCTCAGACTTAACTGCTGCCCCTAAGGTTTTCCTATATTCTAGAATTGTCAAGGCATTTAGAGGCAATGTGCTACCAAGGAAGAAGGAAAAGTGCTCTTACATCTCACAAATATCATTGTCTTAAAGTTCCAGAAGCTACTATACAAATCATAGTCAATGAAATCTCATTTTCTCCAATGATATTTTAACTGAATTTGACCTTGATTTTGATGAGAAATTTCAAAACGAAAATAATGTGAGGTGTTTGATAATGAATTCTGCAAAATGATGTTCTGTTAGGAGCTATTCTATAGGTAAATGCTGCCAACCATAGCAATCAAATTCTTTTAGAGAGACAGGGTAGCCAATTCAGCCCTCATGGGCCCAGGACATTCAAACTCCTCTGTTTCTGCTACTGCCACAATTGATCAAGAGGAGCAGTTATAAGGACCCTTTTAGGTTGAGTAGCTGAGTAAACACAATGTGGATGGTGAAGGTTGGAGAGGGAAGGTCTGGAGAAGAAGCAGGAAATAGGTACATTAGTACCTCCTTCCAAAGATGATTCTGAAGAACCAGTATTTAGTGTATTTTATAATTTGGTATTTAAAGCCCTGAAGTATATGAAGCAGATCAAGGATTGTGTGATGAAGTGGAAAGGGAATGGAACCATGCAAGTCGTAATTTCTCCCAGCTTTTGTTCCTTTATTTGAAAGGTTAAAAATATGTACCTTGCCTACCTTATAAAGGTCAGTTGAGATCATGCATGCTAAAGTACTTTGAAAACTATAAAACACCATGCAAAGATCAAATGTTGATACTGTTAAAACTTAAATGTCAGAGTGTCAGGCAAGGGGCTGCCCACTGTGCATTGTGGTAAGAAAGGTTTTCTGAAGTCCCTTTTAGGACAGAGTGATGGGAAATCTCTGGATACCTGTATTTCTCCACTCCCCAAAACCACCAAACACTGGACCTGAAGAATCTAACTATTAATCCAACAAACATTTATTGATCACCTTCTGTTTGCCAGGTGTTGTGCTTGGTTCTGGAGTCCATGGAAAATATCCACTCCTGATAATAACTTTAGAATTCTCATTTCCTACTAGACTACAAAATCTATTGAGAACTGGAGGATAACTGTGCCTTAGTCATCTTTCCTTCCACCCCCTCTCCCTCCCTCCCTCCCTTCCTTCTTTCCTTCCTAGCTTCCTTCCTTCTTTCCCATTCTTTCCCTCATCTTGCCCCCCATAAGCCCAGGTCTTTGTGGTTGTTAAGTGCTTCATAGATGCTTGCCGAATACATAGATGAATGAATGTATGTTGATGTATGTTGATGAACAAATGAGTGAATCTCTTTTTTTGGCTTGATGTACATACCATGTTCACCAATCTCTTTTAGGTCATTCGCAGACACTTTGGGGTTAAAGGAAAGGCATGGTCTGAGCATGGTCTAAGCAAGAGTGGATCAGAGAACTAAACCCAGAACCCCACCCAATCTCCCAGCATGCCAAAGAATTAGAAGACCAAAGGGCAGGGAAGGGATGGGTTTCTTCTGTTTCTCTGACTGCCTTTAGTAGCTGCTCCCCTTTCTAGGTGGTTACTGGTTCTCCACCTCCATGAGGCTGCAGCCAGAATTCAGGTACCCAGTAATCACAGAAGTTATACCTTTGATTTATTAATGCTTTTACCCTTTCAGAGCTTGTGTCTTTTTTCCATCAAAACCAAGACATAGGGGTTCCCTGGTGGCGCAGTGGTTGAGAGTCCGCCTGTTGTTGCAGGGGACACGGGTTCGTGCCCCGGTCAGGGAAGATCCCACATGCCGCGGAGCGGCTGGGCCCGTGAGCCATGGCTGCTGAGTCTGCGCGTCCGGAGCCTGTGCTCTGCAACGGGAGAGGCTACAACAGTGAGAGGCCCGCGTACCGCAAAAAAAAAAAAAAAAAACAAGACGTGAGGAGATAAGGGAAGGCATTATTCCAACTGCAGTTGTGAATTCTCACAAATGGATCAAGCTTAGCCTCACGTGGCTGAGGGACCTCCTGACTGTCAGCCTGGTGTTCTTTTCACAGGACCACTGCCTCCAGTGAGGTGAACTGCTGGCAAGTCTATTTTTATCTTCCCTTAAAACTTATCCATGGGGACTGATAACAGTCATATGAACATTAACCATACTTTACTGACTACAGTCCCCCTCAGATCTCAAGGTGGTTTCTCACATGTGTTCCAGAACTATCTCCTGTGGCTCCCTTGCCAGTGTTCCCGAAGTCCCATCTTAAGGAAGTAACATCTGCTCCATGGTTGCAATGTTCCCAAAGCTGCCAAGCCTTGGGGTGTATCTTACACCCAATGGGGAGAGCACTCCTCTTCCTGATCCAGGATCCAACCTCTTATCAGGCCGCAGGCAGTGCTGCTTGTACCTCCTCATGTCAGAGCCTTTGGTACAAACAGCTTCCTCATGATTGGGCCTGGACAACAGTCAGAGGGTGCTTAAGCAGACACTTCTGCTATGCTTTTCCTAGGGATAAATAATTTTTCTGAAGCAGAAAGTTTGGTGAAAATAATTTCCAAAGTATTTCATGTTTGATATTTAAGGGTCATTTTCACCCTCTAGATAATTGAGCAAGAGCACAAAAATAAAAACATTTTGTTTAAATTATTAAATAATGATTTTATGTGTCAGCTATGGTAAGATAGAGGTCAGATAAGCACAGTAGTTGTTAGAAATGTGGTTACTGAAGGAAATATGGGTGGGGGAAAGAAACATCCTTACTATTGTCAGAAATAAAGAGGTAAATCAGGGGTAGAAGAAAGACGATGTTTGTATGAGAAGGAGAGAAAAACTGGCCCAGGGAAAGGTTTAACCGGCATGAGGTGTACACAAGAGAGATTCTGACTAAGACAGAAGCTTGTGGCCTTTACATGCCCCCAACATTCCAGTATAATACGATACACTTATTTAGAAATGAGCAGTTGTGGAGTTACAGATTAATCAGGGCCTATCTTTAATCTGATTTATTATAGCTTCTATAATTACAGCTTCTATTGCATAAAACTTTCTGCAGCTCTGTTCGAATGCCAAAGGACATTTCTTACTTTCAAAGAGAAAGGGAACTGGCTCTAAAGAAAACTTTACAGATGAGTAGAACAGTGGGCTATTTCAACACAACAATAAATTAGAATTTGCTAACTTGTTGGAAACTGTTAGCAGGGAAAGCTTATTTTTGCAAACAAACAGCTGATCTTATTGACAGTGGTTACAAAGACAGAACAGCCCAATATTCAGCTCACTGCTGGATCAGAGCAGGCCAATACTTCTTTGGAGAGATCTGATTTTTGTAGTGTTTTAAACTTTACAGTTCCTTGATTTGTGATGTTAAAATTCATTATTTGGAAATTCATTATATGTAACAGCATAATGTGTTATATAAAAACTATCATAAATTATATGCCATTTTCCGTCATAGACCCTGATAGTTTTATTTCCTTCTTTCCTTTTGTTTGCTTGCTCCGTTCCCCACACCCGCAACCCCGGGTTCAGGTGGCTGAGTCAAAACCCCTTGTTATTCAAGCAGATGTCATGCAGAGGGAGCTAGAGAGCTGCCTAAGGAGAGAGTACACTCCTGAAAATTTACCTTTGCTTCTGTTGCAGGTAAGAGTCATTTTGCAATTTGAAAAGTAGATCTGGAATTTGGTGGAAATGTATGAACAAAGCTGGCTTTCTGGTATGTCCTCTGGCCAGGGTAGGATTTTCTCTATATGTGTGGTTTGCAGAACTTGGTTAATATAAATGCTCTTCTTTGTTATAGACCCACGCCATTTAAGTTCAGCTTAGTTATAGTCACTAAACAATTGACTAAGTTTCTACTAGTTACTCCCTGTGCTGGTATTATGAAGCAATACAACATTGACTAAGATAGTCGCAGACCTCAAAAACTGTTGGCTGACCTAGGGAAGATTCTGGAAATCTCTCTTAAGAAAATAACTCACAACCTGGGGGGAAAGATTTTCCATAAAGATTATTATTGCAGCATTATAATAAAAGTGAAAAAAGTTGGAATTGCCTAAAATTAATCCATTTACATTTAAGGTAGTTATCAGTATGTATGTTCCTATTACCATCTTCTTAATTGTTTGGGGTTTGTTATTGTTGGTCTTTTCCTTCTCTTGTGTTTCCTGCCTAGAGAAGTTCCTTTAGCATTTGTTGTAAAGCTGGTTTGGTGGTGCTGAATTCTCTTAGCTTTTGCTTGTCTGTAAAGGTTTTAATTTCTCCATCAAATATGAATGAGATCCTTGCTGGGTAGAGTAATCTTGGTTGTAGGTTTTTCCCTTTCATCACTTTCAGTATGTCCTGCCACTCCCTTCTGGCTTGCAGAGTTTCTGCTGAAAGATCAGCTGTTAACCTTATGGGGATTCCTTTGTATGTTATTTGTTGCTTTTCCCTTGCTGCTTTAAATATTTTTTCTTTGTATTTAATTTTTGATAGTTTGATTAATATGTGTCTTGGCATATTTCTCCTTGGATTTATCCTGTATGGGACTCTCTGTGCTTCCTGGACGTGATTGGCTGTTTCCTTTCCCATATTAGGGAAGTTTTCAACTATAATCTCTTCAAATATTTTCTCTGTCCCTTTCTTTTTCTCTTCTTCTTCTGGGACCCCCTATAATTCGAATGTTGGTGCGTTTAATGTTGTCCCAGAGGTCTCTGAGACTGTCCTCAATCCTTTTCATTCTTTTTTCTTTATTCTGCTCTGCAATAGTTATTTCCACTATTTTATCTTCCAGGTCACTTATCCATTCTTCTGCCTCAGTTATTCTGCTATTGATTCTTTCTAGAGAATTTTTAATTTCATTTATTGTGTTGTCCATCATCGTTTGTTTGCTCTTTAGTTCTTCTAGGTCCTTCTTAAACGTTTCTTGTATTTTCTCCATTCTATTTCCAAGATTTTAGATCATCTTTACTATCATGACTCTGAATTCTTTTTCAGGTAGACTGCCTATTTCCTCTTCATTTGTTTGGTCTGGTGGGTTTTTACCTTGCTCCTTCATCTGCTGCATGTTTCTCTGTCTTCTCATTTTGTTTAACTTACTGCGTTTGGGGTCTCCTTTTTGCAGGCTGAAGGTTCGTAGTTCCTGTTATTTTTGGTGTCTGCCCCCAATGGGTACGGTTGGTTCAGTGGGTTGTGTAGGCTTCCTGGTGGATGGGACTGGTGCCTGTGTTCTGGTGGATAAGGCTGGATCTTGTCTTTCTGGTGGATAGGACCGCGTCCAGTGGTGTGTTTTGGGTGTCTGTGAACTTATGATTTTTGGCAGCCTCTCTGCTAATGGGTGGGATTGTGTTCCTGTCTTGCTAGTTGTTTGGCATAGGGTATCCAGCACTGTAGCTTGCTTGTTGTTGAGTGGAGCTGGGTCTTAGCGTTGAGATGGAGATCTCTGGGAGAGCTTTCGCCGATTGATATTACGTGGGGCTGGGAGGTCTCTGGTGGACCGATGTCCTGCACTCGGCTCTCCCACCTCAGAGGCTCAGGTCTGACACCCGGCCAGAGCACCAAGAACCTGTCAGCCACTTGGCTCAGAAGAAAAGGGAGAAAAAAAAAGAAAGGAAAAAAAATAAAGTTATTAAAATTAAAAATTTAAAAATTATTAAAAATAAAATATAAAAAAGAAAGAAGAGAGCCACCAAACCAAAAAACAAATCCACCAATGATAACAAGCACTAAAAACTATACAAAAAAAAAAAAAACCAGACAGAACCCGAGGACAAATGGTGAAAGCAAAGCTATACAGACAGAATCACACAAAGAAGCGTACACACTCACAAAAAGAGAAAAAGGAAAAAAATATACATATATTTTTTAAAAGACAGCAACCAAATCAATAAACAAATCTACCAGTGATAATAAACTCTAAATGCTAAACTAAAATAAACATAAAACCAGAAACAAATTAGATGCAGAAAGCAAACCCCAAGTCTAAAGTTGCTCCCAAGGTCCACTGCCTCAATTTTGGGATGATTTGTTGTCTGTTCAGGTATTCCACAGATGCAGGGTACATCAAGTTGATTGTGGAGATTTAATCTGCTGCTCCTGAGGCTGCTGGGAGAGATTTCCCTTTCTCTTGTTTGTTCGCACAGCTCCTGGGGTTCAGCTTTGGATTGGCCCTGCCTGTGTATGTAGGTCACCTGAGGGCGTCTGTTCTTTGCTCAGACAGGATGGGGTTAAAGTAGCAGCTGATTAGGGAGCTCTGGCTCACTCAGGCCGGGGGGAGGGAGGGGTACAGAATGCGGGGCGAGCCTGAGGCGGCAGAGGCCAGCGTCACTGTTGCAACAGCCTGAGGCTCGCCATGTGTTCTCCCGGGGAAGTTGTCCCTGGATCACGGGACCCTGGCAGTGGTGGGATGCACAGGCTCCCGGGAGGGTAGGTGTGGATAGTGACCTGTGCTTGCACACAGGCTTCTTGGTGGCTGCAGCAGCAGCCTTAACGTTTTCATGCCCATCTCTGGTGTCTGCGCTGATAGACACAGCTCGCACCCGTCTCTGGAGCTCGTTTAGGCGGTGCTCTGAATTCCCTCTCCTCGTGCACCCCGAAACAATGGTCTCTTGCCTCTTAGGCAGGTCCAGACTTTTTCCCGGACTCCCTCCCAGCTCGCTGTGGCAAACTAGCCCCCTTCAGGCTGTGTTCACTCTGCCAACCCCAGTCCTCTCGCTGGGATCCAACCTCTGAAGCCCGAGCCTCAGCTCCCAGCCCCCGCCCGCCCTGGCGAGTGAGCAGACAAGCCTCTCGGGCTGATGAGTGCTGGGCGGCACCGGTCCTCTGTGCAGGAATCTCTCTGCTTTGCCCTCCGCACCCCTGTTGCTGCGCTCTCCTCCAAGGCTCCGAAGCTTCCCCCACCTCCCACTCCCCATCTCCACCAGTGAAGGGGCTTCCTAGTGTGTGCAAACTTTTCCTCCTTCACAGCTCCCTCCCAGAGGTGCAGGTCCCTATTCTTTTGTCTCTGTTTTTTCTTTTGCCCTACCCAGGTACGTGGGGGTTTTCTTGCCTTGTGGGAAGTCTGAGGTCTTCTGCGAGCATTCTGTAGGTGTTCTGTAGGAGTTGTTCCACATGTAGATGTATTTTTGATGTATTTGTGGGGAGGAAGGTGATCTGCACATCTTACTCCTCCGCCATCTTGAAGGTTCCTCCTCCAAATATATTTTCTATCTTTATCCCTCCTTCTGGGACTCCAGTGATATATATGTTAAATTACTTCATATTGTTCCGTAAGTCATTGAGCCTCTGTTAAATCTTTTTCTGTCTTTTTTTCCCCCAGTGCTTCATTTTGTATAGTTTCTATTGCTATATCTTCAAGCTTACTAATCATTTCTTCTGCACTGTCTAATCTGCTGTTAATCACTTCCGATGAATTTTTTATTTCATATAGCTTTCATTTCTAGAAGTTCTATTTCATTATTTTTCTTATATAAATTTATTTATTTTTATTTTTTTTGGCTACGTTGGGTCTTTGTTGCTGCACGCAGGCTTTCTCTAGTTGTGGCGAGCGGGGGCTACTCTTTGTTGCAGTGCATGGGCTTCTCACTGCAATGGCTTCTTTTGTTGTGGAGCACAGGCTCTAGGTGTGCAGGCTTCAGTAGTTGTGGCACTCAGGCTCAGTAGTTGTGGCTCGCGGGCTCTAGAGCACAGGCTCAGTAGTTGTGGCACACGGGCTCAGTTGCTCCGCGGCATGTGGGATCTTTCCAGGCCAGGGCTTGAAACCATGTCCCCTGCACTGGCAGGTGGATTCTTAACCACTGTGCTACCAGGGAAGTCCCTATTTCATTATTTTTAATAGTTTTCGTTTCTCTTCTTATGTTCACATTTTCCTTTCAATTCTTGAACATACTGAGCATACTAATAAAATCCCTTTTAAAGTCCTTGTTTGCTAATTTCCTCACTGGTGCCATTTCTGGGTCTGTTTCTCTTCATTAATTTTTCTCCTGCTTGTGGGTCATATTTTCCTGCTTCTTTGCATGTCTAGTAATTTTTTTGGACACTGAGCATTGCAGTTTTACATTACTTACTGAATGCTGATTTTTTTTCTTATTCCTTTAAAGATGTTGGTCTTCATTCTGGTGGGCAATTAAGTTTTAGATCAGCTTCACACTTACAAGGCTTGGTTTTTAAGCTTTGTTAGAGCAGGTTTAGAGTTACCTTTACTCTAGAGATAGTTTATTTTTCTTACTAAATTGTCACCCCTCTCATGTCTCTGCTGAATACCCTAGGTATTCAGTGAGGACTCTTCACCCTGTCTGACTGAAACGTGAACATCTCCTAGTCCTGTTTGAACTCTGAGAAGTGTTCAGTTTACAGTTCCCTAGTTAGTTATTCTTTGCACAGCCTCATGGAGTTTTGCTGTCTGTATTCAGGGCTTAATAGTCAGCAAAAAGCTCAAAGGGATCTCTATGCAGATTTCTGGAACCCTTTTTCTGCATAACTTTCTCCTCTCTAGTACTCTGCCCTGCAAACTCCAGCCGACTCAGCTTCCCAAACTTGATTTTGGAGAGACCATCGTGCTCTGCTTTCCTACTCTATGGTTCAAAAACTGCCTTCTTCAGGCAGAAAACCTGGGCTCATTTCATTTTTTTCCTTTCTCTCAAGGACAAGAGTCCTGCATTGTCTGTTGTCTCATGTCAGAAAACAGTTGCCTTGTGTAATTTGTCCTATATTCTAGTTGTTTATGATGGAAGGGTAAGTCTGGCCCTATTTATTCCATCATAGCCACTATTATTTTTAGCAGAAATAAAGTATTTTAAAAGAGTTGGCTTATCTGACTATCTTTAAGTATAAGTAAAATTCTTGGTCTAAGGTTAGAAGCTGTAATCTCACTTGTAATGTGCTTTGTATTTTAGAGTCATAAACTTCAGTTTAAAAGCAAACTTTTAAGCTTAGCTTTAGATAATTTTATAGGCTTTTATGTCACTGCTAAAATTGTTCACCAACTGATAAATGAAACTACAATCTGTTGGAATGGCAAAATGCCTACTTGCTTCATTTAAATTTGAATGGTGAACCAGGTTCGGTTTTTTTGGTTTTGTTTTGTTTTTATCAGTTCCCCCCTCCCTCCCCACCCTCTTTAATTGGAGAGCTTTTCTCTCTATATCAATTTTGAGACAGGTTTCTCAATTTTATTATCTTCATGTAGAAAATACATCTTTCCAAAACAATCAGACTTATTTTCCCATTATATGTGTTCTTAAGATTTAATCCAGTCTTCCTGTTATAATTGTATTCTAAGTGTTCATTTTTTCTTTCCACCTTTGGTAAGAATCTTAACCAAATAGCCTTTATTTATTTTTTTTAAATAACAATATGTACTCCACCCACCTTGCAACATCGTTGAGTTATATATATTTATTTATCAAGTAATATGTTTTAAATAGTAAATGTATACATGTAATTAGTAAATGTATAAGAATATATATGTATATATAGATATGTAGAAAGTACTCTGTAAACCATAAAGCCCTATAAAAATTTGGGGTGCCATTGTTTCCTTTTTATTATGTATGCATTTGATTCACCTGTTTATGTATCTTACTATGCATCTATTTAGGGCAGAGTCTAGGTTGTAAATTGTTGAAGTACAAGATTCATGACTTTTGACAACCTGGGGGAAACTCCAGATAGTAAACTAAGCAAATGCTTAAAAAATGGCCTTTTGAGACTTCCAGTTCCACAAACATGAAGTAATGTCATTCCTCCAGGTTGTTCCTAAAAACTCCTGGACATAGCACAGAAAGCAAACATAGGAATATTTTGAAAGGTAGAAAGAAGTTGGGCTGCTTTCCTAAGGGATCTTAGGACTTGAGAAATGACATGGTGGTTAAGTGTTAATTTTTCTTGTTGTTGTTAAAGTATTATACAGCGAGAATTACCCAGCTGGCCCAGAGTAAATATTTACACATGCTTAGGTGGAAGAGATTTTGCCATCACAGTAAGATCATGGAGCAACTTTATCCTTTTTATAAAAAGGTAGGAGGCCCATGAACAGAACCTATGGGCTATTATTAAGTATAGTCATCATGCTTGTATATTATATCTCTAGACTTATTCATCCTACATAACTGTAAATTTATACCCTTTGCCCAACATCTCCCCTTTTCACCCCACCCCCCAGCCCCTGGCTACCACTGTTCTATTCTCTGCTTTTATGAGTTCGACTTTTTTTTTTCAGCTTCCACATACAAAGGATACCATACAGTATTTGTCTTTTTCTCTGGCTTATTCCACTTAGCATAATGTCTTCCATATTTATTCATGTTGTTACAAATATTAGGATTCCCCTCTTCCTCATGGCTGAATAATACTCCATTATAAGTGTATGTACCACATCTTCTTTACCCATTCATCCATCAACAGACTCTTAGGTTTTTATATTTTGGCTATTGTGAATACCGCTGCAGTTGAACATGGGAATACAGATATCTCTTCAAGATACTGATTTTGTTTTCTTTGGATATATACCCAGAAGTGGAATTGCTGGATCATATGGTAGTTCTGTTTTTAATTTTTTGAGGAATTTCCATACTGTTTACATAATAGATGTGCCAGTTTACATTCCCACAGTGTATCTTGTCAATTTCTTTTAAAGTGGTAGCTAAAGATGGGAAGGGAACTAGTGGCTGCCTTTACTTGCCAGTTCTGCCTGTGGCAGAAGATAATGGTACCTATTTTTAAGAATGAGATTTGAAGGAAGCTTTATATTATAGAAAATACATTTTTCTTCATAGGCTATAGGTAAAAATCTAAGAAGTCAACTCCAGTTACTAAATAAATATCCTTGTGCACTGACTCTTTGCTGGGTCACTCTCCTTCAGAGTCCTAAGAATGTGACTGATCACTGTCCTTGTCAGTCAAATTCAGAATATGGAAGAATTTTGATATTCCAAAAGCCTCTTATTTGGTTCCCAAACAGTATTACACCGTACTTGGAAGCAAATGACACAAGAAGTAAGGCTTGTAAATAACCAAGTTCTGTCTTTGCATCTCTCTTAAACAGAAACAAGTTGCCTACATTATGCAGGAGTACAATGTTGCCCTTCAGAGAGCTGATAGATTGTCTGTTGCAGGAGAAAACTTCCTTATGGGAAAAAACAATCCTCCTAACTTAGTGGCACAGGAAGACCTGACTGTTTACACAAATTAGTTATTGTGTCACCTACCCTCACTCAAGACTATTCACCACTACCTGCAGGTACGTGAAACAGTTATATGATGATGCAGTGCCTTCCCAGGATGGGCAGCACATTGTTTTTTCACACCTCTCACTTAGTTTTTGATTGTCAGTTTCTGTGTTCCATCTGCCTTACAAATGACAAGAAAATAATGGGTCACTAGCTTTTTTCTTTGAGACCTTTGAAACTTTTTTCCTTTGGAAGCTTGCTCTAATGAAATTACTCCATTTAGCTTTTTCAAAGATGTTTCTGTTAAACTATTTCATATTCACGCTATAAGTTCTTGTTTTCATCCTCTTGTTCTGGATTTATGCTGTCTAATGTAGATCCACTTTTTTATTCAGCAACATCTAGTGAGGGTCTAATTTATGCCAGGTACATATCCTGGGCCATGTAGGGAATATATAATCTTTGCTGAAAAGTAAGTGGGTCACAGGATGGTAGGAAAAAGGGCAAGTAAATAGTCAACTTAAATACAGTGTGGTAAGTATAATCACAGAGTAAAGAGAGTCACAGAGGAGAGGCCCTAACACAAGATAGAGGCATCAGAAAGCAGTGATGTGATCACGTTTGTTTTAGAAAGATTACTATTTTGCCACCTAATCTTTTCTTACTCCTCTATACCTCATCTCACTGATACAACCAACCACAAAACCTGGCCATCATCCTGACAATATCCCTTCCCCAATCAGTCACTATGGGATCTACCTCTGAATCATCTCTCCCCTGTCACATGGTATAGTAATAATAGTAATGATCTGCTTATAAGTCCTGGATCCCCCACTAAACTCTGAACTCTTTGAATTTGGTCCATATCTTATTTATCTTTGTATCTCTAGCACCTCACACAATGCCTTGTCCGTTATGGGTGGTTGATCAATGTAGACCTGCCTAGAGGTTAAGGCCACTTAGAGGTGGTGATATCACCAGGTCCCCCAGCTTCAGATTTACCTTTCATGATTGGGCAAGTTACTGAGGCCCACCTCCACCTCCTTCCTCCTCTACAAAGTCAAGGGCTGCTCCTGAAACAAAGTCTGGAAGCTTCTGTGAGAACTGAGTTGATGTGTGATCTCTTGGTTGTCCCCTTCTGTAGGCCCTCCAGTATTTGCCCATCTCCAAAGTGCTGAGTGTAGCTGTTGATGAAGTCCCCAATGTTGGTCAGGAAAATGAAAAGGTCCCTGTCAATGACATTGACCCTAACATCCAGGGTTCTGTATCTCCAGGCTCTATGAATACCAGCCTTTCAGGTAAGAAGTCTTCTTTCCCCTTGGGAAATGTGGAAAAAAGAAGATTGTGATTTTGCACATGTGCTGTTTTGTCACCTGATCTTGCTTGAAATTTCTCTATATACCAAAAAGTTATATATATATTTTTTATTTGGCCACACCACTCAGCCTGTGGGATCTTAGTTCCCCAACCACAGGTGGAACCTGGGCCTCAGCAGTGAAAGCACTGAGTCCTAACCAGTGAACCACCAGGGAATTCCCCAAAATTGTATCTTCTTAATTAACAAGTGTTAATTTAATATTTTCTGATGGAAGAAAATAACAAACACTTCCCTTAGAAATTATCATCTCCATCCTGGGGACTTCTGGCAGTCCAGTGGCTAAGACTCCACATTTCTGATGCAGGGGGTGCGTGTTCGATCCCTGGTCAAGGAATTAAGATCCCATATACCGTGTGGGGCTGCCAAAAAAAAAGAAAAGAAATTATTATCTCCATCTTTATAACTAGACAATTAAAATAGAGGAAAAAAGCAATGAACTTGAAGTTGGGAGTACTGAGCTCTAGGCCTATTCTGTTGTGGCCTCACTGTGAGCCTACATGTTTAAGTCATTTCATCTCCTTGGGCCTCAATTTACTCATCTCCATAATAAACCTTTCAGATGAAGTGATCTCTAAGGTTCTTTTCATTTTTAATTTTATATGATTTTTAAAGACTTTGCTTATCTGAATCAATTTAATAGTCTTCTTGCCCTTACCTTGTATTACAGATGACTTAGAAACCCGATCAGGTTTTCACTCTGCGTGATAAATTTACCAGGTGCACCTGGAGAGGCAGCCAACCCAGCTGTGGGGAATCAGAGAAAGCATCTCCAGGGGGAAGTCCAACCTGGGTGCTTAGAGATGAGTAGGAGTGAGCCAGGTGAAAGGAGGTGAAGGTTCTCAGCTTCTCCTAATTTGTTTGTTAACTTATAAATCATATTCTTTGTTTACCCCAAAGGACTATAGGTAGTTCTGTTCCCACTAAGTCATTCCCCAAAAGATATGTTGGATTTCTCCTGCAGACTGTGAGAAGGGAGGGGTCCTGGCTACCTCCCCCAGAAAGCCAGCACCAAGAATTTGTCAGATAGGCCTGGCTGAGTGTGGGACAGTCTACAGATTGTGGAAGAGAAGGTTGGGCATGAAGCAGAATGGTCTTCCCCATCAGCAGAAGGGGCCCTGACTCCAGTTATCTCAAAGGACTCTCCTTTTTCTCTCCC
This sequence comes from Aethalodelphis obliquidens, assembly GCF_003676395.1. NCBI lineage: Eukaryota > Metazoa > Chordata > Mammalia > Artiodactyla > Delphinidae > Aethalodelphis > Aethalodelphis obliquidens. Next base: position 49,396,839 of record NW_020837947.1, on the reverse strand, counting down.
TGACTGGTGTTCATTGGTGTTAATGCTCTTGATTTTGGATTTTTTTTCAGGGCCAACAAGAACAGAAGCTGCTTTCTTTCTGCCCCAACACACAACAGAAACAGAAGAACTGAAACCTCAGCTGAGGCTCCTGCTCTCCCATTTCAGTATCCCATATGACATGGAAGAGCTAAGGGATGCTTCTAAGGAGATAGAACTTTTTTCCTTGGTACTTTATGGATTCTTTCTTAATACAAATATAGGTGTTCATAAAAGAAAATACTAGTATTTGCCACAAAGTTGAATATTCATACTGCCACAATTGTTTCTAGAGTGATAAAATGTAATAAGTGAAATTTAGACTAGCAGTTGAACTTTCCCTCTGTAAGAGTTATGAGCCCCTTGAATATCCAGCCCAGAGAGATTGTAGGATTATTTTTCAGTGGAATTTAAAGAAAATGGTAGGTTATAATCCATAGTAGATAATGTAAACATAGCCAAGATTTGGCAGTTTTATATTGTGGAGTTGTTTAGTGTCTAAAGCCCTTTGATTATCAGAAAGTGTTCCAATAGCTCTCCTATTGGCAAAATGCTTTATATTCAATAGAGTGTATATTGTGTAGTGATTTTTAAAGTCATGCAGTCTAGTCTGCTATCACATGGCGTTGCACCTCCTTGAAAAAAAATCAGAAGCCATGTTAAAACTTGTTTCAAAGGGAAAAATAGGATTGTATATAGAGAACCTCGAATTTACAATAATAAAGTTTTCAGCCAGAGTTTCAACATAAAGATATTTTTCTAGCTCTGGGTGTATAATATTTGTAAATATATATATTTGTTAGGTAAAAATGGTAAGTTGATTAATCCAAAAAGGCAAAGATCAAATCTGTATGTTTCTGAACACTTTTCGTGTAAGAAGGAGCCACTGTTTCATCACCATTTGCTTTGACCTTGCAGTTTTGCATCCATGTGTATTTGTTCCAGCATTATTTTCCTAGGATTATTTTTATTAGTATGTAACATAGACTCTTTAAGCTCACTGAAACCAGTGGTATTACATGTCCTCTGGTTTCTTTGAAGGTGATGATGTTTAGCTTTTGTCTTTCTTTTCATATCAGCAGCAGCACTGTCTTCAGCAGAGAGTGCTTCTATGGGAATATCCTCACCCTCATTATCAGCGTATTATGATAGACGAAAACCAGAATCAGAACAAGGTGGTGTTTAAAAAAGAGTCCAAATAAATAAAAGTAGTTTATGGCACAGTAGACTATCATTGGTGATAACAAAAGAACATGAGGCTGCAGAGCCCTCCCACAGAGCAGCCCTGTCCCCAAAGGATAGCTTGTCTTCTTTATATAGAGATAGTTTCTACTTTTGATTTTCTTATAACAGTATTATGTGCAATGCTAATTGTGCTTCCAAGATAATCACACTACAACAAATTTTTTGTGTAGGAAGAATTTCTACAAACAGGAAGAGTGTTTATTTTGGTTCTCTAATGCCCTAGAGCAGCGTCAGCAAACTACAGCCTATAGCCCACCACCTAGTTTTTTTGCAATAAAGTTTTATTGGAATACAGCCATGCCATTTCATTTATGTACTGTCTGTGGCTGCTTTCCACTATAACTGCAGAGTTGAGTAGTTGCAACAGAGACCATGTGGTCTGCAAAGTCTAAAATATTTACTATCCGGCCCTTTAGGAAAAAGTTTGCCACCCTAGCCTTAGACTAGCACTGTCTCATCGAACTTCCTGCACTGAGGGGTAGGATCTGTGTCTGTCCGATGTGTTAACACTAGTCACATGTGGCCTTTGAGCACTTGAGATGTGGGTAGAGTAAATGAACTAAATTTTAAATTTTGTTTAATTTTAATAAATTTGCATTTAAATGTTAAATAGCCACATGTGGCTGGGGCAACAGTATTGGACAGCACAGCCTGGGAGGTACCAGCATTAACTGGAAGAATCTTTAGCTCTGTGACTCACTGAACTTACTTATTCCAGAAACCTTTGTTGAGGCCGTAGTGTGTGCCAGCACTGTGGTAGGTTCTCTCTCTCTCTCTCTCTCTCTCTCTCTCTTTGTCCTTTTCTCTGCCTGTCTTTCTGTCTGTCTCAGTCTGGAACTGAGATGTGAGGGGTTTGACTGAGGTACCTTAAAGATTTTTAACAGGCCCCAGCATCTGGACCCTTCTCTCTAGCAATATCCTGGTCAGGCTTCTAGGAGCAGGATTTATCTAACCCTTAGATTTTCTCATTTACCAGGTGCCAGGAAAAGGGAATGGGTTTCCAAAGATGGACAGTTTACTTCCCACTTATGGTCCAGCTCAAAATACATATAAATAAATATATTAAATTATTTCTAAACTTCAGAGCAGATACTTGGAACAAGTAACACGACACACAGTTATGGTAATGGGCTGACTGAATACATGTGCCCCTTAGGTATATACCTTTAAGGTCCTGTTACTGTCATAGAATCATGTTTTATGAATTAGTTTGACTCCAGGACTGTTTCAGAGGCAATCAATACCTGTTTCTGAAATTGCCTACAACCTGAGACTTTTTTTTTCTGGGCTCCGCTTCTCTTTTCTCAGTCCTGTTTAGGTTTCCCCAAAATTTCAAAGCATCTTCATGGAGCAACAGAGAATGCAAACATTTCCAGATTATGATGCTGAGATAGCTAAAGTGGAGAATTTGGGTTTGGTAGGACCTGGTATGGCCTTGAAAAAGAGAGCCAACTGGATTTCCTTTATAAAGGTAAGGAGACCTGTGGTGACAGTCACCTGTGAATGATGTAAGCAGTGTCATAAAGTGTCCTCCAGGGAGGCCAGGCAACCTGGCAGCATCAAGTCTGTCAGATCCCTATTATCCCCTCTCCTCAATGCCCTCAGCAAACTGTCCCCTAAGAGCAAGGGTAGGTGCCTACCTGACTCAGGAGAGGTAGCTCAGAGAACCTGGCCTTGTGTACCAGCATCTCCCAGCACCTTCCTGCCTCAGGTCTATGTTGAAGTTAGCCAGGCTGATCTGCCTTCTCTGGAAGTTCCCACATGCTCCTGTGCCCCTCTCTTTTGTGTCAGAACTCCTTTGTTGTTGTTAGTGACCTTGGCTACTTGGCAAGAACAAAGAATAACACTCAAAGTTATAATTGAGCTGTGTAAATCCAGTTTTTTAGTCAAAAACTATTGATTGACTACATATTGTGTGTCAGGCATGGCCCTTGGTGCTGGAGATACACAATTCACAATAATATGAAAGTGAGCAGATTAAATGAGATGATTTGAGGTAGTGGTAAATACAGTCGATTCTCATTATTTGGGGTGGTTATGTTCTATAAAGTTGCCACAAACACTGAGTTAAATCCTGAACCACAGCTCATAGGGGAAGTATGGGGTTAGGTTCATCATACATAATCAATACATAACTTGTTATTGTGTGTTTCTGTTTAAAGACACTTTATTTTATATATGTTGTTGATTCATTAACATCAAACTCATGGCCTATAACTCATGCCTGAATGAAGCTTTTTGAACACATTTCCTTCTGTAAGGCACATCACAGCCTTCCTATACTTAGGAACACGAGGGAGCACTTCAGCTCTATGCTTGGGGGCCATTTTAAACAGTGAAATAGCTAACGAAAATCACAAAAAATATTAAAATGTGGCACTAACTAGACCGTAAAAAGGACACTTGTTTACAGTATAAGCTGAAACAGGAAGGTGGAATGTCAACTTGTTTGACCTCAGCTGGAAATACAGAGTTGGGTGACTCAAGCTTTTCACTATTCTGTGCATGTCCATGATTGTCCAGGAAAACTCTGAATAGATTTTGAGATTACAAATAAGTTTTAGTGAGTAGGCAAATCCACAAATACGAAACCCATGAATAATGAGGATCAACTGTATCATGAAGGAAAGAAAAGTCTTATGTGATAAAGATGGATGGAAGGAAAGCAGAGAAACCACAGATTATTCCTAAATCTGGGGCTTGAGCAAATAGGTGGTTGGTATAGGGGAAGCCAGGCTTTCTGTTTTAGATTGTTACACATGTCATTCAAGTATAAATATCAAGGAGATAGTTGCATATAACAGGCTGGAGCTTAGAGCTAGATCTAAATTTGAGAGTTGTCAGTATATTGATATATTGATATTTACAGCCATGGTACTAATTTTTTAAATACAACTTGTTAATATGAAAGGTGAAGTTTTACATGTGGAACCAAAAGGGGTTTTGTGGTTTTTTTTTTTGGCTGCGCTACAAGGCTTGTGGGATGTTAGTTCCCCAGCCAGGGATGGAACCCACGCCCCCTGCATTGGAAGCGCAGAGTCTTAACCACTGGACCTTCAGGGAAGTCCCGCCACAAGGAGTTTTTGTGGACAAACTTCTCTTGCCCCATAAATTAAGTGCAATGCCCAACACTGATGGAATTGGGGTCCCTTCTGCCAGTGGATAGTGCTGTGTCATCCCAGATGGAGCTACTGCATCTCATAGGCCAGGTACAAACAGGAACTGCTGTTGCCATCTCCTTCCACAGATCTGTGAAGCCACACAGACCCTTTCCAAGACTTCACATGCGCTAGCACACTTCCTAGCACTAAAGGCCAGATCCCATTTCAGAAGGTCCTTGATTCTCTTTGCTTGCAACTTTTACTGAAAACCATTCTGTTATATTGTAAGTTTGTGTGAACATGTTTGTCCACTAGATTAAGCCAAAATGTGATCCTTGGCAAAAGAAGCTTTTGACCAAACTAAAAGAACGGAGAACAGATGTATTAATGCAACTCCAAGCAAAGTTTTTGAAGGTAAAAAAATAACCATGATCCCTTGTAGATAAAATTCTGTTCTCAGAAAATTGAATTCTTTCCACTTTTAAAAAATGTTAGTCATGGTTTCACTACGAAGGCTATATTTGGAATTTTCTAATCTAATCGCCAAACTTTTATATCCTGTTAGCTTTCACTAGAGAGTAACAATTGTCAAAACAGCTGGATTTTAGTACAGCTTTAACACTTAGTCTCTGTGTGATATTGCTCTAGTCACATAACCTCTTTGAGTTTTAGTTTCCTCATCTGTGAAATCAAAATATTGGACTAAATTACCTTTTTTTTTTTTTTTTTGCGGTATGCGGGCCTCTCACTGTTATGGCCTCTCTCGTTGTGGAGCACAGGCTCCAGACGCGCAGGCTTAGCGGCCATGGCTCACAGGCCCAGCCACTCTGCGACATGTGGGATCTTCCCGGACCGGAGCATGAACCCGTGTCCCCTGCATGGGCAGTTGGACTCTCAACCACTGCGCCACCAGGGAAGCCCAAATTACCTTATTTTTATTGTGGTAAAAAAAAAACACATAGCATAAAATTTATCATCTTAACCATTTTTAAGTGTACAGTTCATTAGTGTTCAGTATATTCACAGTGTTGTGAAATAGATCTCCAGAACTTTTTCTCTTGCAAAGCTGAAACTCTCTGCCTACTAAACAACTCCCTATTTCCTCCTCCTCCTAGCCCCTGTCAAGCACATTCCACTTTGTTTCCGAATTTGACTGCTCTTAGATACCTCATATACATAGGATCATACAGTATTTGTCCTTTTGTTCTGGCTTATTTCACTTATCAGAATGTCCTCAAAGTTCATCCATGTTGTAGCATGTGACCAGATTTCCTTCTTCCTTGTTTTTCATGAACATTTATATCAGCTTTATTCACAATAGCCAAAAACTGCAAACAATCTGGTTGTCCTTCAGTGGGTGGATAAACTGAAGTACATCCATACCCTGAAATAGCAATCAGCTATAAAAAAGGATCAAATTACTGAGATACTCAAGAACCTGGATGAATCTCCAGAGAACTGTGTGAGTGAAAAAACTCAATCCCATAAATACTGTATGAGTCCATTTATACAATACTCTTGAAATGACAAAATTATAGAAATAGAGAACAGATTCATGGATTCTATGGGTTAAGGAGAGACTGGAGGGGAAGGGAAGGGAGTGTAACTGTAAAAGGGCAACATGAAGGATCCTTGTGATGAATCTGTTCTATATCTTGACTGTATCAATGTCAATATTCAGGTTGTGATACTGTACTATAGTTTTGCAAGATATTAACATTGGGGGAAACAGAGTGAGGGTTACATGGGATCCCTTCATATTATTTTTTTCCTTTTTTCCTTCTCTTTCCTTAAATTGTGGTAAAATACACAAAACATGAAATTTACCATTTTAACCATTTTTAAGTGTACAGTTCAGTGGTATTAAGTAATTCATATTGTTGTACAACCATCACCACCATCCCTCTCCAGAACTCTTTTCATCTGGCAAACTGTAACTCTTTACCCATTAAACAGTAACTCCTCATTCCTCTCTCCCCCTAGATCCTAGCAACCACCATTCTATTTTCTGTCTCTATGAGTTTGACTACTCTAGGTACCACATATTATGGAAGTATACAGTATTTGTCTTTTTGTGACCGGCTTATTTTACCCACCATAATGTCCTCAAGGTTCATCCATGTTGTAGGATATGTCAGAATTTCCTTCCTTTTTAATGCTGAATAATATTTCTTTGTATGTATCCACAACATTTTATCTATTCATTTGTTGTTGGACATTTGGGTTGCTTTCGCATCATGGCTGTTGTGAATAGTGCTACTATGAACACGGATGTATAAATATCTCTTTGAGATCCTGCTTTCAGTTCTTTTGTATATGTACCCAGGAGTGGAATTTCTGGATTGTAAGATAATTCTGTTTTTAATTTATTTTGAGGAAGCTCCATAGTATTTTCCATAGTAGTTGCAGCATTTTACAATCCCACCAATAGTGCAAAAGGGTTCAACTTCTCTGTATTCTCATTAACAGTTGTTATTTTCTTTCTTTCTCTTTTTTTTACATTAGTCATCTTAATAGATATGAGGTGATGTTTCACTGTGGTTTTGCTTTTCATTTCTCTAATGATTAGTGATTTTGAGCCTTTTTCCATATGCTTGTTGGTCATTTGTATATCATATTTGGAGAACTGTCTTTTGAAATTCTTTGCCCATTTTTTAATTGGGTTATTTGATTTTTAAATTGTTGAGTTGTAGGAGTTCTTCATATATTCTGGATATTAACCCCTTATCAGATATATTATTTGCAAATATATTCTCCCATTCTGTAGGTTGCCTTTTCACTCTGTTAATTTTGTCCTTCAGAATTTTTTAAGTTTGATGTAGTCATGTTTGTCTATGTTTGATTTTTTTTTTAAGATTTTTGTGTGTGTGTGATGTGGACGATTTTTAAAGTCTTTATTGAATTTGTTACAATATTGCTGCTGTTTTGGTTTTTTGGCCACGAGGCATGTGGGATCTTAGCTCCCTGACCAGGGATCGAACCTGCACCCCTGTATTGGAAGGCAAAGTCTTAACCACTGGACCACCAGGGAAGTCCCTGATTTTTTTTTTTGACTGTTCTTTTTGTGTCATATCCAAGAAATCATTGCCAAGTTCAATATCATGAAAAATTTCCCCTGTTTTCTTCTAAGAGTTTTATAAAGTTTTAGGTCTTATGTTTAGATCTTTAATCCATTTTCAGTTAACTTTTGTATATGGTATAAGATAAGGATCCAACTTCATTATTTTGTATGTGGCTATCCAGTTTTTCCCCAGAACCATTTGTTGAAGAGACTGTCCCCTTCTCTTTTGAGTGGTCTTGGCACCCTTACTAAGATCATTTGATTATACACTCAAGGGTTTATTTCTAGGCTCGCTATTTTATTCCATTGGTCTATATGTCTAGTGTATGCCAGTACCACACCATTTTGATTAATGTAGCTTTGTAATATGTTTTGAAATCAGGAAGTGTGAGTCCTCCAACTTTGTTCTTCTTTTTCAAAATTATTTTTGCTATTTGGGGTCCCTTGAGATTCCATATGCATTTTAGGATGAATTTTTCTACTTCAACAAAAATGCCACTGGGATTTTGATGGGGATTGGACTAAATTATCTTTGAGGTTCTTTGTGGTATTAAAATAATTGAAATATATTAATATGTGTATCGTTGAAGTAGAAGTTCAGCTCTGGGACTATTATTTGATTTTTTTACCTCTAGAGGAGGAAAAGGAACATTTATTCAGCACTTACTACATGCCAGGCATTATTGCAGCAATCCTAGGAGAGACCTCACTAGCGTTCTTGTTAGGTTGACTTGTCCTGCTTTGCATGAAAAGCCAGGATTCCAGCAGGAATATGAGCCCAGGTCTGTGTCCTTACAAAGCCTGTGCTTTTCTCACACTACCCAGCTGCCTCCTCCTCTATCTCCTCACAGCTTCCTAGGAGTAGACAAACCCAAAACTGATGAGTGTTTATCTTTTCACTGGTGCCACAACACGTGTGGGGGTGCACCTGCTGTTGTGTTGAGGGGGTTGTCACAGAATTTTAAATGAGTTGCTGTGTACATATGAATAGGTACAGTGTTGAATGGAGGAACATGCCTAAGGGAATCATGATGTTTGAGTTTACTTTTATTTTTTAATTGAATAAAGTCCCACCTGGGACTTCTTTCTTATTCATGAGAACATGACCAGATTCTTGCTGAAAAGTAGGGAATAACCCTTCTCCCAACCATCCCTTCTCCTCTCTCTTCTACTCAAGATTTCCAACCCTGAGAGAGTAATGCAAGTGCTCCAAGATCATGCTGCAAAAACAGTCTCGCTGGCTTCGTCTCATCCAACATTTGTGGCTTCCCAGGGTTTGCATCAGGGCAACTATGACCAAATCTGGGAGACTATTTATAGCAACATCAACCTCTACCAGGTACAACAGGAAGAAATAACCAATACGCCTTTCTGTTCAACTCACCACCTGTGTGTAGACCTTAGAAATTTACTTTGGTAGTTTTTTTAGAGATCCTCCCCTAAAAGCTGTATACCTAGCTGGGTTTGTTTTCATTATAAAAAGTATTAAATGATAATTTGAAAGAGGGATGTAAAGAGGTGTAATACAAGATGTTCTTGCTGCCGGGACTTATACTCAACCAGTAAATACCAATGCAAAGTTGCACAGTCTAGTGCTGAACACTAGATGAGTTGGACAGATGTTAAATATTGTATTTAGAGAGAAAGTGATCTTCACAGGGTTGGTTCTATTGGGGGAAGTCTCTTGAAGGAGGAGGAAATTGAGCTGGGCTTGAAGGAAGCATAGGGCTTAGGGAAGTGGTAGTAGAGAGGGAAGTGGGGAGCCTATTCCAGGAGGGAAGCATGAACAACAGTGCAGAGGAGATACGGTATATGGAGTGTTCAAGCTCAGTTAGGTTGAGTGGAAGAGTCACGTGGAAATAGAGTGAAGAGAAGTTTTTTTGCGGGGTGGGGGGGCGGGTAGGGGCATCTTGTGAATGCCCAGAATTCCAGACTAAGGAAATTTGTGCTTAATCCTATAAGGGAAGTGATATATATACAAACCTGTATTTTAGGAAGATTAATGTGGTAGCAGGCTATTAGTTGGATTGAAAAAGGGAGAGATTGGAGGCAGGGCAGCCATTTAGGTAGCTGCTACATAGGATAGGCATGGAGTTTGGCAATGAAAGGATGTTTCTACACAAAGCTAGTGGGTACTTATCCTTACAATGGAACTATAAGATTTTTGAAACTATAATTGGCTATTATTCGTTTGTTGCTCTAAGGGAAGAGTTTTGTTTCATTTGCTTATTGAAGATGGGAAGACCTGGTATGTTTATAGTCTGAGAGGAAGGAGCAGTGGAGAAGAGATGGAAGACATGAAAGGGTAAATCTGAGAAACAGGTGACCCTGGGGAAAGAAGAGGGTATGGGATGAAGAAACCAGGTGGAGGAGTAATTTTGAGAAAAGGAGAATGGCATCACTTCCCTTGAGGTGAATGAGGTACATAGAATTTTCAGGTGCAAAAGATAAGATGCTGGAGCTTGTGAATGGCCCCGGCTGTCTCAGAGAGAGAGGAGGAGGAGGTCTGAATTAGTGAGGTAGAAGGTATGAGTGGCATGTGAGGAGGGGTATCGCTGTGGGGGGAAGGCCACAGGACCACCAGCGAGAAAAGAATATGACGATGTAGCTCAGAGAGCCCAGTCGAAGTAAGAGGGCATGAATTTGTAGTGAGCCCATTCTGCATAATAATTCTATTACTTTCACCCCTAAAGATAATTGTAGAGTGACTAAAAATCACACATAAAGTCACAGGTATGGAGAATTTTAGTAAAATGCTAGAGAAAGAAGCACTGTCATGGTCCACCATCCCGGGGTGGGTATGGGGGAAAGTGAAGCCTGAAATGCATCTAATGAGTTACAGATTGGCTGTAAGCAAACACATGCTGGAAGCATGCCTCTGTGTACACACATGCACGCACACACACACACACACACACACACACACACCCCTTCTATACCTTTTTAATCTGTGTAGACAAAAATCTAGAGAATCTAATGAAAAATGAGTTGTCCACACAGACCAGGAGGAGATGCAGCATATCATAGCATGGCTTTCCCTGGCCCCTGAACTCCCTGACAGGGTATGCAGCTACCAGTGATACCCGCTCCTCAGCTAATATCCTGCCAGAGTTGAGAAAACAGCCACATTTTTCCTAGTCCATTGCTGTTTCACACTGAGGTATATGTCAGCATTCAGGAAGACCTTCTACTAACAAGGGGAAATTTAAAAACATCTGACTCTTCTGCTTCTTGAACCAAACTTGTGGGGGAGGACACAGGGAATAGGGAAGAAAGGAGGAGAGTGAAGGCAGAGTGAGCCCAGGTATCTCTGAACAAGACCTCTGCTCCTAGGATCCTGACAGTCAATGATGCTGATGAAATTACCTGGGAAGTTCTGGTATTAACATCTGAGAGCCATCACCACAAATCTGTTTTCCTCCTTGGCTATGAGAGTAGGGGGAACTAAACTCCTGGGGGCCAATAGTGGTAAAAGGAGGAGGGAGGAGGGAAGAAGGAAGGAAAGAAGGGAAAGAATACCACTTCCTCTGGCTAGTTACTGGCTAGTTGTTCTTGGAATTGACCAAAGGGAGAAAAATGTGAACACTGTATTTTCAAGCTGATTTATGGTAAATAGACCCTAAACAGACTTAGAATATCTATAGTTCCTAGAGGTGGAGCATGGGGAGAAACATAACATACACACACACACAGATTACCCTACATATTAGTGTCATACAAGTTTTCCAGTTTCCCATTCATTCATTCAGTGATAATTGCATGGGTACTACCTTTTGTGCCATGAATTGTGCTGGGCTTAAGGAAAGAGACATGCAATAAACGAGTAAGAAAGAAGTAAATCTACATCTCTAATGTGTGGGTGCCATGCAGAAAACCGAGAAGTAGAGGGCAGTGGGGTAGAGAGGAACATCCTCTGATAGAGAGGTCAGCCAAGATCTTTCAGAGTGGGGGGCATCTGAGCTGAAATTTGATGAACAAGAAGGAGTCAGCCATGCACACAACCTGGAGAAGAGCTATCCAAGTAGGGAACAGAAAATAGCCCAGGGTTTAAGAAGGAAACCCTGAGGCAACAACCAATAGTTTTCTACCTTCCTTCACATTTTCCTGTGGGTGTTACTTTGTGACCTCCTCCAGTATTTCTGCTTTGGTCAAGCGCTTTATGCAGTATCAGAGCACCAATAGTAGTGTGTTGCCATTCTGAATGTTGAATACTAGTCAGATGAGATTAGGATTAAGGAAAAGGTGGCAACTGGGAGGAGTCACAGGAATGTGGATATGAATTTTAAAGCTCTGTTACTATTTTGCAAGCACATAGCAGTCAAGTATGAATTTTAGCACGTGTATGCTGGGCAGCATCCTGATTCTGAACACCAATACCCTATGAAAAATAACTTTCTTAAGGGCCTTCTGCATGAAGGAAGGCAAACCTCAGAGGACTGTTCATTTTGACAGCTCTGAGAGAATACAGACACTAAATGTAGTGCAACTGCAGAACAGTTTCTGAAAAATTCTTAGTAAATACTGTTGGCCAGTAACCTTTCTTTAGAGAGTTTTTAAATGTTTTGTATTTACTATTAGCATTGAAGGCTTTTCTTTAAACACAATTCTAATTCCACATACACTTAAAGATCTGGGTTTGGGAGATAAGAAAGGTCAGATTTTCATGTGCTTGTTAATTGACAACGATGTATAACTAGAAAGAGTTAATTCTGATCCAGATGGACTGCATTTTGGGATATTCTTTTGAAGAAAACTTAAGATAATTTAACTGTAGTCCTGATCAGAAGAAGGACCGGCTACCCCTGCGTAGATACTCCCAGACCTGTAATTCTATTACTGTGTCCAATTCCATTCTTCTCAAAAACACCTGATTATTAAAATGGCTGTGTACAGACATTAAATACTGCTATCGACCATCATATTTCTAAAGCTACAGTTTACGTTGGTCGCTGTTCTTTAACTTTATGGAGTGGTGAAGTGGCAGAAAACACTGCATCCTTTGCCTCTTCTTTTGCGTCTTCTCACTGGCCACACGAAGGAGGGAAGAAGGGGACAGCCGTTTTCCCCATCTGTGTTCCTGCCCCCCTCCATCTCCAGCGATAATGCAATATAGTGAGTACGTGGCGTGCTCTCACAAAAGTGGTGTTGTGTGTGGTAGCTCCAATGTACAGGAAGTTTAGGGAAACATGAAACACCTTTTTCCTGGCTTTCGTCATTAAGTTCAATAGGACATTTTAAAAACAAACATTTTCTGATGACAATAGTGACATGTATTTATCACAGAAAATTTGGGAAATATAGAAAAGTTCAAGGGAGAATATAAAAATCACCCATTATTCTATCACCCAAATATAACAACAGTATTGTTAACATTTGGTATATATCCTTCTAGTCTTTTTAGTTTGTGGGTATACACAAGTAAACCGTAGAGACATTTGGGCAGGTGGGAAATACATAATAGGCTTACTTTTCCCCTAATTATTCCCTCCACTCTACCTACCACTCCACTGCCCCTGCCAATTTTCCGGGAGAAAATGAGATTGGCAATCAGTGGAAATCCCTGAACTGTCAAAAAACATGAACTCAGCCATTCTGGTTTCAAAGACCCAGCCACAAGGCAGTGTAAATGTCAAAGAATTAACCTACCCAGGAAGAGAGAATGAACACAGGTGGTATTGACATTCTGGTTTCTCATTAGCCCTCTGCTTAACTACGCTGTGTCCAGTTCTCTTAGGGGAATACACTCATGGACTTACCGCATTTCCTAAGCAGTTTGCTTCTGTGGGCTGTGGCTGGTTCGCTTTTCCGGGAGGATGCTGGGCTGTCTATCTTTACTCACCCTAGCCTGCTGTGCCCGCTTCCTTTCTTCCTGGCAATCTGCCGGTCCAACAGTATTTTTGTGGTTTGTTCAGTCATTCCTTCAAAGTTTCTTTCACTGTAACTTGACATCACTTCCTATTCCTTCCTGTGTAATTCTGGGTAATTTTAGAAGCAGCTGAAAAAGTCACAACCCCACAGAGAAAAACTGTGACTCCTAGGCTTCCGTCTGGAGCCATATCAGGCAATGCTGAACACAAGAGCAATATAAGTCCCAGAGGTAAAAGGCTTCGGTAGAGCCCCTCTCACCCAATATTCTGGGTCAAATAGAAACTATCAAAATTCAACCCCCCTCATGGATTTCCTATGAATTTTTTTTTATTTTAAATAACAGAGAGATGATGATCCTGTGTTCCTATATTAAGGAACAGGAGTGCACCATGTCACCTCCTAGGGTCCTCTCCAGTCCTTGGGTTGTGGGATGTTTACACAGAAATACACTGATGTACATACTTACCTGGAACAGACAGGAGCTACCTCTGCCCACAGGCAGAATGGGAAGCCATTTAGAGATACCCAGTTAGACAACTTTCTCTTTCACTGTCTCTTCCCAATATCCCTGTCCAAAGTTTTCTTCCCCACTGCCTGTCATAAAAACTGGTAGTCTATCTTTAGAGTCCTGGGGACTTTATTAGTTAAGATTAGGTTTGTGTGTCAGTCGTAGTTAAAAACAAAATAACAGAGGATTAAAGGAGATGGAAATTTCTCTATTTTTCCCTCATATTAATATCCAGGGGTAGGAAGTACAGAGCTGATGTGATGACTGCTTCATGGAGTCCTCAGGGGCCCATGCTACTTCCATCCTGAAGTTCCAACAAATGTGGCCTCCATACCTGAGATCAACACTTGGTCTGAGATGGAGCTCCAGCTGTCACATTCATGTGCTAAGCAGCGGAACGGAAAATGGGAATGGGGAAGCTGCCACTTGAGGGTGATTCCCAGAAGCTGCCACATGGCATTTTTACTTTCATTCCATTGGCCAGAACTTAGTCACATAGCTACGCCTAGCTGCAAGAGAAGCTGGGAAAAGTCATCTTTATCTGGGTGGCCATGTGCCAAGCTACATATTCAAGTACTGTGGGAGAAGAGGAGAATGGATATTGGGGAACAGCCAACAGTTTCTACCATAAGGACTTGCTGGAATTCTGAGAACCACTGTTAGAATACAAGTAACCCAGCTAAGCCATTGACAATCAGTGTTTTCATGAGGATCAGTGCCGCTATGAAAGAGCACATCTTATGAGAATGGGGTATATGCCCAGGTTCAGGCAGAGAGGGCAACTAAGAAAGGGGCTGCCCAGAGGGCAGGGGTAGGACCATAGGTCAATATCACCTTCCTCACAGTTTTCCTTAGGGCCCTGGGTGCATGACCTCATCGTTCTCGACATTAGGAAAGATGTCTATGGAAATAAGTGTAAACCACAGATTCTTATAGATCCTACAGGGCTGACTGACTACTGCCATCCCTGGCCAGGAGAGAACTGGCATGTACTGAACACCTATGAGGTACCAGTCACTGAGCTTTACACACATTCTAACATTTAATTCTCACAGCAACTTATTTTTCAATTTCATGCTATTTTACAAACGTGAAAACAGGATCAAGACTTTAGATGATTAAATCATATAGCTAAAAAGTAGAGGAGTTTAATCCACTGATCTCTCTCAGCCTGGGACAAGACTAGATTAGAGAGGTTCGAGGTTCCAAACATCTACAAATATGTGTGTCCACTTTTCATAAGATGAATCATAGTAAAAACAGCGACCTCTAATTTATTGTAGAAATCCAGATTTTCATAGGTCAGGTTGAAATGGATCATAAGGCTGTTCTCCTTGTTCATCTAAATGTGCCTTGGATCATGAGATTTAATTTTGTGATGACCCAACTTTGATTTTGTTAATAATATTGTGAATGTTCATGTAATTCAACTAATGCTACTTTTTTGCTAGAATGAAAACATGAAGGAAGATGATCTTTCAGTGGAACGAGATGAAAATGACCCAGCACAAATAAGTCTTAGCCAGTGTGCTAATGAGCCTGTCAAGCAGAAGAAAGAGACAGGGTAAAATGAAATCATTTATTGGTGACTCAAGGAAATGGAATAAACACTGTGGAGAAAATTGAGTGACTGATTAATGTGTAGGTTACATATTAACTCAAAAATATTTGAAGCTGAAATAAAAGCAAGAGTGTTACAGCAGACCAGATAACTAATGTTTCACCCTAGGACGGAATTTTTAATGAGAGTGATTGCTAAGAGAAATTTCTTTTTGAATTTATACATATAGAGCCATTATTTTCCTTCCAGGGCATTTTTAAAAAGTGGCTATTGTGAAGTGAAATAAAATGACTTCAGTATGGTATATGTGAATTTTTTGAACCACTTTGAGGAGAAAGGCATTTGTTCTGTTTTTCCTTCCTGCTAAAGGTACAGTTATGCAGTGGCCCTACAACTGCTGGGCTTGGATGACGGGACTGGGCCCATTGATAGAGATCCTGTCCTGATGAGGGGGACCTACTTGTCCTTTCTGTATCTGCGCCACCTGAGGATCAGGGAGCTGCAGGTATGCGGATGGCCCTGCATGTATCTGAATTGCTTGGTTGTCTGGAAAGGGGGCTTTCCTGCTACTCTGGTAGTAATGCATTTTTACACTTTGTTCTTTGTTCTGATTCTTGCATGAAACCAGGCCTTTTGTGGGGCGGTGTGTTCCTTTTCCAGCAGTAGGGTTGACCTGCCAACTTCTGGGGCCCCAGTGAGTTTCACTCTGTAGGGTGGGCCAGCAAAGGCAGGGTCATGACCCTGTTCTTTCTTTGTTTCAGCGCATCTGCTTAGGAATTCTGAACTGTTTTAGATCTGTTGAGCGAACACTGACGATCAACACTTCAGGCCTTACCTTGGTTGCAGGGAGTCCGGTCCCCACCTCAGAAGATAGTTTCTGGGTAAATGTGGCAAAAGGAGGCGTGGGCACCTCGCAAGGCCTAAGCGCTCACCACTATGCCCATGGGACATCTGCCGAGCACAAGGTGAGGATTCTGCTACAATTTTTTCTTCCATGATTATCTCATCTCCCAAGCCACCTTCTTCTTAACACCTGGAATCAGTTAACATGATGAAGTAACAGGTGGGAGTTTCTAGGGAAATAGCTTTTCTGAAAAATGGTGTTGAAAAGGGAAATGACTTTTTAACCCACAATAAAAGGCAGTGTCCACTTGAGAGCAGGACATGGGCAGGGAACACTCAGCCCTGGAAACCACAATAGGAAGGAAGGAAGGCATTTCAGCTGCTGGTTTGTCCACTTGATAGTGAACAGAGCAAGAGGGGCCCTTTATGTTATCCTGAGAACCACATGTCCTTACAGAGAAACTCTTGTAAGACCCTCCTTGACATTGCTAGAGGTACTTTTTTTTTTTTTGCCTCTTTCCTGTTCTCTAAACCCCAATTTAAAAAATAGGTTAAAAAACAAATGTAGAAAAAAATTTGAAACAGGGAAAAATCTATCCCTCCCAAAACCTGCTTGTCCCTTGGTGCTTTTACTATCTCTTGAATATGTTTTTCTATAGTCTAAAAGATTCATATTAAATCCCTTTCTTTGGGACTAAAGTTGAAAATGCATACATTTTCTTGAAATGTCGTAGACACTCTTGCAATATTTTCATCTCAATCTCTAGAAGGTTTATTCCTGAAGGTGGGGTTTGATATGGATTTTATCTTCTTAAAAGATACTAACTTGACAAATGTGAAAAATAAAATCTATTTAGCTGCTAAATAAGTCATATTTTAAGCTTGTATGACCCCTGACTTATGATTGTCATGTCTTATAAGGGTATGAAATCTTATTATCAAATATTGTTAATATGCAGTCTGCAGCAGTGCTGTCCAGTAGAAATATAACACAAACCACAGGTATAATTTAAAAATTTCTAGTAGCCACATTATAAAAAGTATAAAGAAACATGAAATTAATTTTAATAATGTCATCTATTTAACCCAATGGATCCAAAATATCATCATTCTAACATGTAATCAATATAAAGAAATCATTGATGAGATATATATTTTTTCATACTAAATCTTCAAAATCTAGTGTGTACCTTATATGTACAGCACATCTCAATTCAGACAAGCCACGTTTCAAGTGCTCCATAGCCACATGTGATTAGAGCCTACTGTATTGAACAGTTCAGCTCTAGATATTGGAAAACATTTCCTTATTTTTCCTGCCTAGTCACCTCAAGTCCAACTTTCACTCAGTATCTGGGAGACTCCTCTTTTTGGTCTCCTTCCCTAACGATTCCCCCCCTCCCATCTCCTCACCATACACAGACTTCCCTTTTTACCCCTCTGCCCTCTTCCCTTGATCCTAGTTCATGCTTTGTCAAGTCCAGTTAGTATGTTCCACAGTGGAGCTGGAGAGGAGGGTTAAGACACTTTGGAAACAAACACACCCATAAAACAAACACATCTTTCTGTTGCTAATATCCAGCCTGTCTTATATCACAGCTGTAGATTAAAAAAAGATCTTTCTTACCACTGAGCCCATCTCCCAGTTTGTTTGTTCTGTGATGGGGTGGGGTGAAAATGAAGGAGGAGAGGGGAGACAAATCCTATCCTGTCCCATTAATTGTAGGAGGAGCTTCTCAAGGGTAATACAGTTTTTCTTTCCTATGCTCTCATAAATGATAGGAATAACATCACCCTTAAGAAGCTGCCAGCAGCTACTACTTCAGTGTGAGAAACTCAAGGAAGTGGCCTCTTTCAGGGTCTTTAATAGGACCATGTGGTTTACTGCACTCCATGTATGTGGCCATGTCAGCATTTAATCTAGAATGTCCAGAATAACTATGTGATTCTTTCCCATGTAGAAGATGGAAGGAACAGATGCTAATATGTTGGGTTGATCTCACCAGGCCAGGGCTGAGGCTACTGGGAGCAAGATCACTGGGCTTACCAGCCAGGGGAGCTAACATCGAAGAAGCCCCTGAGATGGAGACCCTCTTCCCTGGGCCCAGTGTGTTTGATCCCATGAAGAAAGTCTGGGGCCATGTGTTTGCTCAGTGATAATACCAGAAAAGGAAAGCCCCTACAACCTGTCATGGACACTTTGCCATGTGCCTACTTTAAGCATGTGGCAGGGTAGAAAGGGCCCCAGAATGAGAGGCAGCAGGCTTCTCCTGGCTGTTTGACCTTGAGCATGTCTCTTCAGACACATAGGCCTGACACCTCATAGTGTGTTCAGGATCTGCCTGGACTTGACATGCTGGTAGCAGAGACTGTTGTGAGCAAGTAGTGGGAGATGAGGCTGCAGAAAAAAGCGGACCATGAAAGGCTAGGCTCTCCTCAGGATGTGGGACTAATTCCAAGGTTGGTGAGGAACAGAATTTTAAATAAGAAAATGGCACTCCTCATTGTTTTATAAATTTCTCCAGATCTTTGCCCAAACATAATCACATTTATTCCCTTGCTTGAAGTCTTTATGAATTTTCTGTTTCTCACAAGATAAAGTTCAGGCTCCTTGGTGAAGTTTACAAGGCTGGGTGCAAGCTGGCCCCTGCCAACCTTTCAGACCTCATTTCCCCCCACTGTCCCTATACCTTCATTCTTACAGAGCTGGGCCTGGCCTTCCTCTGAATGGGCAGAGCTGTTCATGCCTCTGGGTCTTGTGCATAATGGCCCTTCTGTCCCTCACCTCCTCTTTCCTTGATAAAGGCCTGCTCTATTCAAGTCCATCCAAACATTACCTCTCTGAGAAGTCTTTCTTACATCTCTCTGCAGAGCTGAGTGCTTCTCCCTATGACTTGTCTACCTACATTACAGCACTTGGCTCATTCTAAAACTGTTGGCTTATCTACTCCCACAGGCTATGAGCCTGTCATTCATTCATCCTCCCATTCATTCACCCCACAAATGTTCTGACCAATAAATATACTAGGCACTAGGGATACAGCAGTAAACCAAACTGTCACAAATCCTTGCCATCATGGAACTATTTAATGGAAAAAGACATTAAATAAATAAGTAAGAAACATATATAGAATGCCTAATGGTTTGGCACCAAAGCTTCTCCAGACATCCTAGGCCCTTGCAGTTGGGAGGCGCCAGAGGGCTGTGAGCAGAAATGAGATGTGTCACTTCCAGTCCAAAGCATGTAAGAGCCAATCCATGACGCTCCAGCATGTCAAGCCACAAAATAGAAACATCCTGGATCCCTGGGTCACTGCTAGAAGAGAGAGGCCTAGAAAGCAACTAGTCCTGCAGTGGGCTCTGCCTGAGTGATACATTAATTTTAAGTATTGGCTACTGAGCTTTGGGGTTGTTTATCATAGAATAACCTAGGCTTTGTGGACTGGTGAAGATGGTGGTAGAAGCTGTGGAGAAAAATTAAGAAGGAAAAGGGAATAGAGAGTTGGTGATGGGATATTGCCAGGTGTAAGTAGGGTGATCAGGGAAGGCCTTACTGAGAAGGTACTATCTGAGTAAAGACCTGAAGGAAATCAGGAAGCAAACCACGTGACTGACTGAGAGAAGAGTGCCAGGCAGAGGAGAGAGCCAATGCGAAGGCTCTGAGGCAGAACCGTGTCCAGCAGTGTTGCAGGAACAGCAAAGAGCTTAGTGCAGCTAGAGTGAATGAGGGGGAAATTGTTAGGAAATGAGGTTAGAGAGATTGGAAGAGTGGAACAGGTTATGTAGAGCCTTATGGATCACTTTGAGGACTTTGAGTGAGAAGGGAAGCCCTTGGAGAGTTTTGAGCCAGAGAGTGATGTGATTTAACTTACATTTCAACACTTGTGCTGCTGTATTGGGAATAGACTGAAGGGCTAAGCAGAGATTCGTTAGGAGGCTATTACATTGATCAAACTAGAGACAATGCATCTGGGAAGACAGCAAGATGAGAAATGGTCAAGTTCTGGATATATTTTGAAGGTACAGCCGCTATGATTTCCAGGCAGTTAGGATGTAGAATATGAGAGAAAGAGAGAAGTCAAGGTTGATTCCAAAGTTTTGGCCTGAGTATCTGAAAGTTTGGTGTTGCCATCATCTAAGATGTGGTTGGAGCAGGTTTATTGGGAAGATCAGGATCTTGGTTAAGGGCATTGAAACTTTGCCATTCTTAATAGATGTTCAGGTGGCAAAAGGAAGTAGGGAGTTGTATATATATCTTCCACATAGTAGGTATCTAGTAAATGTTTGTTGAACAAAAGAAATGTTCTGTTCGTAACAGAATGGTTGTGAGGTCACAGCCAGACAATATAAATGAAAGTGCTTTGCACAGTATATCATGCTGTTCAAATGCAGAAAAAATAGCTATGATAAAATAGCTATGATAAAGTATCACTCTGCAGGTGAGGTGGAGACTAGAAGATATTTTTTATTTTCGTTTTAAAAGATTGTAGCCAAAGGATTGGGTCAGTCACCCAACAAAGTTTGATGAGTTCTTAGACTGGGTTATAGTAGTAGTAGTAGTAGTAGTAGTAGTAGTAGTAGTAGTACTATTTATTATTTGAAATTAATGAAAAGATGATTCAGAAAAAGGCAGGCTAGCCAGAGAAGTATTGTCTACATTGCCAAAAGGCCTAAACTTTTTCCTAACAAATGATGGCAGAAATCAAGAGTGAAAAGAATTAATGATGGGCACCAATTTTCCTATAGTTACTATACTCAAATAGTTATTTTGGCATCAGTTAATTTGCAGGCTTAAGAACATATGAATCATCCCAAAGATCAGATTATACCTTAGTCAAACAGGTAATTATTGCCACCCTTTTCTTGCCACTCCTCCAAGAATAATATTGAAGGATCAACTCTCTACACCACAAAAACATTAGAAGGAAGGTCTTCCACATGGCTGTGGAAGAAATGAAAATAAAAAGGAAATATTATAGTGACTGAGCCATAACCCTATGTGAGGTAGTTTGGCCATCTCATCTTCACAGTTCATCTCCTGTGGACATAAGTGTACATTTCAGACACAGGAAGTCAGGGAGGGAAAGGAAAGAAATATGTATGTCTATATAAAGGGCTTGAACCATGACTTGGGGGTGGGAAAAGTGGAAAAAAAGACCATTTAAGTAGATGATGGCATTACAGTCGGCATCCTGACACTGTTACTGCTTTCCATCAGCTTCAGAACTCAATCCGGTAGCCATTTCTTTAAAGTCTCAGAAAATTCCCCTGTACAAGAACACTGGGAAAGAAAGGTCTTTTCCAGTAAAGTGGATAAAACATACCACATTAAGTTGTCCCTCTTTTCCTCAGAGGAGAGCTCATTTTGCATAACAGGCTATAGGAGCTAAATGCCCGCAGAAGCTGACATGCTAGCTTATAAATCTAAGCAAACTGTTTAATTTTTGTATGTTACATTTAATTTTCTCAGCATCATTTCTGTTTTCCACCGGTGCCTATCATTTCATAAAAAACAATATGTTCACTTTTGGAACTCCTAGTCAAAGGAAGCTAATTATTAAAGGTCAGAAGTCAGATTTTTTAAAGTCAACCAGCCAAACAGACAAAAACCACTAAGGGCTCTATTTAACACCTCCCACCTCAAAATATATAGGCATATACAATAGTATCTGAAAATTCAATAAGCACATACACCTCCTCAACACACACCATTTTAGAAAAGATACAGTTTTGTTTCCAGCTCAGGTCCTCCATTTGTTGGAGACTGTAACTTGGTTATAGTTCTTACTGTTGTTTAGACTCTACTTGTTGCCCAGTGGCATTTCTGCCTTACCCACCACTGGGTGCAGGGCCCTGAGGGAAATTAATGATTTTTTTTCTAAGTGACAAAAAACTGATTGACCTTGGGGAAACTGCGGTTAGAAGCAGAGATATTCCTGAGTTCCTAACAGAAAACCACCAGGATGCAAAAAGCCCTGGGTAGGAAAATGCCAGACAAGCCCCAGAGGGAGAAATCATTAGTCAGGGTAATCAAATAACCCGTAATCTGTATTCTCTCTTCCTTTTGGCATCACTCAAATTTATCCAGTTTTAGAAGTAGATGAGGTAAGAATATTCCTATTGGAATAATATGACTGCATTAGCATTGCATTTGGAAAGAACTTAGAGTTTCTAGACACATTGCAACACTTGGAGGGAAATTTAGCAAGAGTTTGTGCTATTTTGTAATATATGTAGACTTTAATTAAGGATAATTCATGTTCATATTGTTATAAAAGGCTGCTCTAAGAATGTTTGACAATTAACCTTTCAGATCCCAGACAGAATTAATTTAGTATTAGATTGAATTCTTTGTTCTGTCTTTGCCGCAGACCATTTGGGATCTGAATCATGGGATGCAGTGCTGGCATCCAGCATTCCAGGGCATTTAATTTCAGCTCTTAGCTTTTATCTCTACTGGTCATCCTACATTCTAATGCATTATTTTTGCTGATGTTAGTTTACGCTACGATTCGACTATTTCCATCTCTTAAGAACTTACTTTGATTGAAATACTTAGTCACATGAGCATCTCTCGCTGAGCTAGTGAGTATACGGTCATCCATTGTAAAATGATTTTCCAACTGCTGCTATAGAAATTCCTGACCAAAGCCTTTCTCTTGTTCAAGTACGCACCATATACTTGATAATTATTAAACCTGAAAATCTCTTACTTTTGAATATTTTATTCTGAAATAGACCACTTAAAATTTTAAGCAATAATGATGTCAACAGTGAAAACTTACAGTACTATAGTGGGAAAATATTTTAGCTGAATAATGGCAATGATTACACTTATTGATTTAAGTTAGTAATTAACATAATTAAGGAATATCTTAGAAATTTCCCTGAAAAATTTTGACTTGGCTGGCATCAATTGATACAGCAGGTTAAACTGGGTTTGTTGTTAAACCACCAGGGACCTGTTTTTACCGAAGGAGAAATGTGTGTTTTGCCTTTAAATTACAGGTTTGCAGACATTTTAGTAAATATTTCATGTTAACTGAATTTTGGTTATATTTCTAAAATTAGTCTTTTAAAACTAGAAGTAAAAACAAAAACCTCTGTTAATTTAAAAGTCAGCAAGTATGAACTTAGCACCTGGTCTTGCCCATGGCTCTTTAACCGATTCTCAGGAATCCCAGTTACCCATTCAGTGTTTTCCTTCCTGAGAGGGAGCTGACAATCTGAGGGGTCCATTTCTACTAGGAATAGCTTCATAGAGAGACCTGTCTCTGGTCATTTTCATCCATTTCTCTACCAGGTCACAAAGAGGGCAGCGAGTCAAATGTTGACCAGGACTGGGGATGGGCCCATGCAGGTATGGACAGATTTGCTGTGCTGTATGACATGTGGACTTGGGAAGCAACTCTTCTAGAAAACAAGCGCCAGGTATTTTTACCTAGAAAACAAAACATCTATTGAACATTCTTATAAACCCCAATATACTTTTTTAAACCCAGTGGGTCTTTTAGAGCAGTTCCCAATAAAATGAATAATTATTTAAATAACCTTAGCTAGTTGTAAGGATGTGAGTAATAAATTTTACGTTCTTTACTGTGGTTCTTTGTTACAAAAAATAAAATGTGAAGGATATGACTTTATCATAAGGGAAATTTGTTAGAGGGCTGTATAATTCAGGCCCTTTTATAATATGTATGCTTTTATCGAGAATGAATGATGATTCCATTCATGTTCATTGTCCTGTCAGGGACAAGCCTCACTTTGCTAAACACAGACAAACTGACTGACCTTATTATGGCCTTTAGAAGGGTATGCCACATGTGGGTGGGTGAGAGCAGTTGGGCAAGGATTTCCAGAATGGAAATAATAGGATTTGAAGACTGGATGTTGGAGTGAAAGAATGAGGGTGGAATTAAAATGACTTCCTCGGGCTCAGGGAGGAGGCTGTTAACTGAAACAGAATGAAAGAGGAGGAGCCTCTTTAGAGGGGAAGGTAGCATTGAGTCTAGGACACAGGTGTGTGAGGAGAGTTTGCTAAAACCCAGGTGTGAATGTTTTGCGGGAGCTGTAGGTTTGAAGCTCAGGAGCAGGTATGAGCTGAAGTATGAATGTGGAAGTTGAACCATAGTAATGAATCGAAATGACTAGGAAAAGCCGGAGATGCCTGAAATGGGTTCCTGGGAACACTTACATTTCACGGGAAGGTCATGGAACAGGAATCCATGAGAGGAACAAGAAGGAGGAGCCAAAGAGACTGAAGAAAAAAAGAAAGGGATAGTGTTAGGAAAGCCCACAGGAAAAAAACATTTTAATTAGGAGAGGATGGTTTCCTGTGTGGACGTGAAACATCAAGAAAGGTGAGTCCTAAAAACCAGACAGTGGGGTCAGCCATCAGGCAGTCATTGCCAGCTTTGTAGGGCTCTCTCAAAAGCGTAGCAGAGATGGAAGCCAGTTACAGTGCATTGTGATGTGGTCGGAGGATGAGGAAGTGGAAATGTTTTCTTTGAATTGTTTTTCTAGTAGAGTAGAGGGTTTACCATTTCATCTACGCTCTGGTCTGTTACTCATGGAGATGTAGGTCACCCACTTTTGAAAACAACTGGCTGGACTTAAAGGGTGCAAGCCTTGGCCTTGAAAATTGTTCCTCTTTTCAAAGACAAGTGGCTTCTAGAGTTTGCATCTGCAAACTTGATCTGCCAAACAGAACCTTACTGTGATCAGCTGAGTAAATGGGAGATTTAGACTCAGTGTAGAAACTGGAGAGGCTGCATTAAACGTAAAGTAATACAGAATCCTCAAACTCGACAAGTTTATTGGGCCAGACATGAGTTTTAAGCAGCCCCCCTTTTCTGTACTCTCCCCACCTCCACTTTCAGTTCTTCTAGGCCTTTTATGGAGGCCCCAGGCAGGACTCAATGGCAGAGAAGAATAGAAAGGCAGAGAGTAATAAAAAACAAATTTCTTCTTACTTTGGCCTAGGGTTCATTCTGTGCTAAGCTACCAGGGCTGTCCACTGGTTTCTTCTGTGGTATGTGAAATTATTTTAACTTAAAACAATCATTGAAAATATCTCCCTCCTTTCTACCCCAAGAATGTGTTCCCTATAGAAACTGAGCTATCAGTGCCCAAAACTGGAAAATGTGGCTTTCTAAATCAGAAATTGTTGAAAGGGCCTAATTTTAATGGATAAACCAGATTTTTATCTAAAGTACAACTGATTTCCCCCAGTACTGATTCTACTGCCAAGTGTCCTCAGCTGTTTTTTATTGTTAACTATATTGGAATCACTAAAGTCAAGAACTGTTCAAACACATTGGCTTGTCTTAAATCCTTAAAGTAGCCATATTATGTAAAAGGCTCATAAAAATAGAGCTGGTGTGAATTTAGGTGGATTAAGAGACTCAGAAGCTGGGCATCAGCTGTGCCAGTTCCTGACATTTATACCAACTGCTAATTCTCTCCACAGCCACCAGAGGACACATTTTCAGGGTAATTTGAATTAGTGTTTAGAGCACTAAAAAAAGGCCAAAAATTCTGTGACAAGATGTGTCTGACACTGATTTTCTGTTTTGCACTTTCATTTGACCTAAAATACTGTTTTTAAAAGTATTTTAAGTCCAAGAAATAAAAAAAGGCTGAGGTAAAAAATATAAACACAGTCCGGTTTGAGATTATTCACTTTTCTATTTTCTCCAATGTTTGATGCCTACCGTCAGTGTGCACCACGTATTACTTTGCCTGAGAGTTGGCCCTTGACATACACAGGTGACATTTGACAGGCTAGGAAGACTTCTTAGACAAATACCAGCCCAGAGTTTAAATGGAAATGGGCCAGTTAGCAAACAGATAATAAATAGCAACTGTGAGGCAGAAAGATCACAGTCCTACCCCTACTAAGAAAGAATTCATAATAAAATTATGCAAAGGACCATCTGAGAGCTTTTCAAGGTGGAGGGCAAAGCTTGAAAAAGGCTTGTCAATTTAAAAAGAGCCACATTTTCCTTCTCAACAGCTAGGGTTGCCAGGTAAAATATGACAATATTGGGGACATACTGAAAAAGTATTGATTGGTTATCAGCAATTCAAATTTAACTAGATGACCTGTATTTTTATTTGTTAAATCTGGTAATCCTACCAACAACAAAGTGATAGTGGCAATTTAGCACCAGCCTCTGCAACCTGGTATCACCAGATTGGAATCACCAGCAAGAACCCTTACCACAAACTTCCCCTGCCAAACAACCAAACAATAGGGCTTATTGTACAAAAACAGGTCAAGGCAATACAAATACTATAAACCAGCTCCTGGGATTGCCCTGGCCCAGCCAAAAAGGTTTAAATTCGTCCAGAATGATTTAGGGAAGTTATTGTTTCTTTTCTAATCTTCCCCTAGGCTATTGAGTGGCACCCTTCTTACCCCATCACTCCTTCGTTTCTGCTTTGTCTTCTGCTATTTAATAACTGAATGCTATTCTAGAGTAGAGCCCTGTGGATGGGATAAGGTCATTTAGATCACCCTGCTTGCTTCATTTTCCCTGGGGTTCACTTAAAGGCAAGGGAGCTGCACCTTCATTTCACACTCTGAGCTGTGTGAGTTTTTAACCTGTGGAGCACATTCTGTGTCCTAAGCTTTTAGCCTCTTCTGGTGTTATCCTTTTTATACTGAGGTTGACCCGAGGCCCTTTGAACCAATGTTTCCCAAAGGGCATCCTGCAAAACTGGATGCTAAATAAAGTGCCCCAGGCTCTCCCTGCTTGAGCCTTAGCATTGAAGCCCTCAGACACTGGACTTCTATTACTAAGGCAGTATTTGATTCCTAGTCTGCTATTGATTTTCAAGTGTTTACCTCCTTGGGAGCTTCAGGAGTTGTTAGATGGAGACACTAACATCTAACAAGATGTTAGATGTCATCTAACAAGATGACATCTAACAAGATGGAGACACTAACAAGATGGAGACACTCCTGGCTTTTCCTGCCACTTGGAGACACTAACAAGATGGAGACACTCCTGGCTTTTCCTGCCACTTGGTTCCTTTACTCCCCGCTGCACTGTTGCCACCTATATTCAAGTAGTGCTTACACCCTCTCAATTCTTTCTGGTCTTGCATTCTTAGCTATGGGCTCCACACAATGAAAGGGGCTCTTTATCTCCTTTTAGGAAATTCCGTAGTTTGTTAAGAAGTGAGCTGGCTTCCTGGCCTCAAACTACCAGGAAGACCAACACCCAAGGAAACAAAAAATGCTCTTTCTCTAATGCATCTCAGCGTGTGCTAGGCTGTCGGGTGGGTAGAAATTGCAGGCTCAACAATCCACTCCTTGCTGTCAATTAAATGCACACACTGGGCACACCTGTGTCTTTGGTGATACAGCTACCTTGAGAGCTGAGGCCTTTCAGAAGCATGAAACCTCCATTAGAGGAGTGGGTCAGAGAAGACTGGGGAGGGACATGTTGAGCTGAAACTCTTGGGGGGAAGTTGGATTAGATCGGCAGAGGAAAGGGATCTGTTCTGTTGTGAGACCATTGGGAGTAAAAGTTCAGAAGCTTTCAGTTAGAGTTGATTTATCCATCAGGTAATATAGACGTGGTGTTTAGGATCTAAGAGCTTTTCAGGGACCATTGAAAATATGTGAGATCTGAGAGGAAAAAAAAACATGCATTACTCGGATATCCAAAAAGAAAATACAAAACAGTTATCAATAAATGCTTAACTGACATGTCCATAAAATGTTAAAACTTTAACTGAGCACTTGTAAACATCTCATTACATTTGAAAACAATTTATAGGTCAGATTTTCTCACTTCATAAGAATTCTCAAGTACATACTACCCAGAAATCATAGCCAATCATTAATGAAATGTATTGCTCATAGCCAAATAATTTGAAAATTATAAATATCATTTAACATTTTTACAGAAAAAAATTGATTGGGATGTGTTTTAATGTATTTGATATAATGTGGGTCAGGGTCTCCAAAAGTAAGTGAATCTAAGGCCTATGAAAGTTTTTTTTTTTTAACATCTTTTTTGGAGTATAATTGCTTTACAATGGTGTGTTAGTTTCTGCTTTATAACAAAGTGAATCAGTTATACATATACATATGTCCCCATATCTCTTCCCTCTTGCGTCTCCCTCCCTCCCACCCTCCCTCCTATGAAAGTTTTAAAACAACCCTAAGAAAGTAATTACATTGTTCAGAACTACTTACATATTGGCCCTTAGGTCCCTGTTTGGGATTCCAGCCCAGTGATCTCTGAAGAGCTTTTTCTGATTAGCACCATGACTGATTACACACAAATAGAATTTACACAGAGAACAGAAATTCCTTAAGTGCATAAACAAATGTAAAAACAAAATAAAGAGCATCTCTTTCTGAATTCCCACACTAAGAACCCTCTTCAATGGTTAGTGCATGGAAGCTTCCTTCGGCTTTTAGAAAAGACTTGTGAACTCCACTAAAACAGAAGCCCCCTCGATGCTCTTGAGAGTTCTGTACGTAGGCCTTTCCTACTGAAGTCTGATCTGGGATAAATGCCTTTATAGCTAGAGGGCACTTTCATCCTCAGCTTGCCACTCTAACCCCCTCCCCCACCATTTCTACATAGGTGAAACTTCGGCAAACTGTTAAAGCGAAAGGGTCATAAATGGGACTGAAGATGTAGAAGAGGGGTGGAGGCCACCTGCTCACCTTTGGTGATAGAGTAAAATGGGGGAGGGAGAGTGGGTCTGTGGAAAAAGGTGTTGGAGATAAATGGATTTGATGAAGTGACATTGAATGCACTGTCTCATTGGAGCTTATAATTATTAGATGTTATATTATTCATTATATTACCCCCCTTTATTTGTGGAGAGCAGAGGAAGAGGGGACAGCGGTGAAACGAGTGCTTTGTCCCTCATCCTCCCTAGCTTGGTCTGTGTTGCACTGGTGCGGCAGCTGCCCACCCTGGCCTGGTACCCAGAGGTTCAGAGCTGTCCCTTTCCTGTTGATGGTGGGGGGTCTTTCCAAAGCATGGAATGGGTGGAGGCTCACCTCTCTCTGCTGGGCCCTGTTCCCTGACTGTCAACCTTATTTGAAACTTCTTGGCAATTACTCTGAAGCCTACCAGCGTGTGTTGGACCCAGAGGAGAGGTTTGCCTTAGCACAAGTGATCACTGACGGCATACACAGGTGCCCAAGGTTTGATCTCAGCTACCCTTACTTCATTAAGGCCTACCGAGAGGAATGCACCTGCCTGAGGCTTCACCTGCAGCTGGTGAGGGGCATCCTTACGTGAGTATATTTGGGTTTTAGAAGATTCCATGTGAGAAGAGGATGAAAAACACAGGCCAGAACTGAAAATCGTGTTTTCCTTTCAGTCCCAGTCCAGAATCTGGGTTTTCTAGGGCAGCACGTACACGATGTTTATTTGTAAGCTTATTTGCATTGTTGAATTCCAAGCATGACTACAATCTTAAAGGGAGGTTTCCAATCCTAATTGCATTTAACGATACCAAAGAATTGACCACCTGTTTTCATTCAGTCACAGAGTTTATAGTGAAAGAAGGATGAAACCTACCCCCTTGTAAGACATTAAAGTGTAAAATTATATTTATTTTTTAAAAGGTTGCAATTATTTCTAGGACACTACAGGAAATGATCACAGTCTGTGTCCTCTGGGGAAAGGCTAGAAGATAACGATTGTTGCAGTACAGTTACCTTAGGCCTGCTTAGAATTTTTTCATTGTAGTCAATTATTTGACAGAAAGAAGTTTTCTTGTGCCTCTTAAGATCACCTGAAGCTGGTTGCCTTTGCTTTCCCTGGCGGACCCTCGGCTCAGACTAAAGACAAGCATGTCTCTGTGTGAGTGAATCCTTAAAACCCATGTCTGGGTGAAAATTAGCCAAATAATGAAGAGATGCAAAGGGCTGATGTTCTGTTCGTATCATGCCAAGGCTCATAACTCACATCCATGGGAAAGTTTGACTTTTCTAATTTTAACTTTTATGTGATATTTCTAGATAGAGTGTCAGTGGGAGTATGTCCAGAGGCTTTGACGTGAAGGCCATCCAGATGCTAGCAATACATTTGGACTTCCCTTTAACATAATTTGCAAATAACTCATTTCCATCAACAATAGCTGGTAAGTTGGTGTTGTCTTTAGACATTTTACTTTTAATTTCTGGATAATTTAAGGGTATGATGTTAAGCCTAATACTATTCTACAAAGCACCTCTCAAGTATTTGGAGCTGAGAGAAGTAAATATAAAAGTCACAGAAGAGGGATCCCTTTGCATACTCAATATCTATTTACTTTGTAAATAAAGAATAGGAGGCTAGAATTTAGACTTATGCCACTGGGTGCAGAATCTTCATTCCCTTGAGGAGTCCTAAAAAACCCCGGTTGCTCTTGAAATACTGTCGTAGGATTTATCAGAGGTGCCACACAAGCCAACATATGTGAAACACAGATGTGCTTTAAATTTCTCAAAAACGAATTTCCTTATTCTAGCAAGTGTCAACAAAAAGGTTTCTGCAGGCTTATCTTGTGATACCACCTCCACCCCTTTAAGGAGCAGATTAAATTTCCTGAGATCACTCAGAGAGAGTGCATGAAGTCACCCCCTTGATATGTGGTATGATTCCCCCTCACCATTCCTTTCCAGGCTTCAGGGGTACAGAGGAACCAAGAAGCTGGTGACAGGCTCCAAGTTGGTCTGTGTAACCCAAGATCACAACCTCTCTGTTGCTCCAAATGGGTGGAGAAATTGTCCAGCTCCTTTCAACATTCATCAAATATTTTTGAGCATCTACATGTTCCAGGCAGTGTGCTAGGAGCTGAGGACACAGAATGAACAATGCAGGCATGGCCCTATGCTCCTGTGAAGTGTATAGTCTAGCAGTACAGGCAGACTTGCAGTAAGAGATTGCCACAATGGGCTGTGATGTCATCTTGGTCCATCATTTCATGGACAGGCATCCCATGGGTAGGGTGCCATGGGATTTCATAGCTGAGGTTCTAACCTTTTCTTTCTTTCTCTTGAGAAAGAACCCTGGGAGCTCCAGGCACAAGACTGCATTTTCTCCAAAGACCTTTCACAGGACTGATTTTTTAACTATAGTAAGTTTGAGACCACTTCTACTGTTCAGGAAGTGGTTTTTGACAGAACATGCTAGGACTATATGGATACTAAAACCTGTCAGAGTGTCTCAAAAGCAAATGATATTTACTTGATGAGATTCCTTTCCAGACTTAGGTTTGTATTTCCTAAGATCTAGGAGTAAGAAGAATCCCATTTGCATGGGTTTAAGAAGTATTTAGATATAGAAAGGCCCTTGACTTGACTGGTGCTATATCCTTTATTTCCAAAGCAATAACCCACAGAAAAGTGTTTTATTATCTCTGGCCTCATTCATTCATAAAATATAACATTTTTATGGCAAACATGAATGATTCCAGCAGTTGTGTACAGAACTTAAAAATCGTCTTCATCCATTATCATTTTGGGGGAAAAAAATGGATAAAGAATCGGGTGAAAAATAGAAATAGTCATGGAAAGTACTTGTTTAATATTTAGATACTTTTATATTAAGTTATTTTGTTTTCAAATATTTGGCTAAATATTGATTACTGAAATGTTGACAGGTTTGCCATATACAATCTTAGAATCCCTTTTTTCAATTTTATTGAGATATAATTGATGTACAGCACTGTATACATTTAAGGTGTACAGCATAATGATTTGACTTATAATGAATCTTATTCTTTTTGGCTTTTAGAGTAAACTATGTCTTCTAGTTTTAAAAAGGTTCACATTAAAGCAAAAAGCATGTTGTGTAACTTGATGGGCTCCCTGGACAGCCTCTGAGACCCCATTGAGCTTCCAATTTTTTATGATGCCCTGGATTATAAGAGTGTTTTATTGGTCTCAAAAAATATGAAATCCAAATACCTGTAGAAACATTAAGTTCTTCACTGTGTAAAATCGTCATTAATTGTTTCTCTTCATTAAGCCCAGCTTTGACAAACATTTACCTGCTGGAGTTCCACCCTTCCCTGGGCCTGGCTTTGCACATCCCCAGAGCCCTTGAGCACCTCCTCAGGGAGGCCTGCCACACCTGCAGGCCCACATCAGCCAGTGCCCTCACCTTGCTAGAGAGACACATACTGCAGCTGGCCCTGGATGTGTGGCTCACTCCAGCCAAGCCCAAGTCCTGGTACGGCGCACAGCTCCAGAAAGACGTAGGTTCTCTGAAAGGGGTAGGTGGGTCCTTGGCAAAGAGAATGTTTCCTCCCAGATGTTACTACTTAGCTTTGTTTTTATGTTTGGCTCTATTCCCCTCTATCTGGCCAGGGACAGATCATAGTCCTAGGGCTTGACAACATTTTTATTTCTATTTTTTTTTCATTTTTGAAAAAGTTTCTAGTTTTCATTTTCAAAGTTTCTAGTTTATCAGGATGCTGCTACAGTTATAATTTAAAGGGAGATGTACTAGATATGGGGAAAATATTTTCTGGTTTATTATTTATATTTTTAAAATATCTTTTTAATTAAATTTTTTTCTTTCTAAGATTCTTCCTAAAATGTACTCTTTTGTCCTGAGCTGAGATCTGGTAGAGGAGAGACAGCACTGAGTGAGGAGTCAGTGACTTGGACTCAAGTTCAGTCCTGCATTAACTTGCTGTGTGACTCTGAGCCTTACTTTCCTATTTTTTAACATTATATTTGTGTATTTGAGGGGAGGAGGGTAGAAGTGAGCTCAATGATCACTAAAGCCCCTTCCAGCTCTAACGCTCTGTGGTTCAAACTGTGGCCCAGTGCCTTACATGGTGTATGTAATTGGATTTTAATTTTTTTCTTTTTCTATTAAGGCTATCACAGTTGAGCCTGGGTTTCTAATTTGACCTTACTTGCTATTAAGATGAAGGAACTTTCAGGCTTCCCTGGTGGCGCAGTGGTTGGGAGTCCGCCTGCCAATGCAGGGGACACGGGTTCGTGCCCCGGTCCGGGAAAATCCCACATGCCGCAGAGCGGCTGGGCCCGTGAACCATGGCCACTGAGCCTGCGCGTCTGGAGCCTGTGCCCCGCAGCGGGAGAGGCCACAACAGTGAGAGGCCCATGTACTGCTAAAAAAAAAAAAAAAGATGAAGGAACTTTCAAGGACCCCAGCTGTCAAAAATATTTGTTCCACAGGTCTGCCTCAGCCTCCTATCTCCTCCTGCCCAAACTAAAGTTTTATTTTCTTTTAAATTAATGTTGAGTTGATCAAAAGTAAAATTTAGAATTGTAGCAAAAGAGGAAAACAGAAAATTACTCTAAATATAACAATTCAAATGCATTTGTAATCATTATTTTTCTGAATTCAAGTATTCTTCATATACATGTTTTACATAGTTCTTTCTAATCATATCCTTCATACACTATCTCCTGTTTTTCTCAGTTAACATCATATTATATATTCTTCTGTATTGCTAATAGTCTTTATACTCACTCACCTTTACGACCACATAATTCCCTTAAGTGGTGAATCATAACTTATCCAACCATCAATGGGCATTCAAGTAGTTTCCAATTTTTCATTATTATTAAAAGTGCTATAAGGTACATCTCCATGCTCATAGATTTTTCCGTATTTTGAATCAATTCCTTTGGATAGATCCCAGAAGTGGATTTGCTGAAGCAAAGTTTAAGTCTTTTGATTTATGCTGGCAGATCACTTTCCAGAAGAGTCATGCCACTGATAGTGTATGCCACTGATAGTGTATAAGAGTACCAGTTCTGCTATACCCTACAATGTTAGTTATAAGTATGTAATGTCTGTGCTAATATATACATATTATATATAAAGGTGGCATTACACTGCTGATTTTCTTTCCTTGCTATTTGTTGAGATTAAATATTCTTCCAAATGTCTTGTTACTAATTGTATTTTTTATGAATTTTCTGTTCTTTCCCTTAGTTTATTTATCTCTTGGAATCCTAATGTCATTCCTATCCACTTACATGGGCTCTTCTTTAAAAAAAAAAAACAAACTTTAACCCTTTTGTCCATCATATTTTCTGCAAATATTTTCCCCAATTTGTCTTTTTATTTTTTAACAGAAACTTATTTTCATGTAGTCAAATCTATTTGTCTTTTCTTTTGCAATTTCTTGTATCCTCCTAAATCCAGAAAGCAAAAATTCCTCCAGATGTTTCATATTTTATCTTATTTTATTCTAACTTCTTAAGGTTTTATCTTATTTCAAAAATATTTAACTCCTTTGAGTGTTCCACCTGGAGTGTGTGTGCATGTATGTGTGTGTATATGAGTGTGTGTGTGGTGTAAGGTATGGCTCAAAATAGAATTTTTCCCCAAATTACCAGCCATGTATCCTACTACCATTTATTGAGGATTATTTTCACATTGTATTATGGTAACAGATTTTTTTTCAAATGTATTTTTAGTCCTCTTATAAATCGTAGTGAATATATGGTGTACCTATCCAGTCTCTCATTGATCCCACACTTTATTTTATTTTATTTCATATTTTTGACCGCACTGCATGGCTTGCAGGATCTTAGTTCCCCGACCAGGGATTGAACCCAGGCCCTTGGCAGTGAAAGTGCCAAGTCCTAACCACTGGACCACCAGGGAATTCCCCACACAACTTTAATTGTTATTATTTTTGAAATGTGTTCAAATTGGGACCTAGAAATGATAAATATTCAGATTAATCTTTTGTATTGGGACAGAAAATGGGGCAGGTATTGCCCTCAGAAGACAAGCAGGAAATTAGTTTAATAAATCTCTTTATCACTTTGGAAGACTTCAATTGTCTAGAAATTGCATCTCTGAGTAGGCAAGGACTTTGGTAAATAAGTGGATCTACCCTTGGGAAGCCAAACCAGGAAAGGCAAACTAGGGGGTCTCCAAACTGGGTCCTTGCTGGGAGTGGTATATTAGAGGGTAGCAAAAATGCCAGAGCAGAGGAGGTGAGCAAGGCAGAAGGACATTAAAAGAGCAATGTGGTTATTTCACCAATCACCCAGGGCTGACTGAGTGGAGGAGCACTGCAGAGGCAGTTTGGTATACTGTAAAACTACAGCTTGGGGGCTTCCCTGGTGGCGCAGTGGTTGAGAGTCCGCCTGCCGATGCAGGGGACACAGGTTCGTGCCCCGGTCCGGGAAGATCCCACATGCCGCAGAGCGGCTGGGCCCGTGAACCATGCATGGCCGCTGAGCCTTCGCGTCCGGAGACTGTGCTCCGCAACGGGAGAGGCCACAACAGTGAGAGGCCCGCGTACCGCGAAAAAAAGTACAGCTTGAAACTAGGAAACCTAAGTTTATTCTTGGTACTGTTGTATGACCTTAGAAAATTTCAGTGTTGCTTCAGACCCCTCACTGGTAAAATGGAAATAATAGTATCTGTGATGCCTAAATCATAGGTATCTTGTGAAAATAAAAATGAGTTAATATATGTGAAAATACTTGAAATTTTTAAAACTTCAATTAGAGTTTATAAGAAATTATTAATATTATTATTATTGGCCACTAAAATACTTGAAATATATCAGATACTTCTATTTAGGTCATCTTTATCATTTCTCTCTTTATTTTGGCTTAAAACATTTATGATAATGGTAATAGCAAATACTCTGTACCAAGCACTTTTGCATATATTAACTCACTTAACCCTCTCAACAACCCTATGATACAGTTTTGATCTATCAGTTCCTATTAGGTGCTGTTATTATCCTTATCCCCACTTTGCAGATGAGGAAACTGAGAGACAGCTAAATTGAATAAGTTGCCGCAAATCTCACAGCTTATAAGTGTCAGAGCTAGGACTTGAGCCCAGGAACTCTGGATCCAAAGTCTATGCTGCCGATGTATTTTTCTTAATATGTCAAATTTCTGTGTGTGTGTGTGTGTGTGTGTGTGTGTGTTTTAAAAAGTATTCTGTTTTCTTTCAGCTGTTTTCAGCTAAAGTGATGGGCAATCCCTTCCTCGTGGGGGAGATAGGCCTGCTTGCATTCAAGTCTGCAGCAGACGTAGGACAGAACCAAGGCCAAGATTCTCATATGCTGCTCCTACAGACATTTTCCAAACTTTTGGAACTCTTGACCCTCTGGCATAGGCTGATAGAGATGAGTCTGGGGAGTGTACACTTAGCACAGTCAGTAGGGGGACTGAGGATGCAGATGGAGGATAACAGACTACGGGTCCCCCTACCTGCAAGCCTTGCCCTATCTGTGCCCCAAGAGTAGCCAGAGTGAGCTTTCTAAATGGCTGAAATGATGACCTCCCTTTCTCCCTCCCTCCATTGTTTATCCTCTCACTCAGGCCTCCCCACATGCCTCTCTGACCACTCAGCTAGGCTGGGTTCTCCTCCAAGCACCCGGGCTTCCTCTTCATTCAGCCATTGCCTTTTAATTAGATGCTTAATATTGGTTTGTTGGTTTTCCTGCTAGTGTAAGCTCCCTAGTATCCTATCAGGGGTATGAAGCCTGACCCTCACTGGGCACTCAGTGAATACTGATTGTATTTGCTCTCAAATATAATGAAGTTGAAAGCAGAGCAGAAGCAATGGAGGGCCTAAAGAAAGGAAAGAATGAGTCAGTGACAGCATCCAGGTCTGGCAGAGGTATGGAAGGTTTAGCAGGCAGGGGGAGAGAACACTTAGTGAGTTAGGTTTTAGGTATGAGCGTGAGATGATGGTAAGACATTTAAGTGAACATGTTCCCCAAACTGGAAAAACATGGAACTTGAAGATTTGTTGCAAACGTGTATGAGTTCTTTTGTGTTCTGTCCCCATGAGAGGCCCTGAAGACGCAAAGAGTCCAATCATCAACCATCAACCACTGTCTAGGGCCTAGTGTGGCCAGGGTCTGTACTGGGGACTTTACATGTACTAGTTCATGTACTCCTCAGAATATTCTTTTGATATGATAGCTTTATGATGTCCTTATGATATATTATGATATGATAGCTTACAAACATGTTACCAGCAGGAAGGTAGAGGCTCAGAAAAATTAAGTAATTTGCCTAAGATCAAATAACTAGAAAGTAGTAGAAGCAGAATTCAAACCATGAGCCCAGATATTATTAACTGCTATGATACTACCTCCTCATAATTCCTGATCCTTGTTCTCAGGGAGTTCACAATGTAAAAGTTCCCCCTAATAAAGTTTAGTATGATATTTTAGTCATATGAACAAAATACTATGGGAGCACAGGAAATAGTGTATTTCACTCTTTCTAAGTGAATCAGAGAAAGTTCCATAGAAAAGGGCCTAGGGATGATTGTGTAACTCCAAAATTCATATGTTCAAGCTCTAACCCCTAGTACCCCAGAATGTGACCTTATTTGGAGATAGGATCTTTACAGAGGTAGTCAAGTTAAAATGAAGTTATCAGAGTAGGCTCTTATCTAATATAACTGGTGTCCTTATAAGAAGAGGTAGTTTGGACACAGACATACCCAGAAGGAATACTGTGTGAAACCACAAGGACAAGATAGCCATCTATTAGCCGAGAAAGGCCTAGAACAGCTCCTTCACTCAAAACCCTCAGAAGGAACCAACCCTGCAACACTGATCTTGGACTTCTGTCCTCCAGAACTGAGACAAATTTCTGTTGTTTAAGCCCCCAGTTTATGGTACTGTTTCACAGCAGCCTAGCAAACTAATACAGGTGCCATTTGAACGCAGCCTTAATGTACCAAATTCTCAAGATGAAGACGTGTGTTAGAATGGGGGTAAGAGAGGAAGGGAAGGCATTCTAGACACAGAAGCCTGAAATGCCAGAGCAACATCTGAATGGATCCTGGCTGCAAGCCATGGACACATGAGAGTAGAGCTCAGAGTTGAAGCAGGACAGAGATGGGGTCATAGGTTCTTACACAAGGGGGTGATGGTTAGGGCCTGGAGTTGGATGACAGACTCCCTAAGGAGGGCATGGAGAAGGTGAGAAGAGGATTAGGTTTAGAACACCAGGAAACAAGTGTTGAAAATAAAGAGGAGAAGCCAGAATGTAGCAGCAGCAATGGTGGCGGGACGGGGGCAGCAGTGCTTGGCTGCTTAGCCAGTGCCCTGGCATGGGGTGGGTGCAGCTCTTTGTGGTCCACCAGAGCCACAACCGTGTCATCAACAGCCCGGGGGAACGTCTAGCAGGGGCTGTGCACATGCGACTGGCGCCACTGCCCTTCCGAGCCATCCAGGTGACCCGCATGGGGTCCTGCAGTGTCTCCAACAAGGTCAGTGACATGGCATGGGTGGTAGAGGAGGGCTATTTCAACAACCAAAAAGAGGAGAAGCCAGTGAAGACTGAGAGAGAGTAGTCAAGAGGCAGAAGCATGGAGATCCTGGATCCAGGAGAACAAAAATGTTCCTCAAGGAGGAGACAGGCCAACCATGAGGAGCTCTGAGAAAAAATGGTGAACCTCCTATTGAGGGCAATATTGGTGACCTCAGGAGGGCTCTGAAGATAGAAGCCAACTTGTAGGAAATGAGAGTTGAGGAAGTGCCCAAGCATATCTCCTCCCACCTTAACTACTGTCTTTAACTGTCAGAGCTTAGGGCAGACTCAAAACCCTTGTGACTCATTCACTTCACACCGGACTTGGCTTACTTTTGTTTTGACTTTTGCTTTTGTGCTTATTCAGATGGTTTGGTTTTCTTACCACTTACTTTCCTTTTAGGGGAAAATAATAGCAAATGTTCTTGGCTTTTTTTTTTTCCCCTTTTAGTCTTATAAGGACTTGGCATGTGAGATGGGTTTTGAAGAGTTCCATTTGTATCTGAGGCCTGTTCACTTTGAATTTGCATCACACGAAGACAAGGTGGTCCATCCACCTCCTGTCTTTATGATCTCTCTGCTGGAGGACAGTGACCACATAGATAGGTGAGCCTAGAGAGGGTCAAAGTAAAAATAATGTAACAGTAGAATGAGTGGCCAGTAAAAACTAATTTCTATCACCGCTGGCCATGCAAATGCAATTGCATTCTAAATTCTCTCCCTTATAATCTATCTGCCATGATGTTAATGTTTTTCTTTTCCTTTCTTTCTTTTTTTTTATTTTTTATACAACAGGTTTTTATTAGTTATCTGTTTTATACATATTAGTTTATATATGTCAATCCCAATCTCCCAATTCATCCCACCACCACCACCACCCCTGCCACTTTTCCCCCTTGGTGTCCATACATTTGTTTTCTACATGTGTGTCTCTATTTCTGCCCTGCAAACCGGTTCATCTGTACCATTTTTCTAGGTTCCACATATATGCGTTAATATACGATATTTGTTTTTCTCTGACTTACTTCACTCTGTATGATAGTCTCTAGATCTATCCATGTCTTTACAAATGACTCAATTTCGTTCCTTTTTATGGCTGAGTAATATTCCTTTGTATATATATACCACATCTTCTTTATCCATTCATCTGTCGATGGGCATTTAGATTGCTTCCATGACCTGGCTATTGTAAATAGTGCTGCAATGAATATTGGGGTGCATGTATCTTTTTGAATTATGGTTTTCTCAGGGTATATGCCCAGCAGTGGGATTGCTGGGTCATATGGTAATTCTATTTTTAGTTCTTTAAGGAACCTCCATACTGTTCTCCATAGTGGCTGTATCAATTTACATTCCCACCAACAGTGCAAGAGGGTTCCCTTTTCTCCACACCCTCTTCAGCATTTGTTGTCTGTAGATTTTCTGATGATGCCCATTCTTACCGGTGTGAGGTGATACCTCATTGCAGTTTTGATTTGCATTTCTCTGTCACTCAGATGGACTTCTTTGCTTCTATATGTGTATGTGCAGGTTTGTATTTGTGTGTGTATGTTTTAAACACTAATCCAATCTTGGCAGTTTTACAAAAGCCTACCTTTGAGCATATATTTGCTAGTTAATCAGAGTCTACTCATCCTTTTCTGATAACTAGGGAAACCTGATGCTGTCCAGATACAGAGCAATTAGGCCTGGAGCCTGCCTTCATGGGATGAAACACTGCTTATGGACAGACCAAATTCAGGCTTGTGGCTGAGGAGCAAGGATCTCAACATATCCAGCAGTTTGATCCATACATTTACATGTTGAGTAAGTGGTGATCCCCACCCTCAACTTCACCTTTCTGTTATGAGAGAAATTCCTAATTACTTTCACATTTCTTCCTTTAGCTCTTGTTCCATCGGGAGTGGAAAATATGCAAGTGACCCTTGCATGCCAAGCTACTCAGAAAAATGCTTTAATGGTGGCTGTCCAGCAGGCGTCCTTCTATCACACTCCCTGAGGGGCCCGTCATGCTGATGTCAAGGTCAGCCTGTAAGATAGAGAAGCCTGAGGCGTGCTACCACTACCGCCAGCTACTGTCAGGCTGCCCCATTCTTTCCTCCCTCCCCCTTTCCCTCCCTCCTCCTTCCTCCACTCCTTCCTCCTTTCC
Organism: Aethalodelphis obliquidens; assembly: GCF_003676395.1. Classification (NCBI taxonomy): domain Eukaryota; kingdom Metazoa; phylum Chordata; class Mammalia; order Artiodactyla; family Delphinidae; genus Aethalodelphis; species Aethalodelphis obliquidens. The sequence goes on along the minus strand of NW_020837947.1, from coordinate 49,356,224 downwards.
TTCGTCCCATCCTCCCCTTTTCCCTCCTTGTCTTTCTCCCTTTTTTGACCATTTTTTCCCTATCTTTTTACCTTCCTTCCTTCCCTCTTCCCCTCCCTTCCTTCTTTCCTAATACAAACTGACATATGATCAAATTCTTACTGGGTCTCTTAATTTTCAGTGGTTTGCTGATAATTTTTCCATTGTATGTGACTCTATAATATTGACAAGCTAGAATCAACCAGCAGAAAATATCCTGTTCCTCCACCCCTACCCTTTGTGGATAAATGATTCCATTGTTTTCTGTTTTATCCTTCCTGTATTTCTTTTTGCAAAAGTAACCAGATACATTTGCCCTTCTTTTTTTCACAAAAGGTAACACAAAATATATTCTCTTTCTTTTCCAAATTTTTTAGTTGTTATTGATATAATTCACATAACATAAAATTCACCCCTTTAACGTATAATTCACAAGACCATGCAATCATCACCACTATCTAGTTCCAGAACATTTTCCTCATTCTCAAAAGAAACCCTGTACCCATTAGCAGTCAATCCCCATTCCCCACTTTCCTCAGCTCCTAGCAACCAGTAATCCACTTTCTGTCTCTATGGATTTGCCTATTCTGGACATTTCATATAAATGGAATCATACAATATATGGCCTTTTATGTCTGAATTTTTTCACTTAGCATAGTGTCTTCAAGCTTCATCCATGTCGTAGCATGTACCAGTACTTCGTTTTTGTTTTGTTTCGTCTTTTACTGATGAATAGTATTTTATTATATGTATATACCACGTTTTACTTATCCATTCATCAGTTGACAGACATTGGGTTGTTTTTACTTTTTAACTATTATGAATAATGCTGCCATGAACATTTATGTACAAGTTTTTGTAAGGACATATGTATGTTTTGAGTTTTGCTAACAATTTTTATTATCTCTCTTTTTTATTTTAGCCATCTAGTGAGGGTAAAATGATATCTCACTGTGGCTGTGATTTGTATTTTTCTAATTACTTACGACATTGAGCATCTTTTCATGTGCTTATTGGCTATTTGTATATCTTTGTTAAAGACATGTCAATTCAAATCCTTTGCCCTTTTATAAAATTGGATTTTTTTTATTATTGAGTTATAAGAGTTCTTTATGTATTCTGAATACAAGTTCTTTATCAAGTATATGATTTGAAAAGATTTTCTTCCATTCTGAGGATCATCTTCTTACTTCCTTGATGGTGTTCTTTGAAACAAAAGTTTTTCATTTTGATGAGTCCAATTTACCTATTCTTCTTGTATTTTCTCCATTCTGTTTCCAAGATTTTGAATCATCTTTACTATCATTACTCTGAATTCTTTTTCAGGTAGACTGCCTATTTCCTGTTCATTTGTTTGGTCTGGTGGGTTTTTACCTTGCTCCTTCATCTGCTGCATATTTCTCTGTCTTCTCATTTTGTTTAACTTAACGTGTGTTTGGGGTTTCCTTTTCGCAGGCTGCAAGTTCGTAGTTCCCATTGTTTTTGGTGTTTGCCCCCAGTGGGTGAGGTTGGTTCAGTGGGTTGTGTAGGCTTCCTGGTGGAGGGGACTGGTGCCCGTGTTCTGGTGGGTAGAGCTGGATCTTGCCTTTCTGGTGGGCAGGGCCGTGTCCAGTGGTGTGTTTTGGGGGTGTCTGTGAACTTAGTATGATTTTAGGCAGCCTCTCTGCTAATGGGTGGGGTTGTGTTCCTGTCTTGCTAGTTGTTTGGCATGGGGTGTCCAGCACTGGAGCTTGCTGGCTGTTGGGTGGAGCTGGGTCTTAGCATTGAGATGGAGATCTCTGGGAGAGCTCTTGGCAATTGATATTACGTGGGGCCAGGAGGGCTCTGGTGGTCCAGTGTCCTGAACTTGGCTATCCCACCTCGGAGGCTCAGGCCTGACACCAGGCCTGGTGTCAGGCCTGATCCTGTCAGCTGCACAGCCAGGTACGTGGGGATTTTCTTGCCTTTTGGGAGGTCTGAGGTCTTCTGCCAGTGTTCAATAGGTGTTCTGTAGGAGTTGTTCCACATGTAGTTGTATTTTTGATGTATATGCGGGGAGGAAGGTGATCTCTATGTCTTACTCGTCAGCCATCTTGAAGGTCCCCCTGAAATAGGAGACTCCACTAAAGACACCAACCTCTGCAAGAGCTAGAGGTGCAGAGGCATTTTTTTCAGAGGGTTTGCAGCTTGCTGGAATGGCAGAAAGGGAGAAAAAGAGAAGATCCTCTAGGGCAAGGGAGGAGAAGTAAGACCCACAACTGCAACCGCCATCGCTTTCGGGACTGGGCCCAATTTACCAATTCTTCTTTTGTCACTTACTCTTTTGGTGTTACATCTAAGAAACCATTGCTTAATCCAAAGTCAGGAAGATTTACTCCTATGTTTTCTTCTAAAAGTTTTGTAGTTTTAGCTCTTACATTCAGGTCAATGATTCATTTATGGTTAATTTTTATATGTAGTGTGAGATAGGGGGTCTAACTTCATTCTTTTTTTTTTTTTTTTTTTTTTTAAGTACACGGGCCTCTCACTGTTGTGGCCTCTCCCATTGCGGAGCACAGGCTCCGGACGCGCAGGCTCAGTGGCCATGGCTCACGGGCCCAATTGCTCCGCGGCATGTGGGATCTTCCCGGACCAGGGCACGAACCCATGTCCCCTGCATCGGCAGGCAGACTCTCAACCACTGCGCCACCAGGGAAGCCCCAACTTCATTCTTTTGAGTGTACTTATCCAGCTGTCGCAGTATCATTTGTTGAAAAGACTCATTTTTCCCCATTGAATTGTCCTGGCACCCTTGACAAAAATCAGTTGACCATAAATGTAAGAGTGTATTTCTGGACCCTTAATTCTTTTTTTCTTTTTAAAGAATTTTTACTCCAAAGATAAAAAAGTAATAAAGAGGCAGAGAATCACATAGTTATGCACTAATTAGATTAGACATATTGATAATATTCCTTTGAAGTTGTAGATGGCAAATTTTTCCCTTTTACTTTCTTTTTTTAAATTACATTATGATTTTATTAGTATTAAATATAACAAAAATTAAAACATAAAGTTATCACATACAGTGCTAGATTAACATTTAAATACAACACATAAAAAATCACAAAATAAGAAATGAAAAAACAAAAACCAGGTAAGATTTATTTACACAACAGTGTAAAGCAACTATACTCCAATTTAAAAAAAAAAAGATTTATTTAACGTGGTAGGTGTGCTTGCCTGTTCATAAGTTCATGCCAGTCTGGAACACAGGAGGATAATGCTACTTGCATATCTGCTGCACCATTTAATCCATTCCTTTCCTTTGTTTTTTCTGGATTAAGACTGAAAACCCTAGCTCACACAAACTAGTTGTTGTGAATGGTAATAAGAGCAGGACACTCTTTCGACTTATCAAAGGAAAGTCTTCCTTTATCTTAATCCAAAATGCGATAAACTTAATGTTTCATAATCATTCTTCAATGTATATGAAGAACTGAGCTATAATAATTCATTTTCTTCTTCAGGCACCAAGTTGAACTCAATTATTGATTCTGGGTTTCGAAAAGCGAATGGATCTTTTACCCAACAATTTTGCCTTAATGTTTCAAATTTCTCTTCTGGGAATAAATGGTTAAAAGTTTGACATAGAGAAGTGAGATGCAACAATATCTCTAGTTTTATTTCTTCCAAAATGTTTTCATTAATAACATTCTCTTTGATGTGATTCAAAATCCTTGGAAACATGTAGTAGCTAGGATGGTTGCTTTTTTTTTTTTTTAACATCTTTACTGGAGTATAATTGCTTTACAATGGTGTGTTAGTTTCTGCTTTATAACAAAGTGGATCCGCTATACATATATATATATCCCCATATCTCCTCCCTCTTGCGTCTCCCTCTCACCCTCCCTATCCCAACCCTCTAGGTGGTCACAAAGCACCGAGCTGCTCTCCCTGTGCTATATGGCTGCTTCCCACTACTATCTATTTTAAATTTGGTAGTATATGTAAGTCCATGCCACTCTCTCACTTCGTCCCAGCTTACCCTTCCCCCTCCCTGTGTCCTCAAATCAATTCTCTATATTTGTTTTTCTCTTTCTGACTTACTTCACTCTGTATGAGAGACTCTAGATCCATCCACCTCACTACAAATAACTCAATTTCATTTCTTTTTATGGCTGAGTAATATTCCATTGTATATACGTGTCACATCTTCTTTATCCATTCATCTGTCGATGGACACTTAGGTTGCTTCCATGTCCTGGCTATTGTAAATAGAGCTGCAGTGAACATTGTGGTACATGACCCTTTTTGAATTATGGTTTTCTCAGGGTATATGCCCAGTAGTGGGATTGCTGGGTCATATGATAGTTCTACTTTTAGTTTTTGAATGAACCTCCATACTGTTCTCCATAGTGGCTGTATCAATTTACATTCCCGCCAACAGTGCAGGAGGGTTCCCTTTTCTCCACACCCTCTCCAGCGTTTATTGTTTCTAGATTTTTTGATGATGGCCATTCTGACTGGTGTGAGGTGATACCTCATTGTAGTTTTGATTTGCATTTCTCTAATGATTAGTGATGTTGCGCATCCTTTCATGTGTGTGTTGGCAATCTGTATATCTTCTTTGGAGAAATGTCTATTTAGGTCTTCTGCCCATTTTTTGACTGGATTGTTTGTTTTTTTGATATTGAGCTGCATGAGGTACTTGTAAATTTTGGAGATTAATCCTTTGTCAGCTGCTTCATTTGAAAATATTTTCTCCCATTCTGAGGGTTGTCTTTTCGTCTTGCTTATGGTTTCCTTTGCTGTGCAAAAGCTTTGAAGTTTCATTAGGTCCCATTTGTTTATTTTTGTTTTTATTTCCATTTCTCTAGGAGGTGGGTCAAAAAGGATCTTGCTGTGATTTATGTCATAGAGTGTTCTGCCTATCTTTTCTTCTAAGAGTTTTACAGTGTCTGGCCTTACATTTAGGTCTTTAATCCATTTTGAGTTTATTTTTGTGTATGGTGTTAGGGAGTGTTCTAATTTCTTTCTTTTACATGTAGCTGTCCAGTTTTCCCAGCACCACTTATTGAAGAGGCTGTCTTTTCTCCATTGTATATTCTTGCCTCCTTTATCAAAAATAAGGTGACCATATGTGTGTGGGTTTATCTCTGCACTTTCTATCCTGTTCCATTGATCTATATTTCTGTTTTTGTGCCAGTCCCATACTGTCTTGATTACTGTAGCTTTGTAGTATAGTTTGAAGTCAAGGAGACTGATTCCTCAGCTCTCTTTTTCTTTCTCAAGATTGCTTTGGCTATTCGGGGTCTTTTGTGTTTCCATACAAATTGTGAAATATTTTGTTCTAGTTCTGTGAAAAATGCCATTGGTAGTTTCATAGGGATTGCATTGAATCTGTAGATTGCTTTGGGTAGTATAGTCATTTTCACAATGTTGATTCTTCCAATCCAGGAAGATGGTATATCTCTCCATCTGTCTGTATCATCTTTAATTTCTTTCATCAGTGTCTTATAGTGTTCTGCCTGCAGGTCTTTCATCTCCTTAGGTAGGTTTATTCCTAGGTATTTTATTCTTTTTGTTGCAATGCTAAATGGGAGTGTTTCCTTAATTTCAGATTTTTCGTCATTAGTGTATAGGAATACAAGAGATTTCTGTGCATTAATTTTGTATCCTGCTACTTTACCAATTCATTGATTAGTTCTAGTAGTTTTCTGGAAGCGTCTTTAGGATTCTCTATGTATAGTATCATGTCATCTGCAAACAGTGACAGCTTTACTTCTTTTCCAATTTGGATTCCTTTTGTTTCTTTTTCTTCTCTGATTGCTGTGGCTAGGTCTTCCAAAACTGTGTTGAATAAGAGTGGTGAGAGTGGGCAACCTTGTCTTGTTCCTGATCTTAGTGGAAATGGTTTCAGTTTTTCACCATTGAGCATGATGTTGGCTGTGGGTTTGTCATTATTATGTTGAGGTAAGTTCACTCAAAAGTTCATTGCTGACTCTGAGAGAGCAGTTCTAAGGGGGTTAGAGTGAAAGCCAGACTGCCAGAGTTAAGGAGTGACAGAATGATAGCAATGTAGAAGTAGGGTATATTTACAGCTCCTGCATTAGTCTGCTGGGGCAGCCATACCAAAATACCATATACTGGGTGGCTTAAACAACAGAAATTTATTTTTTCATAGTTCTGGAGGCTAGAAGTCCAAGATCAAGGAGCCAACATGGTCAGCTTCTAGTGAGAGCTCTCTTCCTGGCAGATGTTTGCATTTTCACTGTCCTCACAAGGCAGAGAGAGAGAAAGTTCTGGTGTCTCTTCCTCCTCTTATAAGGACACCAGCCCTATCAGATTTGGGCCCCACCCTTATGACCTCATCTAACCCTAATTACCTCATCTAACCCTGATTACCTCCCAAAGGCCCCATTTCCAAATACCATCACTGGGGGTTAGGGCTTCATTGTAAGAATTTAGGGGGAGACACAAGCATTTAGTCCATTATAACTCTTTAAGAAGTTGGGTCAGAATTGAAGAGGAAGCTTGAGGGGTCGGAGAATTAAGAATAAAATAGATGTGATCATATTTGTAGGAAGGGACTGGAAAAAATGAAGAAAGTGAGGATAGAAACAAAAGATGGTCATGGTTGAGATTTTGAGTGCAACTTGAGGGAGTCAAGGATTTAAGGGTTCCACTTAGCAGCTTCTATGGTCCAGGCAAGGCAGTGAGCTAAGTGATGGATATACCTGAGCTCATGGGTCCTCTCAGCAGCCCTAGGAGATGGAGGACATCATCCCCTTTTTCTAGGTGAGGAAACAGGTTTTGAAAGGTTAGGGAACAGAGCCAAGATCACCAGCTGAGTGTCAGCACTAGGATCTGATTACAGAGCTTATTTTCTTCCCTCTTAGCTCACTCATAGCCTTTCGAAGACCTCTTGAGTCTTCTGAACTTGTAAATTCTACTATTTCCAGGAGACTGGGATAGCCCAAGAGTCTTCAGAAAAAATCAAGATGGAAACTTTAGCCTTTTTAACCCAAGATATTTTTCTTTTGTCTCATTTTCCTTAAGTGTCCTTCAGTAATTCAGCTATGGAGAACTTATTTCTTTCTTTGAAGAAGAATAGTCTTTCCTTTGAAGCCTTAATATTTTTCTTTTAGTTAGTATTTTAGACAAATGTAAAAGAATTCCATCCATCATGCCCTGTAATTCCATAACCAATAGGAATATTGGAAGATACAGATTTCCCTTTTTTTCTTCCCCCTCTTCCTTCCCCACCCTCCCTCCACCTCTCCCTCCCTCATTATTACATTATGCAGGGCAGCATATACAGCCCACCTCCATATGCTTAGGCTATACAAGAATGGGCAGGCCTTCCCTGGTGGCGCAGTGGTTGAGAGTCCGCCTGCCAATGCAGGGGACACGGGTTCGTGCCCCGGTCCGGGAAGATCCCACATGCTGCAGAGCGGCTGGGCCCGTGAGCCATGGCCACTGAGCCTGCGCGTCCGGAGCCTGTGCTCCGCAACGGGAGAGGCCACAACAGTGAGAGGCCCATGTACCGCAAAAAAAAAAAAAAAAGAATGGGCACCCTGAGATGATTTTTCAGATCTTGCAGCCATGAAGTTCATCAGCTGTATTTCTTGAGAGGCCAGTATACAAAGCACTCCAGCTAGCCACCTTGTAAAATGGAGAGTTTTTTCTCAGAGCACCTTAGACAACTCTATTCTGGAAATAGTCACACTTAGTGCCTCACCTCTTCATTGTGCAAAATGGTATCTCTCTTCCGTTTGCTCCCTTACTCTCTCCTCTCCTCCCCTTCCCTTCTCTCCCTTCCACTCCCTCCCACCCCCAGTGTATCCAGCCATTTACATGTATTTGGGGTCACTTATGGCTGTGAGATAATTGTATAGTCAGTACCACAGGACTTACAAATCCAACAAATTTAATTCACTTTGGTTTGAAATATTTTAGGAAATAACTTTCTCAGGTCTGAGAAATCATAGTGGAATGGGTCCAACCAGAAGAAGAAATTCCAGAATTGTGAATGGCATAGAAAGCATGCTGTTAGCTGCAACTCCAAAAGTCCCAGACACACTTATTCATCCTTCAGAAAGATTCCAGGCTACCAAAAGGTACTGCACGGGGGTGGCGGTGAAGGGTTGTTTATAATAACAAAAGTGTCCTCTTTCAAGCTAGTTAATAACAGTATTATGGAACTGAATGATGCCTAAACTCCCAGAGTCACCACCATGTGTTAAATTTTTAAGACCTTGTCTGAAAACAAGGTTATAAAACACCAAGAAGGCTCAGCTCCTTCTAATATGCTCCAGTCTATGAAGGAGAGTCAACGGTTCCTAATTTCAGACTCGACTCTTCTCCCTCTTCTCCTTTCTCTTTCTCTTCCCTTCTTCCCCTCCTTCTTCCCTCTCTCTATATTTTTCAAACTCCAACGAGGGTAGAACATAAGGAAGAAGAATATGAGCATGTCCAAATTTTCCACATCTTAAACAGAAAAGCACAGAACTACCCTCACTATTCTAACAAGCGTTTTTCCATTGCTTAGAATAATAGAATGGTACATTGTCAGAGAGGCATGGCCTCTACAGACATATATCTATAAACCAGGGTTTCCGTATTATATCTTGATCTCGTATTCTGTAATAATTTGTATTACAGAATACGACATTTGTATTCTGTAATAACTATGAATACTCTGAATATTTTATTGAGGCATACCAATGAGCCTCTAGTCTAATTCTGGCAAATTTAGAATGAAAAAAAAATAACAGGCAAAGCCACTCTACTCCTCAAGATGCCCTTAATCTGACACATGGCCAGAGTTTGAGTGCTCTAAATTCACATTCCCAATGTGTGGATGGGAGATTTAAGACCAATGTGTCTAGTCAAGAGGACCCTTAGGAGGCCACTTCAGTCCAGGTACCCCTACAGTTCAGACCAGGAGGGCACAAAGGGACCTTGGGAGTACAAACACTGGGCCAGGCTATGAAGTTTGGGAGTGAAGAGGGACTGATGATGCATGCCTCAGGCACATGGGGGTCCCCAACAAGGGTGGTGACATATCAGCATCCCCACTGAATATAAGAGAAACACTTGGAGCAGGTAAGAACCACAGAAACAGAGCCACATGATCTCCTGTTGCAGTGCCCAGTATGCAGCCCCAGGTGTTCCTGTCCACCAGTCTTATTGTTATATGTCCATTCACCTCCTGCCTTGGGCTCACATGTCTCTGTTCACTTGTCAGGGCTCTGGAAGCTTTCGTGTCTATTCAACTAGAAAAGGTGGGGCTGCGGGACATTATGCTGAACGCCTTCCTCCTCAGGAAACAAGCCATGGCTGCCAGAATGAAGAACCTCGTGAGTGTAGTAAGAAGGGCTCCCTAAAGATCTCATCATCTTTTACATTTGAACAAATAAAAATTTTTAATTTGGAACCTGTTGCTTTCAGCCTATTTGGTTAGAACTATTGAAAATATAAAGAAATGAAAAAGAGAGTTCAGTAAGAAATAGAAAGGAAGGAATTCAAGCTAATTGCAGTCTAGTTTTTAAAATATGTGCGTTTTTCCAAGGGCACATTTTGTTTTGTCACTTTCTAAGCAGACCTAGTTTCAGCACCTACTCTGGAACATTTGACAACTCCTGAGTGACCCACAGGTGCTTAGGGGGTTTAGACAAGGTACACAAGGGCTCTTGCCATCAAATTCACCTGTTATCTTGGTTTTTCAGACACTACCACCATGTTTCTATTAAACAGTTTTATACTAACCTAATCTTTTGAGAAGTATTATGAAATTCAAACCTTTGTCAATTAAAAGTGTTGCTTAATTTTATGGATATTATTTCATTATTCATTAATTTTTTGATGAAGAAGTCCTTAGGCTTCATTCATGAATGAAGTCCAAGTCTTCATTCATTTGGGAATGAAATGACAAGGTTCACAATCTCTAGGCTTTGTCCATACCTGTGACTGAAAAGGAAGGACTTCAATTTACCTAATCAAGTTCTACAAATTGGATATGATGGAGGCTAGACCTTCTAGATTACTGCTGAGCAATAATGGGGGCAAAGGACTCCTTTTGATAAGTAATTAAATAAATTACTTTTTTAACTAAAATATTCAAAAATATTGACCAAGTGAAAAGTATATTAGCTCATTAACTGCCCTTCAGGAATATCCAATGCCTATCAGATTAGAAAGGGTTCAGACAATATAATTGTCAATTTTGTCAAGGTCTGGGATTTTAGCCTACTTATAAGCTAATAAGTTAGCCTGTTACTGTTCTGAGGATGCTGGCAGAGGACACAAGACTCCTAGGTCAGAGACAAAGAACTTTGTTACTCACAGCAGAGCCAGCCTCATGAGCCTCATGTTTGCGCCATTTCCTTTTGCCTCCGAGGTTCCACGGGGGCAACATGGAGGAGCCGAGGTACACGCAGTTTTGTGTCACGGTTGAGTAACATTGAGCTTGGGAATCCACCTGCTTTTTTTTCTAGAGAGAGATGTTACCTCATCCCTCCAGACTGCTCTCTGCAAACATAACCCTGAGAAATGGTTCAGGTAAAGAGTGGTAAGGGCCTTGAATTCTTGGCATACTCACAAGATGTGCTGGAGTAGGAAAGACCCACAGCAGAATATCTCCCAGTAGGTTGACCTTCAGAAAGAATATCTCAGCTGTGTGGCCTTCTCCTGCTTTAACTTAGCTATAAGTTTGTACAGATGTATTAGCTTGGGGAATTCTTATAGCCAACTGTCTAATAGGAAAACTGTCATTCTCTTTTATCACAGGATGAAATTGGGAAAGTCAAGAGAGATGTTATAGCTGAATATTGCCAGAAGTAAGTATAGTATATGTGAACTACACATGCTGATTTATGACTCTGAACTCAATAAACAACAGTATTATACAGAAATCCATACAATTAATCAGCTGGTTTGTGTTTAAATAAGCCACAGTCCTACTGGATAAAAGCAAATTAAACTGCCTTCTGACACACGGAGGAAGCAGTATCAGAAGTGACGGCTAAGAGGCACTTGGAAGAGATCCATGTCTCTGCCTTCAGACAACAGCAACCTAACCAAGACAGAAGTTTCTTCTTGACAGAGGTCCTCTATTCTCTTTGAAAAGTCTCCAGGGACTTATATCCTGGAACTTCCGTGAGAGATGGAACAACTTGGATTCACCTCTGTACATCATCTCTTCTTCTGACTTTTTAGATTCAACCGCCACATGTCTCACTATGCTCTTCGGGGGCAGATCATGGCATACTGCAACAGCCTGAGAGCCCTGCTGGACGATTTCCCTACCATCAGAGATACCTTTTTCGTGGTGGGACAACCACAAGAAAAGAAGGGGTCGAGGGACTCCAAGGAGGGCCTCAAGCCTGACCCCAGGTGCAGAATTCTCTTTAGAGCTTGTTATTCCCCCTCTCCATCCCACTTCTCCTAGGGGAGAGGTTTGTTAAGTTTGGTATGGAAATCTTGCTCCCTTTAACGTATTTAACCTTGATCTTCCGGTCCAGAAGGGGAAAAGAAAGAGCTAACACTCCAAGAATAAGTGTATCTTTGTATTTGAATGCAAAAGGAGTTCTTTGTTTATGGGCTGTTTGACTGCTTTTTCAATCTATGAAGTTTCGTTTACCCCTGGAGTACCCAGAGATTTTCATCAGTCACACCCTTTTACATAGGCCAGCATCTAAAGTAAGCAAACAAATAAGTAAACCTAATCTTGAACTGTTTCTGGCTTCAAATATTTTACTCAGTGGGGTAGAAGAAATATTCAGGAAAAAACAAAACAAAACAGTGATACTCCAGTGCTTTGGATAAATCAGTGTCCTTCCGTACTTCACTGATAGAGAAAAATATATATATGTAGAATGATATTAAGTGATAAGAGTGGAGCTGCTTCCATGCCTTCTTATCATGCCTTATCTAGTTTTCCAGATGTTCGTAATTCAGCCTACCTAGAGTTCACTCACTTGGATGAAGGAGTTGGCATACCTGTGCTGTAAGTGACCAAATCTCCTTTGAGGAAAAAAAAAGGGGGTATTACACAGTTACACAGCCTCCAAGAGGGAGCAAAAACACCCTATAGGGTGAGCTGCCTTCCCTCCTTACTCTTTCCCTTTTGGCATGGGCACAGAGTTTAGTTCTGAGTAAGAGTAATAATAAATATGATCACAGAACAGAAAGATGGAAGGGAATTGAAAGACCATTTGTATCAGACCACTCTTTCACTCACTTATCATTCATGGATTATTCATCCATTATTTGTTCAGTGCTTAGTTAGTACCAAGTACTTTGTTATGTATACTGGAGTTACAAAGGTGAATGAGTCATTTTGACTCTGGCAATAAATTCAGTCTAGTGGAGGAAATCTCTATAAACAAACAAGTCACTTCAAAGATTTCAAAGATAACATGTTAGAGTTATGTGAAAGTCCCGTGAGGACACAAAAGAGGAAGTGTTGAACTCTAGCCCAGGGCCTCAGGGAGAAAGTCAAAGAAGAGGTGACAAGTAAGTTGGAGTTCACCAAGGAAAAGGTGATGGTAGAACAGACTAGAGAATGCTAGAGAATCAAAGAAGTTGAGTCTCTGCCCTTGACTGACTGATAGCTGACTATCAAAATAGTGGCCAATCTGACCTTGATACTTATAAGATGACCAGTTTGTGGATTACCAGTGTTTTGTCTCATGAGTCCAGCCAGTACATTCACTTGGGTAGAATTCAGGATTTACCTAATGGAAGAATGCATTAGAGAGAGAAGCAGGGCAAAAAATACCTCAGGAGACTGATAATTTTGCTGAAAGTTTGACTGGACATCTATTGCCCAGTGAGGCTGAAGTGCATCTTTCTTTCATATAAAAACATCACAGGATAATCCTCTAAGACTTCTTAGTTCCATTTTCTCATCCACCCAATAGCCATGTCAACCATTTATAAACCCAATCTACATTTGGATCAAATTTTAAAAATAGTTTACAGAACTCTAACCGTGAGTTCACTACATTCTTATTTAGGATAAATGGATTAAGGAAGTCTATTTTGGTTTCTAATCTGTTTTATTTGCAGCCACCAAATAAGGAGGTCAGGATGTAGAGAGGGAAAAAAAAATCTCTCCAACTTGCAGGTTTTGCTCTATTCCGTTATTGGGTTTTTTTTTTTTTTTTGTAGATGATGTGTGTTACCTAAAGATTAAGGGAAACAGTCATTTAAATGGGAGAGGCTAGAGCCCTAAATCGTCTGGTCAGTTAATGTGTGATCATTTCAGGACAGGGCTTTGGTCTAGGAAAGTGTGAGCAAAGGGAGTGCCCACCCAGAGCCCAAGTCATATAGTCAGGCAGTGGATGAACAGCAACTGACTGATACAGATTCAGCAATTCTCCACTACACCCATCTCCTGCTTCCTAAAACCTCTAGGTTTTAACATGTCCCTTTTGATACACTCACATGAAATGGAGCATGGAGAAAGGAAGTTCTGTCTTCTGTGGAAGTTTGGAAAAGGTACTGTATATAATTCTAACGCTAACCCTAACCCTAACTCCAAAGTCTATGATTCCATGCATTGAGTATTAATAAGAAATGAACCTCAGCCACAAGAAGGTATAATAGGGAGAGCCATGGCCCAAGAATTAGAATGTTGGACTTTACCCGGCATATTCATAAGTTGTTCTGAGGTCTCGGGCAAATCACTTTTCTTCAATCTCTGGACTTCAACTTTCCATCAAATAAGTGAGGAGATTGTAGCAGCTCTCTGAAGTTAAACATGCTAAGTTTCTTAGTGCTAAATTGTCTAGAGCTTTATTCCAAGGAATAGGACTGCTCAGGAAAGACTTGCTGGGAAGGGAGCCATCTAAGAATGTTCATGAAATGATCAGTGGGAATCATCCCAGGTCAAGATTAACTAGAGATAAAGGGACAGAGTTGAGGAATGAGGGTCATGGAGAACAGAGGTCCTCACCTTATTCCTAAAATAAGGAGTTGTGTTAGATCAAGGATAAGAAATGTTTTATTTTAAATGTCAATTCTGTGTCCTGCTGTATTAGTGTCCTGCTGAGGATTCTAAGACATCCCAAACTTGTGATATTGTTGTGATTGATTGGCAATGTCATACCATGGTCAAGGAAAGGGAGAAAGGAGGCCTCCCTGCTTGTGTTTGCCATCCCCTTGACTAGAAGAGCCCCGTAAATTCTGTAGGTCTAAAATCCTAAGATGCTACTCAATCCTTAAAGGCTGTAACATACTGTTTAGTTTTAGCAGAGACACCTGCCCCTAAACCAGAACCTAAATAGAAGAGGAGCCAAGGGAAGCTCTCCTCCAAAGAATGATGCCCCTTGAGGGTTCTATGTCCTTCATGGCTCTAGAGGAGACTGGAGTCTGGAGACTGGGATGACACTTGGCCACACTCCCAGGAGCCATGGCACTGGCTGATAGAGGAGCGAAGCAGGGACAGAAAGAGAGGACACTAACATTCAAGCCCCTACTGTGTGACAGCCAGATCCACCACTATGCCACACTGCTGCTTTATGAGGATTAGAAGAAAGCACGGTTTCCCCCGGGCAGGGGTAGCCCCATGCCAGGGTGCAGAGCTTGGCAAGTAAAGTATAGGCTGGATCTCAGCCACTGCTGGTTGCCTCAGGGCACAATCTGAACAACAGTACATGGTAGCCTTGGTGCCAAGCACTGTATAGCAATGAATTAGACATGGTTCTTTCCCTTCAGGCAAGGGGAAATAGGCAATTACAGTAAGTTGTGATAAAGAATAAGATTAAAGTATAATGAAAGCACTCACCAGGAAATATTCAGTATTATCTGAAGGAGCAGGGAGGTGGGGATGAGGAGCTAGGTGGGCTTCAGAGAAGAGGGGACACTTAACCTGGGTCTTGAAGGATGACTAGTGTTTCAGGTGCACAAGGAAGAGAAATTCAGTTCATGCTGGGAGACCTGCATGTGTAATGGCAAAGAGATATGAGACAGCATGTGGACCTCCCAGTGGCTCCTGTCCAAGGTATGTGAGGATGAGTTGGGGAAGCAGAATGTACAGCACGAAGGGCAACCATCCAGAAGTCTGCCATTTGTGCTTCAACAAACAGGGAGAAGGGGGCAAGATGATTGTCAGCGACCATTTAGGAACCTACTAAAACTGTACAGACAGGAGATGTTTAGGAAGTGAAATCAGCTAGGCCAGGTGCTAGATTTAATGCAGAACTGAGTGAAGAGAAGGAAGAGGAATCTAGGATGTCACCCAGAGTCTCTGGCTTGGGTGAATAAAAAGATGGCAGTGTTGCTGTTGTTTATTGGGTACAGAGTTTCAGTTTTGGAATATGGAAAAAAATTTTTCTGGACATAAATGGTGGTGATGGTTGCACTGCAGTGTTAATATACTTCATGCCACTGAAATGAGCACTTAAAAACAGTTAAAATGGTAAATTTTATGTTATATATGTTTTATCACATTTTATAATGGAGGAAAAAAAGAATGGTAGTGCCATTAAGAGGAGAGATATGGAGGGGGAGATAATGAATCACAGCTCAGAAGCCCCTGTTGTGAATTTCTTCCCTTGGTCTCCCAGCAAGTCTCAGATGCTTCTTATTCTGGATGTTTTCCACTTTCACATACTTCCATTCCTTCATGCTTCTATCATAGCATCATGCTCGCAGGTCTAGCTGCCTCTGGAATGTAAGATCCTTGAGGGCAGAGATTGTCTTCACTTCATATCCTGTGTGTGTGCCTGTGCCTTTGACCTTGGTTTGAAAGGGAGGATGGGGAGGGGAGAGTGAGCCCACAGGAAGTGGGGGCAGTTCCAGCCCCTTTAATTCAATTATGAAATAACAGACCATGTCATCATCTGCTGCTAGGAATTTGGTATGAGGCTTAAGGAAGACTTGGAGTTGTTAAAAAAGGAAATGGACATGAGAGCTGATCAAAGGAAAGAAAACCAATTTTCCCTGGCATGACACAGCTCAGGCTGGAAACCATTTTTTTGTTGCTGCATCAATGCAATTAGCGGTGTGAGTTCCTCTAGCTGTGCTCAGCAGCATGCAACTAGAAGCAGAAAGCAGACTAGCTAGAGGGATCCAGAGCTGGGGCTTTGCTAGATAAGTGGGTCACAAGTACAAAAAGGCAGAGAACCGAAGGTGCTGGTGGGAGAGTAGTTCGTGTGCTTGGCTGTGAGACCCAGTGTGGATAGGGAAGGGAGTAGTGGGGGTCAGAATGGAACTGACAGATGGAAGGGGAGGCCAGAGGGCTGGATGACGTCAAGGAGCATATTTTGTGGGGATGAAGGAGGTTTAGTGGGAGTGAATGAGTGAGAAAACTGGAAGAATAAAAGGTTGAGCTGGAAAGTAGGATATTTGAGTTTAAGTCTTTAGAGGTGATATGGTTCCCGGTGATGATAAGGTCTGGAGTGTGGCCCTGGAGTGGGCAGTGAAGGAGAATGGAGGTGAAGGGGGTGATGTCGAGCAGGTCAAGGAATTGTCAGACCACTGAGTTGGTGGGCCATCACAAGCGGGGAAGATTCCTCCTTGAAGGGCTGAGAACCAGGCTTTGCTCCTGCACTGAGCACCGAAAGCTTTCTGCTGCCCTCTCTGTCCCCCTTCAGTAGAGGGCTACCTGCTGCAGGCAGGGGTAGAAATGGCAGGAAATAATGGATGAGAAGGAAAGGATAACATTTGGTAGAGGGCCCTGTGGCTCCAGGAACACATGTGCTTCTCAGAGGCCAAGACTGAGTTCAGCCACCCTGCTGCACGCCCCATGGCCCACAGACCTGTGTGTGCTCGGACACGGGCCTTATGACTTTTTATTGTTGATAGTCAGTGTTTCCTTGGGGCACCTTCAAACAAATAATAGAGATAAGACGAGCTTAAGCTGGTTTTGACCTACTCCAGGACAGGATAGTCTGACTTTGTGGTTGCTGAAATAAGAGAAGTTCTCCAAACTAACACCACCATACTTTGTTCCTGAGCTTCAAATTACCTGATTAAAACCCTGAGACTTGAGACTACTCCAAGTAGAGTTTTAGTAATTTAAAAAGTTTCGTATTCAGAATGTTTGATATCGAAAACATTCAGCCCTCAGTTAAAATGAATTACATTTTACTTTAAGAAATGGAAAGGGTCATCTGAGTGTCTCCTAAGGACCCAGAAATAATGACAATCAAAAAATGCCCCTATGATTTCCAAAAGGCTCCCTAGAAGGTGAGACCCTCCCATTGAGAGTCCTTGCTATAGACAATGGAGTGGGAATGGAAACTGGGTACAAGAGAGCAATGGGATCAATAGGACCTGAGGGATAAAGAAGGAAGCATCTAAAAATGACTCCCTGGTTTCTGGTTTTGAGGACTTGGGGGTTGTGTTTCTTTTAACACAGGAGGAAGCCTGGGATCGGGGTGCGGGTAGGGGTAAGGAGTTCAGTTCTTGCCTTTTTTGACCGAGGTGCCCTGAGGCACTGCCAGCCAAGGTGGAGCAAGTTGGGACTCTGGAGCTGTGGAAGGGCTTCAGAGGAGCTGGAGACATTCTGTTTCCCAGGCCAGGTAGTGGGTACCTGGGCTTGTGTGAATCCTTACACGAGACATATATGAATTATGTATTTGTATGTAAACCAGTAACGAAGAGATAGCAGTACTACTGCCTAAGAAATGATCAAGTATTTGAAGGAAGAAGAAAGGAGAAAGAAGGGAAAGTGGGCCAGAGTCTAGAGAACCTGGCAGGAAATGTGGTGGGGAGAGAAGGAAAATAGAGGCTGGTCTGCAGAGCCTGGATTCTAGAACTAGACGGACCTGCGCTTAAATCTCAACTTCATCTCTTAGGAGCTGGATAGGAGAGATCTACGTAGCCTGGTAGGGCCTCAGTTTTCTCATCTGTGAAACAGGAACGACATAGGAACATCCCAAGGTTGTCGTAAGAATTAAGTGAGAAAATGTCACCCGAGGTATGGTGCTGGCACTTAATTTATGCCCTCCGCTTCCTTTCTTATTACACCTTTCCCTCCCCCTGTGCCCACTCCTTCCTCCCAATAACAGCTGAAGCTAAAACCAGCCCAACTGCTCTTCTCCTGTTGAGTTATTTATAACTGTGGCCACTTGTGAGCAGCCTGAAAAGGAGGGCTGCTGCCCTTGGGCTTAGACGCTGGGTGTGTGTGTCACCACAACGTGGGCTCTGGGCTGTGGCTGGAGGGCGGTGGTATAAGTTCATGCCAGACGCCCCTTTTAGAAAGAGAAATGCTGTACTCCCGGAGTTTTCTTCTCATGCCACAGGAGTTTTCAGCCCTGGCCGCGATGTTTGCTGCCTGCTGATGGGAAAGTCTTCCTCAATTTATGGTTCATACCCCATCCTTCTGAAGTGCTGATTATGTTCAAAACTCTGCCTGAAAAGGTTTGTATTTTTTTATGTGTGCCAGAATGGAAATTGGCTTTTTTATGTCCCACAGTTAAACATATCAATTTCAGAGAATATCTTTTGTTCTTTTTTTTTTTTTCAGGAACACCTAATAACTGAAATCTCACAGCTCCTCATGTTTTTGCCTGCTTTATTATATTTTCCCTTGTGCCTCATTATTTCATAGTTCTGTTTCTCCATGGTCATTACTGAACACTAATTGGAGCTTCCGACATTCCTTATTAATCCTTAATTTCCTCCACAACGCCAAGAAAATCCCACCCTGATGCGCTGAAACTAAGGAGAGGTTGAGATCGCGCTTAATCACAGTCATTAGCTGGTTCCTGTTTTTTGAGGGGTTCCTCTAAGTACCTCATTTACTGATGGAGGGTGACCATTAAAAAAGAGTAGATATAGAAATACATAAAGCATTCAAGTATTAGTTAAATAAAATGCAATGTTGAAAATGGCAATTTGGGAACATTCTGATTTTTCTTTGTAAGTGAAAACCTGTTTAGCAATTTAGGTTTCTTACCCTTTCTTTCTTCCCGCCAGGTTTATTGAGGTGTAATTAACAAATAAAATTGTATATATTTAAAGTGTACAGCATGATGATTTGATATACATATACATTGTGAAATGATTACCACAGTTAAGCTAATTAATACATTTATCACCTCACATAGTTACCTTTTTTTTGGAGGTGAGAATGCTTGTCTAACTCTCTTAACAAATTTCAAGTATAAAATACAGTGTTATTAACTATAGTCACCATGCTGTACATTAGATCCTCAGAACTTATTTATCTTATAAATAAAGTTTGTACCTTTTGACCAACATCAGCCCATCTCCCCCATCCCCTGGCAACCAACCACCTTTCTATAAGTTTGACCTTTTCATTTTGATTAGATTCCACATATGAATGAGATCATACAGTGTATGTCTTTCTCTGTCTGGCTTATTTCACTTAGCATAATGTCATCCAAGTTTACCCATGTTGTTGTAAATGGCAAAGTTTTCTTCTTTTTTATGTCTAAATAATATTCCTGTGTGTTTGCATGCGTGTGTGTGACGTTTTCTTTATCCATCTACTGGACACTTAGGTTGTTTCCATATCTTGGCTATTGTGAGTAATGCTACATGGAAGTATGAATAATCTCCTTGATACACTGATTTTATCTCCTTTGGATATATACTCAGAAGTGGGATTGCTGGATCATATGGTAATTTTACATGCAACAGAATGAAACTGAATCCCTATCTTACACCAATCACAAAAATTAACTTCAGGTGGATTAAATACTTATCTGTAAGACTGGAAACCATAAAATCAGAGAGGAAAACAGGGAAAAAGCTCTTTGACACCAGTCTTGGCAATGATTTTTTGGATACAACAACAAAAGCACAGGCAACAAAAGCAAAAATGAACAAGTGGGATAACATCAAACTAAAAGGTCTCTGCTAGTAAAGAAAAAACTCAACAAAAGGAGAAGGCAACCTACATAATGCAAGAAAATATTTGCAAACTATATATCTGATAAGGGGATAATACCTAAAATATGTAAGGAACTCATATAACTCAATAGCAAAAGCAAAAACAAAACAAAGAAAAAAATTTTAAACCAATAATCCGATTTTAAAATGGTCAAAGGACCTGAACAGACATTTTTCCAAAGGACATACCAATGACCAATACATAAATGAACAGGTGCTCAGTATCACTAATCATCGGGGAAATGCAAATCAAAACCATGATGAGATACCACCTCACACCTGTTAGGATGGCTATTATTAAAAAAAAGACGAGAAAACAAGTCTTGGTGAGGGTGTGGAGAAAAGGGGACACTTGTGCACCTTTGGTAGGAATGTCAATTGGTGCAGCCACTATGGAAAACAGTATGGAGATTCCTCAAAAAATTAGAAATAGAACTACCCTTTATTTCATTCATTCACGGAAGAATTTTTAGGGTTTTTAAAAATATATAAAACTACTTCCTTCTGCAGTTAAATCATAATTTTTCTCTTTTCCTTCACTGAATGTTGATATTTATGATCCATTGTTTGTTTTTCAATCATGTGTTTAAACTGTGTTGATAAGTAGTTATGTTTTGCTTACAGGTATTCCCTCAGGGCAATGTTGTCTGAATATGAGTCCCCGCTAGGAATTTATTTGTGACCCTTGTAATTCATTGATAGTTAGTCATACAAACACATTTTGATGTGTTTTTGGCCTCCAATGGCTTTAAACAAAGAGAAACACTTTGCTTTAATTCCCCAGCCGGAGTTACCTTGTCCAAAGACATATATAACCTGAGTTCATGAAAAGGCTTGTTCTTTTTTTCAGATATTATCCTGTAACTATTATCCTGTATTATACTGTGAAAATGTTTATCTAAATATTCTTGTTTAAATATATTATTCCTAATCGATGCTCATATATTTTTATATCCCTTTAGAAGCTTCTTGAAAATTATTTCCTTGTATTGATTTTACCCACAGGTAGCTTTTAGAGCCTTAAAGCTAACTCTACAGCTGATAGCCCGTCTCCATGACATTGTGGCCTACCTCTTCAGTTTGGCTAAACTTGGAAATCGTCCAAATTTTGAATTTCCTCTAAGTCCTAACCCTCTGAGAGACGACTGGGGAGGAACTAAGGGTATTGGTAAGTGATTAAAGGTGATTAAAATTGCCTTCAATATTCAGTTGAAATTCCATGAAGCTCTTTTTTTTTCAGCTTTATTGAGGCCTAATTGAAGGATAAAATTGTCATATATTTGAAGTGAACAACTTTATATTTGATATACATATACATTGTGAAAGGATTTCCCCCATCTAGTTAATTACTATGAAGCTCTTAAGACCTGGAAAGACAGGACTAAAATATTTCCTCATAAATGACAGAAGGGCAAAGGGAAAGTCCCATTATATACTGCCTCCAAACGGATTGATTCCACATTTACAGGTTAAACCATGAAGTACACCAAGTCAGAATTTGGGGGGCCTGGGTTTTTACCCTGCCTCTGTCACTTGGTTTACTAAAAGCTGTGCACTTTACTCCCTGGCTCTATGTTTGTCATCTGTAAAACAGGGGTGACAACACCTGTCTCAGGGAGATGTTCTGTGGATTAAAATCTGTAAAAATTCTAGAAGGATGTACAAGTCCCCATTAAATATTAGCTTTGCTTTCATTCCCTTTCCCCTTCTGGGCTTCGTGAACTAATGTGGCAAGGTCGAGGCCAAGCATTCACTGTCAAGAAGCTTGCAGACAGCCCTCAGTTAGCTAACAATGACCCGGTAGTCCTGTTAGTAAGAATAGTTGAGGCTTTTGTTTTATCTGCCCAGTGCTAATCCGTGAACTCTCACTCAGCACAAGTTCTCAGATAAATGCATGAGGTAAATTAAAGACACTGAAATGCTTAGTAAGCTGGGTTTATCAGAAGCAGTGAAACTGGTCTTACTATTTAAATAATTTGACTCCCATCCTAATTATGTCATTAGTCATGTAAATATTAATCAGTTAACAGCAGTATATTATAACATAGTAGACAAGGATTTTAAAGTGTGAGAAGAGCCAAAGAAATGAGGTAACATGCCTATCTAAACTTAGTGGTCTTAAAACAAACATGATATAATCTGAATCTATTCCTCTCTGGGCGGTGCATCAAGGAAATGTTTGTGGGAGATTCTGACTTGTTCCACGAGGAAGATTGATCCTATATCTGAGGAGAGGCAGCATGATGAAGGGAAGGGGTTGGTGCTACCTCAGCAGAAAGCACAGAATTGTTGCAGGCCTACTAGCAAGTCTTCAATATAAGCATCAAGAGATTACAGAAGTTCCAAAGCACTATTAGCTCCTTTCCTTTTGCTAATCTGGGGACTGTCGTAAGGGGTTAACTCAGAAAATAAACTAAGATGCTCTGCAGTGGAGCTGGATGTTGGGAGGGTGTGGGGCTGGACTGTAGATGAGGGACAGGAGAAAGGAGGATGGGCAAGGAAGAATGCTATCCCTACCCTTGAGAAGATGAGATAGAAGCCAAGGTAGGGCCAGAGCCATGTTTCCAAAAGAAGTCACTGCATAGGAAGTTCTGTAGCAACTGGGAGGGAAGAGCCCGCAGGGAGGGTGATCTGGGGGGACTTGTCTTCACTTGAATCAATGGAGAAAAATAGGAGGGCTTGTCCTAAAGGGGGACAAGAAAAGGATACTGGCAAAGATAACAGGCAGGACTACACATGGCCAGTCCAGAGAGAATGATGAACCCACCAGTGCAACACTGAGGGATAGTGGTAAATGAGGCCAAATTGTTGAGGACCTAGAATTGGGGATGAAGGAAATTGGTTTTTTACTACTTAAGTGTTTATGAACCGGAAACCATTGAAATAATTGGGGCCCAGGCTTTCCAAGGTGTACAACTAGAGAGACACACCTTGTCATGTTGCCAGTAAAAACATTTGTGCTCCAGGGAGAATGTGCAAAGTTTTACATACTCTGCTTCGCTGAAAATAGATAAAGAGCAAACTGAACTAAAAAAAATTCCATTCTAAGATAATCATCTTTTTTAAAAGGCTAGGCTGCTCAGTTCCTGGCCTGCTTCCCAGAGGAGACAAGGAAAACTAAGGTGAAAAGAGGAGACGGGTCTGTTCATAGACCCACCCAACTCCTTTTAGCCATTTCAGAGCTGTTTGGAGTTAAAGTGACTTTTGAAGACTTATGTGCTTTAAAATATCTTTTAAAGAGACACTTTGAATTTCAGCTGTGGTCCTCCCACTTGACTGAGGAAGCAGCTCTGAGATACTGTGGGCTAGTTCTGTGGACCCTGCCAAATTTTCTCCTTCCCTGAAAGCCAGCAACTCCCTTTGGAGTCAGTGTGAAGCGGAGGGTGGAATCAGAATGTAGGAGTTTACATTATGATTTTCTTGTAAAGGATTAGGAGGCCAATTAAACCCAGATACTACACACTGAACTCAGGGTTTCATGAACAAAATGTACTGGCTTTGAGTATTCACATGGAAGCAGGGCCACTGTGATTCTGCTCTCTCTGTCTGATTTCCCAAAGGGAACCCTCCTGGGGAAAGGCACAAGAAGAGGCTCATTTGTTTCCCGGCGGAGGGTCTCCTCCCACCACCCCCATGACCACACGGCAACCATCTGCCGCCTCCTCACAGACAGGCTGCCTTCCCTGCCTGTGCCTGCCATCTCTGCTCCCACTGAGCTGTGTAAGCCCACAAGAAAGGGAGACCCAAATGAGGACTGCTACCAGTGCGTAACAAAGAAAAGGTAGGCCCTCCTCCACACCTGTACTTTAATGATAATGCCACCACTTTAAGTGCAACATTCTTAAAGTTCTTGTACAATTTGATCTGTGACTCCTCTTCTGGTGGAAGTTTCTTTTCAGCCCAATATGACCATCAGATTTATAGAGGATTCATAAAAACTCTAATGATTGGCCCCAATTCTTTTGTGGCTGGGAAAATACCCAAAAAACATTTTTCTGTGGTGTGTAAAACATCAAATGGATATGAAATCTGGACTGCTCATCTTTTCCTAAAGCCAAGAGCATATATTGCAAGTACATATTAGCAACCATTCTCAGACCTGGCTCTGCCCTGATCAGGCTCTCAGGGACAGCCTCCCTGCTCCCTCAGTTCCCCTGCCTTCCATGCCAGAAATGTAGGAAGAGATCCAGTACCGGGCCAGATAGGGTACAAGGCTGCTCAGGTCTGGATGAGAGGTTGACATAGAGTAACTCCGGAAATGCTTCGTGGATCTCCCATCTCACTTCTGCCATGGGCTACAATCAGGGATGGTGACCAATTTCCCAATCCTTCTCTTCCCATAGCAGGGATGTCCTCTCAAGTAGAAAACTATCACTGTGCCCACAGGGAGCTGATGAGCATTTCAGATCAGCTGACATTCTGGTAGCCCTGGAAATGGGGCCCACCCACCTGCCCCATCAGTGCTCCCTAAGGGCTTGTCATTTTCTTGCTGTGCTCTCCCATTCTAAGCAGCTCATTACCTGAGCCAATAATAGAGATGCTAGTACAGCCATCTAGACCCAGGCCAGGTTCCTCCAACCAGTATTGAGTGCCCCAAAAGGCCTCTAACTTAAATTTCCATCCAAAACACATATAAATCTTTTGCAGTAAGGGGCCAAGAAATAAGCCAATTTAGGATCTCCCACATCTACTCCTGAAATGATGAGAATCTCCTAGAAGGATCTATGTATGTGTCTGTATACATGTATACATATATGTATACATATTTTTGCTTGCCTTGGATGGTCCTGAGTCTTCTTTAATCTATGAGCCATTGACAGGGCTGATTTGAATGGCATGGCTATGAGAAATGAGTGCTGGTTTATAGTAATTTCAAGCCCCTAATAGACTTACTGAGGCCTATACTTTCCCATTGCTTGTAATTTCTCTTTTTCAATCTATTTAGAGTCTGTAGCCTTATAAACACTGAAACTTTCTTTCAACAGTATGTTCTTATTCTGCTGAAAAGCAAAGCAAGTTATTACATTCCTGAGGGAGGAAGGAAGGAAGGAAAGATAAATCAGACCTTGGGTTCTAGAACATAAGGCTTTGCTGATCTTGCAAAACATATAATTAGTATACTCACAAACAAAGAGAAGTCAATTTAGGTAAAAAGTTAGCTTTGGAGGTGAAATGGTTCACAGGGTAGCTAGGGTAGCCTGTGTTTCACAGTGAGTAAAATGTCGTCCATCTTCTAGGGTCTGAGCTTCAAGAGCTGCAGAAAATGATTGACAGCCTCCAGAGACCCCAAGACCCCACTGTGGTGTCCCAGGTCCTCCTCCTTCAAAGGGAGGTTATGTTTCTGCAGTTTGATGCTGCAGTGAGGTACCTCATCCGGTAAGGGCTGGAGTGCTAATCCTGTCCAATAAATTCTGTGGGGCAGGTGTTTCTGAGTGATCATGGAGGGAGGCCACTCTTGGCACTATTAGATAATGAGCTTTAAATAGTCGGGGGCACAACCTGATCCAGAACACTGCCACTACCAAACACGTTCGGCTGCGGAGGCTGTCCAGGTGAACTGTGTTTTTGTTGGATAATATTCTTGATTTTATTAAATGTGATTTCAATATAGTTAGTTTGCATAACAGGCTGTTTTATTGGGAATCACATTTTTTATACTTCTGAAGATGATTTTTCCTAAGAGTTTTATTTTTTCAGCCCTTAATTACCTTTCAAAAACACAGAATTTTTCACTGCACATCTGAAACCAATGGAAATCACCACCTGAGTTAAATTTATAAATAAGTTAATTTACCTCTGGCCTTGTAGGTATTAAATACTCTGCATTCAAAAAGAATGTTTATTTGGTTAATTAATCATGACTGATGAAAAAATTAGCTTGGATTGAGAGTCACAATGTTTCCGGTATAAATAATAAGCTGTGTATGGGAAGGGAAGAGGTCAGGCCTGAGGGTCTCTGCTTATTCTTAAATTGTCAAAATTAATTAACTTCATTTGATAAATTCCCAGTGTGAGTATTTAGTCAATGAGGGGGACCTGGGAGGGCAGTGCTTTTATCTGTGGATTATAATCACTTCCCACCATTAGCATGAGTGTCCATAGAGAATAGAAATGTGGGGCTTGTACTGAACCATATTTTCTCTTTCTGCTCTGCTTTTTCTTACTCTGAGCATCATGGGACTCTGCATTTAGAATGCAAATTCAGCAGGACAAAAAATCAGGCTAATTTGTTTTCTTTTGATTGACAAACAGCTTTGGGAGCTGTAGCTTTGTCAAGCACGTAGGATATAAAGGTTTTGACTAATTGTCATGATGGCCATTCATTAGCCCTCTGGGCTCTGAAATCTCAAGTCCGAATTTGCAAGGAATTTACATAGGATGAAGAAATAGGACTATACCCCAGAAGTTCTTGGATTCCAGCTCCATGTAGTTCAGCTTGCTCCTGTTCTCCCAGGGGAGCCACTCTGCTTCCCCCAGGAACTGCTTTATGGGGCTTTCTCTGCCCTGGTGCTCTCAGTCTGCAGGAATGGAGGGCACTGTGTCCTATGACTGGTTTCAGTATATTTTTCAGAGGACCTCAGAAGGAACCAGGAGTCCTTCATTCATAGCATTTCCTCCAGCCTTTTTTCTTCAGAGGTCTTTGGGGTGTGTCTGTGTTTGGAATCACACAGCCAGTGAGTAGCAGACCAGAATTAGAACCTATGTGCATTTGACCCCAAAGCCTGAGAGCTAGGATCGATGCCAGACAGCAGCAGGATTGATGGAAAGGGAGACTCCAAAGAGAAGGCAAGAGGCAGGAGGAAAGGAGAAGCTGAAAGATAAATGTCTTTCCGCTTGAGGATTTTACTTAGTGCTGAACCTGCAAGCAAGGAGAAGTCCTTAGATAACCAAAAGAGACAGGAAGCTTGGAGAAGTTCCCTCGCCCTTCCCAGAGCTCACCAACTGAGTAAATATGACTGTTTACCCCAGGGAACTTTTTGCTTATGTAAACTGAAGACTTCTCCTGAGTTTGAAAAGAAGGAACTGTTACCTGGAATGAGAACAGCATACTTCCATAGACCAGGGGAGGAGAAGAAGCAGGTAGCTCAAGGACAACAGGACAGTGGCCCCGTAGAGTCCCCTCATATCTGGCCTCTGCTTCTCTGTGGCATAGACCAGCTCAGATTGCAAGAAAGTTTAATGTTTCTAGGCACAAAAGTTTCACTCTGCTCCTGTCGACCTGTCCTCTGCCAAGGACCTGATAGAAATTGGTGCTGTCCTCTGATGGCATCAGAATCACATTGCCCAGGGCCTGTCATTCACCTCTGGGCATGTCCACTAACCTATAAGAGTTATTTATTAGCCAGAGCAAGAAATGCCTGAGGATTGAGTTTATCTTTAATTTCAGGTGAATTAATCATTTGCGCCAAAGGTAAATGCTTCAGTAGTACAATTGGTTCTAGTCAATCTCATCTGTTTAAGTTAGAGATCAGCAAACTACTGCCATAGGCCCCTGCCTGATTTTGTAAGGCCTGTGGGCTAAGGATGTTTGGTTTTTTTTTTCTTTTTTTAATTAATTTATTTTATTTTTGCTGTATTGGGTCTTCGTTTCTGTGCGATGGCTTTCTCTAGTTGTGGCAAGCGGGGGCCACTCTTCATCGCGGTGCGCGGGCCTCTCACTATCGCGGCCTCTCTTGTTGCGGAGCACAGCCTCCAGACGTGCAGGCTCAGTAGTTGTGGCTCACGGGCCTAGTTGCTCCGCGGCATGTGGGATCCTCCCAGACCAGGCCTCGAACCCGTGTCCCCTGCATTAGCAGGCAGACTCTCAACCACTGCGCCACCAGGGAAGCCCTAAGGATGGTTTTTATGTGTTTAAATGGTTGAGGGAAAAACTCAAGAGTAGTATTTTGTGACACATGAAAATTATGTGGAATTCAAGTTTCTGTGTCCAGAAATGAAGGTTTTTTTGGAACACAGCCAGGCGTATTCATTTATAGTCTCTGACTGCTTTCACACTAGAACCACAGAGTTGAATAGTTGCAACAGAGATTATATGATTCACAAAGCTGAAAATATTTACTATCTGACCCTTTAAGAAAGAGTTTGCCACTCCCTCCCTGATTTAAAGGATTGAATTCGTTTGAAATTCAAGAATGGAGGGAAACCAGAAAAAAAAAAAAAAGTCCCTCAAAGGAATTCTATAGGACAGAGTAAAACATATGGCATGCAGAGTGCCACTGATCTGAGTGTATTATTGATGGAATTTAAGGAAGTAAACCAAAGGTACCTTAACTTTCTGCAATAAGCCTGATTTAAGAGTTCATCAAGCAATCTCTCAAGAAGCAACACCAATTTCTTAGTCCTCGAATTTGTGTTGGTTTTCTCTTCATTTTTCAGTTTATCTTTATCCTCACCTAGTTGGAGTGTCTCTGAACACACGGATATTAAAGTGTGCTTCAGGGTTATCTGGGGATGTCTGGGCGACACAGAGAAGGCCCCATGTGCTCCTGGTCTCCAGCGCCTGAGAAGTGAAGAGCCACAACTTTTGCCTGGCCTCCTCCGGCCACTTTGCAGGCGTTTTTTGGGTTTCATTTTCTTTTTCATATCCTTGCATCCAGGAAAAACCCTAGCATGTGTCCCATGAATTCCCTGCTCCCTGTGGCTACAGCCAGCTTGCCTGGGATTGCATTATGGCTGACTCTGTCACACACAACATGACTGGTATTCTAGGAAACCCTTGACCACTTATTGACAGTAAGGCAGCTGGAGTGTGGCAACACAGTTTGGAGAACGTGATACATCTATCCTTGTATTTTAGTGGACTGCTGGGGAGACATGACTTTATTAGGGGCTAGCAGTTGGCAGGTGTAGCACTGGCACAAGCAACAAGCTGACCTTTCATTCCTATGAGTTTCCCTGTATCTTGAGTGCTGCTGGCAAGCTGCACTGGTCAGACCTACCCCAGCAGAAGGCTCAGGCCAGGTTTACCAACTGAGGGTCTGAATGAGTTGTCACAGTGAGCTGTTTTCAGTATTTCTAAAGACATGATGAAAAAGACACGTTTGCCCAAAAGTTTTGCAGGTAAAGAAAATGTCACATTTCTTTCTTTTTTTAACTGGAATCATAAGAACGAATGAGATAAGGAGGAGAGGGAACTTGCTTTGGTTGAGTTCCCACCATGTGCCAACTCCATGGAATAGCAATCATATCACCATCTTTACAGATGAAGAAATAGAGAAGTTGCATAACTTGCCCCAGGGTCACAAGCTTGTTGTAGCAGACCTTACATTCACAGGGTTTTTCTGACTCCAGTGCCCTGTTCTTTCCTTTATATCATGTTTCTTCATCTCTTCCTGCAGCTCAGAGCTTAGGCTAGGTGTTTATGTGGCTTTGAGTTAAAAACAGGAGAATGCTTAATTTGGTAGAAAAATCTTTCAAAATATGGGGTACATGGAGAGGAAGGAAATAAAAGAGGATATAGTGCTAAAAATGTTAAGTATCATTCTGAGACCCCTTTCTATACATAGCATTACATTGTACAGCTCCCTAATAAGTAGTACTATTGATAAAGGAGAGATGGGACCTATCAAGGACAGTGATCTAGACTGAAGAATTAGGAACGTGAGGAAAAGGTTAACCAATGATTTGATCAACGGTGGTGCCTAGAATCTGACTCTCGTCTCTCTAGAGAGTGTATCATGTGCTATGGTTCTCTAGCTTAGAGTAGCAGTCGTATTTACATCTGAACTGTATTGATATTTTTTAATAGTCTCCAAGCATCTATAAATTAATAGACCTAGTACGTGTTTGGGGCTCTAAAACTCTGCCAAAAATTGTGGTTGTTTGTGGCACTTAGTAGTTAAAAGTTCTGCACAAACTTACCAAGATAAGAGAGCAAGTCAATGTTCTATGTTCTCTTATGTGAAAATCAGTCTGGTGCAGCCACAAGAGGAGACACAGGAGAGACTCAGGAAAACAAAATTATTATACTCAGTTCCTAGAAACATCCATCATGCCATGTCATACAGGGCCACAGGTCGGGAGCAAGGAGAGTGCTTAGGCCATGACCTGGAAAGGCAAGGCAGGGCAGAGGAACAGTTTAAGATCGGCTACTTTGAATAATTCCAGCGGGCTTTGGGCTGTAGGAGAGGTCTCTAGTTGCCTGTTAACTAGCCCTGGGATGATTAAAGGAGAGAAATATTGCCTCCTGGGTTGCAAGGGTCAGAGGACGTATGGCTCAGATTGGTTAGTTTGCATATCAAAGGCATGCTGGGCCCTTAGCTATCTCTAAGAATTGGCTATGCAGGGAAGGGCAGTCTCTCCCCAGCCAGCAAGGTTTTTTAAAGATGTTAAAACATCATAATAAACAAAAAAGAAATTTTAAAATATAAGCAATACAGTCAACAGTAAGGTACGAACAAAGCTGGACCCAGAGGCTGAGAGAGAGAAAATAATTTTGTGGATTGGTGGGAGAAAAGCATAGGAATGACATGGAAGGAGTCAACCAGGAAGAGGTTTGTGGGATATTGGGCTTCTGTGCTCTTGATTTAGGCTGAAAATAAATGTTTCCATTAGAATACTCTACTTTTTGGTACTGTTGGCTAAAGAAAAATGCACAGCCTAAAAGTTGCAAATGTTTTATTCCGGGAACCTTACTGAGGACTATAGCCCGGGAGACAGTCTCTCAGATAGCTCTGAGGATCTGCTCTGAAGAGGTAAGGGAGGAGCCAGGATATAGAGGAGTTTTTACAGCAAAACAGCAAAAAGAGCAAAAAACCCATGTGGTTGAACATCAAAGGACTACTGCTAATCACAAAAAACAGACATCACAAGTTAATGATTTTAGTGATTTTCTACATATGGGAAGATGCAAGAGTCTGGACTCATTAAAATTATTTCTTAGATATGCATCTTACCTATCTAGGGCCAGTATCCTGTTTTTCTCTATCCTGAATTCCCCTCAGGGTGCACCGTTGGGGGGCAGCTGTATCGGCTGATGACTTGGTGGCAGGCAACATTCTTTGTTTAGTGGAATGGCAGGCGACATTTTTTTGTCTGCAGTACCATTATTTTAAGAAGATATATACAACCTATAAGGGAGGTATATATATAGAAAGTGCCTTGGGAGTTTAGAGGAAGGTCAGAAGTGGCTGGATAATGAGATCTGCCTCACTGGGCCCTACTGGGCTAGAAGGTCAGACCCATGGGGGACCCATCTTTGTATCTCAGACAGTTCCTGACACAGTACCCAGTACATAGTAGATGCTTGATACATCACTGTCACATGGGTGTTGAATGAATCATGGGCCTCTTGGCAGGGCTCATTGAGAATCATGAGAAAGCATGTGAATAATATGAGAAACAGGAGAAAATGTTTATATATCCATTGAGCAACTCCAAGCGCCATCCTTGAGCTATCAGGATAAGTCAGAGTTTTTATTCAGTGTCTCAGTATATAAGTGTATGCAACTATCTTTTGTTAATTCTCACAAAAACGTGAAAAGGGTGGTATGATTTCTGCACTAGTACAGTGGTTTGATATGCAAATAATAGAGTTACCTTTATCTGTCTTTGAACTTAAGTTCATAAGACCCTACTTCTGCTGACAAAAAGATTAAACTTTTCAATTCCATGTCATTCAGCCACATTTACAGTTTAAAGTGGTCAGTTTGAGATATAAAATCAATTAATTCAAGATTATCCCCTTTTACCTTTGTTTTAATTGCCTCCTCTTTACCCTGTTGGTGAGAGAGGGATTCCGCCCTAAGGTTATGGGGATGGCCAAACACATGACACTAAATACTGGACAGATGGGATCAACAGCAGTTTACTCATCACATGTACTCACAGCTGAGGGGAATAGAACATAGCATGCCATGCAGGGCCACAGAGGATTTGTACTTGTGACCAGAGTGAACAACTAGGGGCTTGAGAGGCAGGCTTTGTAGTATCAAGAGGATATAGTGCTTCCTGGCTCCCATAGGAGGATGTGATTGGTTCATTTGAATAATTTTGTGGTCTGGCAGGGAACTGAAACCACTACTTGGGGATAAGCAGGGATTGTACTTGGTCCCTTTGATAAGGAAGTTTGTTTGACTAGGGGACCTTACCCGTGGGAGCAGAGTAGGCAGGGGAACTTATAGTTAGGTCATTCAAAACCCTCCCAATTTTACCAGATGTCAAGGCAGCACTAATACTGGACCTTAACTTAAGCCTTACGCCACACCCTTCTCCTCCTTTATCCTTCTCAGAGGTGATCTAAATTCCTCGGGGTGCTTATAAATCATCCCAGCAGTTGAAGAGGAGTGGCTACCTCACCCATCTCTGTCCAATCCCAGATCTCTTCTGATTGGCCTGCTGCTCAGCACCCCACTTGGACACCCCCTTGTGGGGTCTTAGGCACTCCTCAGGTCTTTCCACAACACTTGACTATCTGCTCATCTCTGGGAGGCTGCCTCATTTCCATCAGTGCTAACATCTCCCTCAGTCATTGCTAATCTCCTTTTTCTTTGTTTTTTTTTTTTTTGCGGTACGTGGGCCTCTCACTGCTGTGGCCTCTCCCGTTGCGGAGCACAGGCTTCGACGCGCAGGCTCAGCAGCCATGGCTCACAGGCCTAGCTGCTCCGCGGCATGTGGGATCTTCCCGGACCGGGGCACGAACCCGTGTCCGCTGCATCGGCAGGTGGACTCTCAACCACTGCACCACCAGGGAAGCCCACTAATCTCCTTTTTGATATCTGCTTTATGCATGACTTGGCAAAGCCCATGGAGGATTTAGGCAAAAGATCCCTTCTGTCCTGGGGATCTTTTGGATCCCCCCGAAACTGATCCTGTTTCATCATCTTTTCTTGGGCATCCACAAGACCTAAGCTCTAGAGACAGTCTTTCCTTGCTCGCTAAACTCATTTCCTTTGGGGCAAGAAAATGATTGTAATTTATCAAGCATACTTCCTTCTCTGTGACTTATGGTATAAATTCCATGCTCTAGTCTTCAGGATTTTTGGTTCTTGATATGCAAAGCCAAGTTTTGTTCAAAACAAAACAAGAAGCTTTCTCTCTCAAACCCCAGGCTCTTATTATTTAGCTTAAAATTTGGTTTTACATATCAGGAATTGCTGTCTCAGCTACTGGTCTTAAAATAAATTCAACAACTGATGTCTTTGTTCTAGAGCTACAGCTGAGCTGTCCAGTACAGTAGCCACATGTGGCTATTTTAATTTAAAAGTTTAAATTAATATTGATTTTGGTGATATAAGACTTAAAATTCAGTTCCTCAGTCATGGTAGCCACATTTCAAGTGCTCAACAGCTATATGTGGCTAGTGGCTACCATATTGGACAGTCAAATATGGACCATTTCCGCCCTGCAGAAAGTTCTGCAGCTAGACCGTGCTAATCTAGAGGATAGCTACCTTTCCCTTGAGGGCTGTGAATTGTGAGAGTGAAGGGCAGTGTGTAAAGAAAAGGGAGTGAGGGATGATGTTGCTGAGGAAGAAACCTGTTGATATCTCAAATTGTTATCTTGCTCTAGTAACCTTGAAGAGAGTTTTGAGCTTTAGAAACTTGAGTAACTGCTGTTAATGAGATTCCCTTCCTGTTTTAGTAGAAGAACATTTTTGGCAGCTGGAAATGCTCCTGCCTACCAGTCTGTCACAGATGACATGTAGCATGGGTTGCCGCCACTGAGCAACTCTCTCATGAAGAGCATGTTTGCTTCCCAGCTCAGCTTGCCACAGCTGCTGGATCCACAGAGCCTCCAGGTGTGTTGAGAGCTATTTTTATACCAATCAAACATGCCTTGTGCTGGAATGCCCTTTAGCCTTCGTAGGCTCTCCTTCACTCACGTGGTAGAGTGGGCTAGGCCCCCATGGCCCGCTGTTATTCCCAGTCAGGTGCTCTCCCTCTAAATCGCTCAACAGGCTAATTGGGACAACAGCTTATCTGCTCACAGCTGGTAGCAAAACCAACACCTGATCTCTTCCATGTAATAAATAATAATGATAGCAATTACGATACGTAAATTAGGTCAGCAGCTGAGTTGTGAACAGCCCGGTAACAACATGCCTTATCGAATGTAATCCTGGCAACTATTATTGCTCCTAGACACTAACTATATTACCCACCTGCTACAACTAAAGAGTTTGAGGTTCTAGAAGGCCAGAAATCAGACTGCTGCATAGTCATGGCAACACTAGGTCACAAACTGTATTAGTTATCTATGGCTTCAGAGCAAATTACCCCCAAATTTAGCAGATTGACACAATAAACATTAATTATCTCATATAGTTTCTGAGGCTCAGGAGTCTGGGAGCAGCTTAGCTGGGTAGTTCTTGTTCAGGATCTCTCATGAGGCTGTGGTCAAGGTGCTGCACCTCTTAATGGGAAGAGAATCAAAGAATTTGTGGACTGGGACTTCCCTGGCAGTCCACTGATTAAGACTTCGCCTTCCAATGCAGGGAGCGTGGGTTTGATCCCTGGTCAGGGAGCCAAGATCCCACATGCCTCGTGGCCAAACAAACAAAACATAAAACAGAAGCAATATTATAACAAATTCAATAAAGACTTAGAAATGGTCCACATTAAAAAAATCTTTTTAAAAAAAAAGAATTTGTGGACGTATCTTCTATTTTTTTGGCCTCACAGTGAGAACTTAGTTCCCCAGCCAGAGATCGAACCCGTGCTCCCTGCGGTGGAAGCTCAAAGTCTTAACCACTGGACCCCCAGGGAAGTCCCTGTGGGCATATCTTTAAAACCACCTCACAAGCCCAGATCTTTTGACTCCAAAACCTCCAACTTAATGTTTTTATGTTACAAAGCTAAGCCAAGCAATGCCAGCATCAACCCCAGGTAAGTCTCACATTTCTACCTTCCATAGCTACAAGACAGTGACTCTTGGCCCAAGCCTTGACCCTCATCTAGACCCGAAGACAGGGTTGGACCGTGACCGTTGGGCCTGCTCCTGCGGCCTTTGAGTGTTGCCTGGGGTTAGGTGGATGCAGGTGTCCTGGCTCCCTGCTACCTGAATCAACTCCAACTCTGGGAATTGTCTGAAGCCAGTACCGAGTCTGGAAGTGTAGAATGGGGTCAGGTGGACAGGCCCGCTATATCCGGGACTGCATGTCATGCCCCAGGGAGTAGGAGATGCCTTGGCTATTGGACAGTGATGTGGAGAAGACAGAGGCCCATGTGTAACGTTGTGGCATTGGTTTTGAGTTGATGCCTAGAACTGGAGCACAATGGAGATAAAGGACAAATATTTAAGGTTTGTAATATTGAAAAAATTTGAGTAAGTTTACTTTTTTTGATTATAAATATGTACTATTGGTTTTATACTATTCTGGGACTTCGAAATACTCGTGTTGACTATTTACACTGAAATCTTAAGTACCCTCAGTGTTTAGTCACTGTCTGAAAAATCAGTTTAAAAAATAAGATTATTACTCTCTCCTGCGCATCATCCGGGACTATCCATCAGAACTATTTCTACGTAATAGAGAAATCATCCCCCAGCGTTTTGGTGTGCAGACACAGACATCTTGTTCATATACAAGTGTCTATTTCTTATGGACATTATTATGCAGCATTATTATATTTATTATTTAGTTCTTTTAGGCATTTGTGCTGTTCCCTTGGAGAGTATTTCTGGAAGATGGAGGACCATTTCCAGTTACAAGTAGCAGCCCAGATACCCTAGAATATAAGATGCAGGTAGGATAGGTCTTCCCACTTGTCACAGAGAGAGCCGAATGCAGACTGCAAAGCAGGTGTCATTGGGTCCATAGGTCTGATCCTTCATACTCTAGTCAGCGGTGAATAAGTTATGAGATAAGCAAGGTGTTTGGTTATGAAACTGTAAACCCAGTGCTGCAAGGTGAGTCATGTTTTCTTATGACAGAAGAAAATCGTGGTTTCAGCTGGCATCAGACTTGAAACAGCTGAAATACTCATGGCTAATAATGATCTGAGGGAGTGGTCATCCATTTCTGGTCACTCTCGGGAACTCTTAGAGTAACTCCCAGGCTGGCAGTTCAGAGACGTGTGACTACTGACCAACCTACAGTAGTAGGAAGAGAACTCTTTAAGCAGGACTCAAAGGGAGAATTTCTTTCAATTATATGTTTCCCCCGATTATTTAAGCAAGTATTATTGTGTTTTCATTTTTTTAAATAGAAAATATTAAAAAAGTATTATTAACAACATTAAAGTCAATGGCACATTTGCTTCAAAATAATATGGAGGTGGGGAGTAATGAAGATGGGGCAGGACTGGCCATAGGTTGGTGGTTCTTAGGGCCGGGTGATGGGAGCTATTCTGTTTGCTTTTGTATGTGCTCAAAAGTTTCCATAAGTAAAAAGATTTTTTTTTAAAAGTGAAATAGTAAGAATGGCTTAAAAAAAAATTAATCATAGTCCCCCACTAGGGGACGGTCACAGTTCATTTTGGTTTTTTTCCAGTATTTTCCCTGTGCATACATGTATCACACTATACATACACCACATATGGACACCACCATAAGGTTTAGGAAACTTGGACTTCCACACAGAGCCGAAAGTCTGATATGTTCAAGGGGGACTTTGAGCTAGATACGTTGCTCTGATTTTTATGGATTTTTTTTTTTAATAGTTGAGAGCATGGGGCTTGTAAACACAACTACTCCTAATTTTCTCCCTCAAAACCACGTGTAAAGGATATATAGAAGTGTTCAAAACAGATGTTTTGGTTTCATTTTGTTCCTTTTCGTTTTTAGCTATGCCTCTGTAGGCTGAGTGACCGTGACCTCAAAGTGGCTCATGGAGAGCTGGCGGACAAGCAGCTGCTAATGGAAGATGTCCTTCTGAGTAACTATCATATGATCATGGAGCGTCTCCCAGGATGGCAGGCCACACTGGACAAAAATACACAGGTATTCTTGGTGAACGGTCTACGTACTTGACCAGTGCTGCATTGTACTGAAGGACCTTTCTATCTGGGAGATGGACTAGATAGCTTCATCCATCCCATAGCCTCTCCCAGGGTCCCGGGACTGTGCTTATGCCGCACGGGAGCAGCAGTGAAGCAGGGGTAGCCCGTGAGAGCCCCTCCAAAGTATGTTCTTTCACAGCAAGTCCCATGATCAGTGGTATATCTATTTCTTTTAATTTTAAAACTAGAACAAACTTCATGGGGGGCAGTCCGCTGAAACCAATTTGAACTCCAACTGGCTGCTTTTCCTTGTGAGTCACACATTTCGGGCTGGAATTGGCAGGGTATGACAGAGGCCCCAGGTGAACGTCTTCAGCCTGGCTCCTGTCTGCATCACTCCGCTAGCCCATGGACTCCTAAGCAAGCACTCCCTTCTCCAGACTTGCCTCCCTGAAGCTCTAAGGTACCAAGAGCCAGTAGTCCCCCTAGTATCATAACTTGAAACAATTCTGCATGATTCTGGAACTAGACTTGCCTGGACGTGGGGTAAGCTAGCCAGTGCCCCCGTTTAAAGAGTCCCCTTTTCAGAGCCAAAGTCTCTGCACCAGCCATTTCCATTTCCTTACCTTCCATCCACTCCTTAGAAACTGTGATCTGTCTTCTTCCTCATCTCATCAAGACTGCTCTCACTGAGAGCACCGTGGTCCTTGTCACTAAATCTCCTGGATACTTTTCAGTCCCCTTCCAACCTGAATCCTTAGCAGCATTTGACACAGTGTGTCCTTCTTGAAGCCTCTCTGCCCTTAGCTTCTAAAGCACAACTCTCTCCAGTTTTCCTCTGACATCGTGGGCCATGCCTTCTCAGACTTCTGTGTCAAGTCCCCTCCCTCTGCCAATCCTGAAAATGTTGCTTTTTGGGTTCTGTCCCACTTCCACCACTGCCAGGGCTGCATTTTGACTTCCATGACTCTAGCCACTTTTGTCTTTGTGGGCCCATTTCTCCATTAAAAAACATGAAGAGCTATAGTTTACAACTGTGTTAATATAAAGAAAAATATATTAATATCATAAATTATAGCATTTTATTCAACCTAAATATTCTTTTTCTTTCTGATTTTAAAAGAAAGTAAAACATTTTGTGGGCCCTAAGCACTGTGCCTTCTGTGTCTAATCAATAAGTTGGCCCTGAACACTTAATAGATCATTATTAATTAATAATGTCTATGATTGAGATTTGTTCAGAGGCTTTATTAACTATTAATTTCTTTAATTCTCACAATAATCCTATGAGGTAGGTACTTTCATTATTCTCATTTTATAGATAAGAATACCAAAACTCAAAAAGGTTAAATGATATGCCTAAAAGTCACTTGCCGAGAGAGAAAAGAAACGCAGGTTCCAACCTAACAGTCAGGCCCCGGAGCTCCCTCACACTCTTATCCATGATATTGCTCCACTCCTCGCCCTCTCCATGGGCAAACCCAGCTAATTTTATAACTTGGATGGCTTTATGCGATGACTCCAAAATTTATATGTCTAGTCCAAATCTCAATCCTATCAGATTCATATGTTCAACTGCCTTGTTCCATCTCAGAGATAACGTGTCCCAAACTGAGCTCATTTTACTGCCCCTAAAGGTGCTCCTCTTTCCTTATTCCCTGTCAGTTAACCACCACCTGCCCAGTTACCCAGGCAAAAAAAATCTGGACACCCATCTTTGATTTCTGTCTATCATACCCCACAATCAGACACCAAGTTCTACTATCCTATTATTTTAATATCTTCCAAGTTTTCTCCATCCTCCCTCAGCACTCCCCTCCACCAGTCCAAATCGCTGTCATCTCCTAATGCTGGGCCAAGATCATAATCTCCAAAGGACTCCCTGTATTCCCTTTGCCTCCTTCACGTCCACTCACCAGGATAGTATTTTAAAATGCAAACCCAATTATGTCACTTCCCTCCTATAACTCTTCGATGACTTCCAAATGCCCTGAGAATAGAGTCTGGGTGCCTTAACCAGATCTTCACAACCTGAATCCTGCCAATATCTCTACCCTCAACTCCTTTTATTTTGTCAGATGCACCATGCTCTCTCCTCAGTACCTTCATGCAAACTGGCCCCTCTGGTGGAAAACTTCCCTGTCCTCCCACTCTCTGCTTCATCATCTGATTAACTCCTACTTATCCTTCAGATTTCAACTTCCAAACCACTCTTTCAGAAGCTTTATCTGATCTCCCACCTTTGAGCCAATACCCCTCTGTGCCAGTTAGGGTGCACCTGCTAGAAGTAACTAGTCATGACTTAAATTAGAAAGTGTATTAATCTTTCCAAACAGGTCTAGAAGGAGGCAGTTCATGTTGGTGCAGGCACCCAGCTCTGCCATCCTGGGTATGTCAGCAAAATGTCTCCCTCATCCTTGTAAGATGAAGACAGGAGCAAAAAAGCTTTCTCCTTAAGGGGCTTTGTCTTTTTATCAAGGAGGGAAATCTTTTTCAGAAGACTTCCAGTAGATTTTTCTTGTGTCTCACTGGCTAAAACTGAGTCACAAGTCCATTTCAGGCCAACTAGTGGAAAATGAAGTATGTTAGATGTGCCAACTAAATTCCACAGCGGGATTCAATGCCTCACCCAGAGGGAGCATTTGCAAAGCTGGATATAGACCAAGTAGTGCCAAGACCAAGAAGCCTGCCAAAGGGCCCTTTGGTCCTTCTGTTTACTCTCTTTTGGTCCTGTTTCTGATGGATTACCATCTTTCGCTGACAATTCTGCCCTCCCCTGCCTTGTTCTTTATCCTGTTTCCTGTTCCTTCGCCCATCCTGTAAAACACTTAGGAAGAGAAGGCTTCTCTTAACAGGAATATATTAACAAGGTAAGTTTGCTTTTAAATTATTATTTATTTTAATTGGTTTTATTTTATGATTGGTTCCATTTAAGAGTATTTCAATATTCATAGACAATAGGCAGCCCTGGAATTTATACTGCCTGTGACTTAGGACTCTAGGTTTCCTGTCCCAGCTATGCCACCAGTTCTATGACCTCTTAGACTTCAGTCTCTAAGACCCCAAGTGAAGGTGATGGATTAGCTCAGGACCTTTAAAATGGTCCCAGGAGCCCTGGGTTCCTCAGAGGCACCTTGGGGCTTTTTGAGTGGAGGGGCCCAACTACATGGCCTGTAGGCAGCCCCCTCCTTGTCACCACGCTTGGCCTTGGTCTGTTGGATATCTTGGGTCACTGAGTAAGATTTCATTTGCTGAAAGGCTTCTGAGGATAAAATAAATTTGGAAACGCATGAATTAGCTGATTGTTGAGGAGGTAGGCTACTAGGTGGAAGGGTTGCCAGCTGTTGGCAGGAGTTCACTCTCCCCTTGGTCTTGCTTGTAGTTCTTCCCCTAACCACCTCTCTTTCTGGCGGCCCCACCCCCATCCTACCCTCCCCATATGTTAATAGCACTGATCTAGGGTCCAGTTACATCATGTGGTGGTTCTTCCTGTTCCTGACCAAGAAACTTGAGTGTCCAAGGTGTTGTTACCTGAATGTCCTCTGAGTCCCTTCCTGTCATAACATCATGGTCCAGGTGTGCAAAGGAAAGCTCCTTTTCCTATAACTGAGACACTGTCTTCAGGCTGAGGGTGGGATACAGGTTCCCCTTCTGTCTGTCACTCTCTGGGTAGCCCTGGCCCTCACATCGCTGGTGCAGGAGAGCAGGGACCTGAAAACCTTATTCCCTCCACGTCCTCCTGGGCTCACAGCAGCCCCTCAACAAACACTTATTTAAGGAAAGCACCAAAGAATGAATGAACAAATCATAATTTTAAAGTGAAATTTCCTATTGAATAATAAATTCAAATCAAGAGACATGTTCTCTGCCTAACTTTTAAAGGATGGGAGGAGGAATAGGAGATAAGATAAACTTAAGTTTCCATTTCCTTACCCATAAAATGGGTAAAATCCCCAATTTAAAGTTATAATATAGCTCTACCACGATGGGTTGTTAAATCTTGAGTGTGTGGAAGAGCTCTTTCCAAAATGCAGAGGCTAAACATGAAAGGCTCAATTTTTCAACGGCAGATAAAATGTTGGCACCCAAGTAAAAGAGTTTTAAAGTGAGTGGTTCACAGCTCAAGCAGAAACTTGAAATGGAGACATTTCTCTCCTTTCTATATACTGTCTATTCAGGAAGGATGCTTATACTCTCTAAGCTCTACATGTGCTGCTGGCCTGTAAACCATTCCTCCTGGGGAGAAAAGTCATTCTCCAAAGACTTCATTCTGCATGAGCTGAATGAATGTAAAAGGTCATCCTGTAGTGGTCTATGACTAATAAAAAAAAAAAAAAAAAAAGAATTTCTGTAATGCTTTCAGCCAGATTTGTCCAGAGTACAAGGATTCAGAAGTCGGTTCCAAAGCAGCCCAAAGACCTCCAGACTGCTGGGGGGCCCGTGTGATGCAGTGATGTCCCTTGCTTTGCTGAGATCATTTCTGGTGCTCTGGAAGCAACTGGAAGCGCTAAAGGAGCACTGGGGCCAACTCAAGCTGTGAGGCCGGGGCATCAGTTCTCGGAGCTCTATGGGTGAGTGTGCTCAGGGGGAAATTCATGTGAAGGAGTGGAACCTGGGACCTGGCAGATGACTGCCCTTGCTCTGAGGGTGATGTTTGGTCCATGAATTTGGTATGCCTAGCCCCACTGATCACAGAGGAAGCTGGGCAGTGTGTCTCTGTGAACAGTGCTTTACGGGAAAAGCTGAGTTCTATTGACTGCAGGGACAGCCCTGGGTTCCACTGAGCAACACTGTATATCATTTTCCCAGAGTTCTGTCCCTGGGAACTGGTGCTTCTGAAGTGTCCCTTCAGTGCTAACTCTAAGCTTTTTAGCTCATAGGATCCCAGCGAGAATTGAGTGGGGAGTGCTGCTGCCGTGACCTCCTCTCCGCTCTCTGCCCCATTAGACCCAAGTCTAATGAGTCTCTGAGAGCCTCAGGCATCACAGCCAAGGGTACAATATGGTGCAGCATGAGGTATTCAGTATGCAGAGTGCTGGGTTGTTTTCTCAACTTCAAGCCCTGGCTGGGGTGACTTAGCTGGTGGGAAAGGCATGTGGTTTCTGCCATGTGTCTGTAACCAAACCAGCATTCACTAAGCACCCAACCACCACCCCAGGACCTTACTGAGGGTATCAGGGCTCACTTTGGTGGCCGAGTCCAAATTGTCTATCTTATGAGTTATGACAGTCAGCTTTCCTGGTAAACAGGGAGTGAGGAGACTTGTCAATATTTTGAAGAATGAAGACTGAAATTAAATGTGCCCAATGGGAAAAGGCTTCACGATTTAATATTGACTAAGGGAGTGGTAACTGTGGTGGATTTAGATGTCGATGTAAGTGTCTGTGATGAGTTGGGAGGTTTATGCATGATGACAGGAAACAGAACATGAATGAAAAGAATTGTCAGAGAATCTGAAAGAGAAAAAATGTTTGTTAATTTCTGTCTCTCTTCTTTAATAGAACTCACATTCTCTACCCTAGCATGAAAGCTATAGCTAGGCGGATCGGGAAAGAAGATGAATTTGAAGGACTTACAATTAGTAGTAAGTCTACTCTTCTCCCTAAAGGAGCTTCAGAAATTGAAATAAAAACTCAGCAGGTATGCAGGAGCTATTTTTTTTCTTTTTCTTTTCTTTTTTAATAGATCTTTATTGGAGTATAATTGCTTCACAATACTGTGTTAGTTTCTGTTGTACAACAAAGTGAATCAGCCATATGCACACACATATCCCCATATCCCCTCCCTCTTGAGCCTCCCTCCCACCCTCTCTATCCCACCCCTCTAGGTGGTCGCAAAGCACCGAGCTGATCTCCCTGTGCTATGCGGCTGCTTCCCACTAGCTATCTATTTTACATTTGGTAGTGTATATATGTCCATGCCACTCTCACTTCACCCCAGCTTCCCCCTCCCCCCGCACCCCGTGTCCTCAAGTCCATTGCAGGAGTTATCTTGAACTTGACTTGAAAATTTGCTTTATGACATTAGCATGTAAAACTACAGATATACCCAAGTGGTGTTTTTGCTAAGAAGATAAGTGTTTATTGAGGGTTTGTAAATTGCTGAACAGACTCTGAGGAAACTCAGTATGTAAAGGTATGTGGGGCTTTGATTAAGCAAATAACTACCCTTTAACATCTCAGTTCTGTAAGTCTAGGTTTTCATATTTTTATTTCCCTCAAATTAAAAAAAAAAAAGACAATAGAAAACATAACCACTAGCATCTTAAACATAAAATCCTGCACACAGGTATCTCCCCTGCAACACGCACTCTCATGGAAGTGGAATATTTAAAATAGCTCCTGTGATTGTTTTTCCGAGAATAAGACAACACAATTT
This sequence comes from Aethalodelphis obliquidens, assembly GCF_003676395.1. Taxonomy (NCBI): domain Eukaryota; kingdom Metazoa; phylum Chordata; class Mammalia; order Artiodactyla; family Delphinidae; genus Aethalodelphis; species Aethalodelphis obliquidens. Next base: position 49,313,118 of record NW_020837947.1, on the reverse strand, counting down.
ATGTACTAGTCTATTTGGTGTGTGTTGATGGTCTATGTGGAGGGGTTGTTTTCCCAAGTGTTTGTTCCTCTTGGTCCTGGGATGAGGGCTCTGCCTGGCTGTGCTTATTGTAACAGGGAACAAAGACTCTAGCTGGTTGGGTGTAAGTGCAGAGGTGCATGTCCACTGAGCATCCAGGAGAACTCAACACTCGCCCCCACCCCCACCCCCTGCCCCCACACACACCCCAGTCCCAAGCCCGTTGCTTACCCTTCTGAACTCTGCTTCCTCTCTAGCACCTGGGGTCCTCTGACAGGGAGAAACGTGGGCTTTGCAAGCATGATGGGTAGAGTAAGAGCTCAGGGGTATTGGAACAGTTTTTTCTTGATCATGTATGGAGTTTTAAATCTTCCCGTGAAATCCTCCTTGGTATCTAAATTGAGTTTCAGACCTAAGCGCTTCTTAGAATAACAGCTCATGAAATTCCTGGCCACATTTAGAGACTCCAAAACACAAGAGGTCGCTTCGGACATTGAGCACTTTGCAATTTAGCAGAACCTGGTAAAAAGGGATATATTTTATCAATCAAGATGTGGGCCAGGAAAAAAAGATGTCTGTCTCCAAAAAGGTGCATCTACCCAACTTGGGAACCCAAAAAAGGAACCGTTTCTTCTTCCCCAGGAGAGAGTAACAAAAGGACTGGACCCAGCCCAAGGCCCTTATGCAAGAATTTAGGAGCCTAGAGTATAAGCCAATAGTGGAGAGTGGCTCTCAAACTGCTTACACTAGCTTCAGAAACTTCTGGAAAATCTTGAAATTCATATGATCCAGGAGGTATTAAGTTAACAGAGAGATAACACTAGTTGTATCAGAAAAGTCCAAGGAGCAGCATACTCTCCCTATAGGTAAAGTATGTTTATTTTATTACTTTATAAAATAACATTTTTATTTTTTTTTCCTAATTATGAAAGCAATCCATGTGTCCATATTCATGGAAAAACAAAAACAAAAACACTACAACGCCCAGAAAATAGTATAAAAATTACTTTTTAACACCTTGGCCCAAGAAATAAGTACTTAAAAAATTTTTTTTTATTGAAGTATAGTTGATTTACAAGGTTGTATTAGTTTCTGGTGATCCAGTTATATATTCTTTATCAGATTCTTTTCTGTTGTAGTTTATTATAAGATATTGACTATAGTTCCCTGTGCTCAGAGAGAAGTACTTTTAACGTTTTGATATATATTCTTGACTTAAAGGGCTTTTAAGTAGAAAACATTTGTAAACTTCAGTCTCTGCTGATTAACTCACAGCTGAAATAAAGTTGAAATGGGGGAAACACATAAAGCTTTTTCTTATATATAAGCGTATATAAATATATATCTTAGAAATACATATATTTGGGATGGGAAGACAATCAAAATTGTTTCATTTGAGGTCTAAAGTCAGGGTGACTTAATGGGCAAGTGACTAGTACACTCCCACAGGACTCTCACAGGGGCACTTGGGGTTTAATGCTTTGTAGGTTCCATCTTGTACTCTTCATTTTCCCTTAGAATTTGTATTTTGTAAGTGGCATCCAGTGAGTCAACGGAGGATGCACCAAAGGCTTGTAGCCTGGGCTCACACACACTCCTGCTGCCTCCCCACCTTGCCAGGAGGAGTTCTCAGCTGCCTGCTCCTCTGCCCTCTGGCACCCCAGGCACCACTAACTTCCCCCTCACCATCTGCATCCAGCAATGGCTGCCACTCCCCACCCAGTGGGGGCCTGAGCACGGCGAGGGCATGTGTGGGGCATGTGTACCTGACAGCATTTCAGGGACCCCAGACTGGCAGCACCAGGCTATGTTTGATGGGTGACTCACTGGGTGTGAGCTTGTTGCCCATCCCTGGGAACCTAGAATATCCCAGGGCAGAGGTTGCAATACCCTTGGGATTGCCCATCCGCGGTAGATAGGAGCAATGGGCCTGAAGGAAGAGGAGACGCCCAGCTCAACTTCTTCGCCCCTGGCTCGGCATGAAGCCTCAGTCCAGTAGCTAGTAGACCAGGTGCATTCATGCACCAGTCACAGGGTGGGGCCCCTGGTGCCCCTGCGCGCATCCCCATGCCAAGGAGCCAACATTAAAAACAAAAACACTGTGACAGGTCAAGAGAGAGACTGAAGAAGAAAGAAGAACATTTTATATTTTAGTACCTTTAATGGCACTTTTTTCCTGCTTTTTGAACAAGGCCTGCGTTTTTATTTTTCATGGGGCACCATAGATTATGTGGCTGGTCCTTTCTGAACTACAGTGTCTACTCCTAACTCCTACTAATTCTGTAGGAAAATCCACAACCTTTGAGCTAAGGGGAGTTGTTTGACTAACAAAATAAATAATGGTTTCCTTTTGAGACAAGGTTCACAGACATTGTAATGTTAATTAATAACCTTTGTGGGCATCTAAGACACTGTGGTTTCATCAGTGCTTCGAGCAACTGAATTCTGTAAGCAGGACTTTGGGAAAAGGCTTTGCAGTGAGAGAGCAAGCCCCCACCAAATGGGCATCTCTGACTGTCACCAGAGAGTGGAGTGTGGTTGAGCTCTGATTACAGAACATTTAACAAGACACAAAGCGACTGTTGTTTGTGCTGTGTTTGCTGCATCCAGGCGGTTCCCTTCTAAGTCCTTGGAGAAAATCCACAAGCACAGGGCAGGTGCAACCATCTGCACGTTTCAGGGCTGTGATGCTTCTGAGACTTCCGGGTGGGGGCCCGGGGGGGAAGTGTCTTTGCTTGGCAGCTGTGCTATGTGTTGCCTTCTGCAGGGTGCTTGTCAGCTGTGCTTGGAAAGGGCGTTCAGTAAGGGGCTGGTGGGAGTCAGGCAAAGGGGAGGGGTAGAGTTATTTTTAATGGTGGTAAGGTTGATATTACCAAACCTTACCAAAACCTAGAGTATACTGGCCAATTCTAAAGTCTTGTTCAGATTCTGTACTCTTAAGATTTTTTAAATAAATGCCAGTAATGAGGGTGTTTTGTTATTGTTGGGTTTTGTTTTTGAATCATGGTTCAGCATGATTCGGTGGAGAGGCCTAGGTCTTCTCCTGTGCTGAGTTCCCCCAGTACAAGTGATGGAGTCCCCACTGTGTGCTAGGGGTGCTTTTATATTCTTCGTCTTAGTCTTCCTGAGACCTCTGTGGGCTGGGTATGTGGAAGAGGGTGATAAAACCTTGGAGCTCGCACTCACCTACTATTCATCTCAGCAGCAAGAAGCAGCCATAGTGGATTGGGCTTCCAACAGGGGCTGCTTCTTCATGCAGAGATCACCATTTGTGGTCAAGGTTAGCTTGGGGCTAGGGGTTTCTCCAGAGGGAGATGGGAATGGAGAGTATGGAGAACAGGGGACATCACAGGCTCGAATATTTCTCCCCTATTTCCTTCCCTCCTCCCCACCTTGTCTTGGAGCTTAATCTTTTTATACAGCTTCTGAATGAGCTTCCAGTTTGTCAGTGAACATCTGAAAATGTGGCAGCCACACCTGGTCTGGTGCTAGTTCTTGGTAGCTTGTGCTCCCCCGAGAGTGATCAAAAGCAGCCCCAGATATCCTCACTCAGCCTCAGGGCTTGCTTAACAGAGAGATGGGCACCACTGATTCAAAAAGTCTCTGCCATTCCCCATCTTTGACATTTTGGCATTGAAGTAATTTTTAATTGATCTTCTAAATTTCTCTGAGAAGTTTATAAGGCCAGCAGCCTCCAAAGTGGAGGCATATGTCCCAGGGGTGTGGGAAGAAAATACTAGAACTTCTAAATAGATTACATCTGTATGTAAGAAGCCCATGTTACGCACTACACTAAGGCGTCCTGAAGTGACCACGGGGAGGCAATGCACAAGAGAATAATAAGAAAGAGTAGAGTTGACAGTACTAATCCTAGTACATGCTTATCTTTAGCCACATTATGAGGTTAAAAAAGATAACCTAATCACATCTAAGAAGTCAGACAAAACTTTTTTTTAAGTCAAAGAAACTTGGGAATGTGGATTGAGATTCATTCTTATTGTTGATGAATCTCACCCTATGTACATCATGCTTTGCAATATTAGCCATCGATGGTACTGGAGGTAGTTATGAATACATAAACAGACATATGTTAAAGGTGAGTGAACAAAAATGCTTTTCTTGAAGGAAGCACAATCAAAACATTTGGGAGAATATGGGCCAAGTCAGCATTTCCCCAGAAGTGTGCCCTGGAATACTAACTCCTCAGCATGTTAATGCAGTAGTTCTCCCAACCCCCCTTCACTAACAGACTCATGGATTACCTGAAACTTTCCATTCCTTTGGTAGCACAAGCCAGCAAAGTACTCACTAATCACAGCCTTTGGGTTGCATATGTTTACCTAGCATCATTGATCGTTGTTTGCTCCAAACCTGTTTGTGCCAGTTTTACTTGTCATTGTGTTTGAGTAATTCAATTATTATGTAAACCAATGAAATAGGAGTACAAAAAGAAAGATCTGTTCTCTAAAAACTAAGTTGAAATAGATAAACTGTGGTACATCCAGTCAACGGAATATTACTGAACGCTAAAAAGAAATGAGCTATCAAATCATGAAAAGACATGAAGGAAACTTAAATGTATATTACTAAGTGAAAGCAGCCAACCTGAAAAGGCTACATATTGTATGATTCCAACTATGTGACATTCAAAAAAAGACAAAACCATGGAGACAGTAAAAAGATCAGTGGTTGCCAGCAGTTGGGAGAGGAGAGAACAATGAATAACAGAGCACAGAGGATTTTTAGGGCAATGAAACTATTCTGTATGATACTACAGTAGTGGATACATGCCACTATACATTTGTCCAACCCATAGTTTCACAAGAGTGAACTGTAATGTACACTGTGGACTTTGGATGATAGTGATGTGTCAATGTATGTTCATCAGTTCTAGCAGATGTACCACACTGGTGCGGGATGTTGATAGCCGGGGAGGCTGTATGTTTTGGGTGAGGGTGCAGGGGATTTATGGGAACTCTCTGAATTGTCTGTTCAATTATTCTGTGAACCTAAATCTTCTTTTAAAAAAACAAAAGATGATGCTTTTGGATTGTTTCATGGTCTTTAAGATTTCTCTCCATAAAAAGAAACACGCCAAAAACACACACACACTAGAAATTGTAGACCACACACTATGTATTATGATTTATAGAGGAAAGATGGTACAGAACTCCAGTGAGTGGGTACATACAAAGAAAAAGCCTAGGCTCTATGTTAGAAGATTGGCAAATGTTTGTATATTTGTGTTTATTTGGGTCTTTTTTGCGGTACGCGGGCCTCTCACTGTTGTGGCCTCTCCTGTTGCGGAGCACAGGCTCCGGACACGCAGGCTCAGCGGCCATGGCTCACGGGCCCAGCCGCTCCGCGGCACGTGGGATCTTCCGGGACCGGGGCACGAAGCCATGTCCCCTGCATCGGCAGGTGGACTCCCAACCACTGCGCCACCGGGGAAGCCCTATTTGTGTATTTTTAATTTAAATAAAATGTTTAAGATAATGCATGTCATTTTTTAAGCATTCTCTGGTTTAACAGACTTCTTATGATTGACGAACCAACTCTTAGTCTTGATTGCATTGGACAGGAGGATTTCTACTGTGTTTTGCAGGGGTTAGGGAAGAAGGGTTTTATTTGCTTTTTAAAAATAAGTTTCGGAAACTGGGAGTAAATAATGTTAGAAAGGTTCCTTTACTCCAGACTTTCTCAGAGCCTTTACTATCCTACTCTGTGTTGAATCTCCAGAGAGAGAGTATGAAATGTTCTTTGAATTTATTTGACCACAGAACCCTTTTATTCCCTTGGGAATATCTTTCATCACCTCAAAGAACTAGTGTTCTGGGAAGCAGTTTGAGAAACACAGGAGTACAAAATTCATACATATGCTTGAAGCAATAAGGTTTTCCACCTACCAGTTGCCCCCAGCCACCCAGCTGATCAAGAGAACTGTGATTGGCAGTTGTGTGCCTTCAAATTTCAACTCTGCCTTCGCTTAGGATGCAGGGGCCCCTCAGGTGCAGAGCGTTGGTGGTTGTGTTAGAGAAGTGAAGTGCTGCCAAACCAGGGTGCCCTTCAGAAGGAGGGGGCTGTGTGGGTGTGGGGTGTTCAGAGAGGAGGAGAGGGGAAGTCGTTTGGCCACCAGGAAGTCAAAGTTTCCTTCAGTCAAATGACCTAGGAACAGAGTGAGAGGGAAGAAAAAACCGCAATTGTACCCCCAGTGTGCTATCTCCCTCCCACCTCCATGCTTTGTCTTAAAGAAGCCATGCACACACACACACACCTAAAATGGGACACATTTGGAGACCACCAACACCACCTGGCCAGGAACTGTTTCTCTTGGATGAATTCTTCTCATCCTGACTTCGCCTGACTCCTGCCTACAGATGCAGGTGCATGTCTGAACTTGAACTCAGGAGGAGGAAGCATGAGGGAAGAATTCCCAACACTTCCGTAAAATATTACCCCCTTAGCTGAACCCACAGCTAAACCCCAAACCAGCTCTGTGGGCATTTGCCACGTGAAGATCCCCAAACTAGAATTGTGTGGCCCCTCGCAAGGCTTACCTGTGAGCCAGAGACCTGCCAGGAGAGTACCCTGGAAAAAGTATCCAGTTTCTTATCTGAGCATTTCTGAAACATACATGAGCTCTGTCTTGTCAAAGTTTAGACTTATGGAAGTCTTAAACATCTTAGAAGTATGAACTTCTAGGCACAACATTAACTCTTGGATTTTCTACTTCAACTATGTTAGGACAGTGGTGATATGTCTATTCACCTTTATTATCCTAAAGAAAAAGCAAAATCAGATTTATTTGTTTATGATGGAAAGTAGCCAATTGTAGAAGAAATGTTGAGTTCCATTTTGAAAAACAGGACTCCTGATAAATAATAAGTGCAAATACCAGAGGCTCCTGCTCTGTCATATCCACATTTCGGGGAGGATTTTGCTGGACGCTTGTTCTTGTGTGCACTGAGTCTCCCGTCTGAAAATGAAAGTATGAGTAGGAAATCTCATCTAAAATTAGAAACAGGTGGGGGCAGGGAGAGGCCCTGTGGGTACACTTGCTGGTGGCCAACCCCACCCCCAACAGAAAAGGGAGTGGGGCGGGGCTTGGCTTCCACCTCTGAAGCCCTATGGCTCTGTCAGTTTCAGGACTCCCCCGGAGTGGGAAGAGGAGAGAAATAGGTGAGTGAGGTTAAGAGGTGCAAGCTTCCAATTACAAAGTAAGTGAGTCATGGGGACAAAATGTACAGCAGAGGGAATATAGTTAATAATATTGTAATAACTTTGGTGACAGATGGTAACTAGATTTATGGTGGTGATCATTTTGTAATGTATAGAAATATTGAATCACTATGTTGTGCACCTGCAACTAACACAATGTAGTAGGTCATTTATACCTCAACTAAAAAAAAAAAAAAAGACTCTCCTGGGGCCATGGGTGAGGAAGTAGGCCTCACACAAAATGATTACGTACACAAGTACTTTTGCTCTCCCATATGGAAGTTAAAGAGTGTTGACATACTTCATTGTTCCAGCACTGTCATATTATTTTTAAATTTGATTTTATTTTTTAACAGATAATGCATTTACCTGGTTCAAAACTCAAAATGACATAAAACATATATATTTAGCAGGCTTGTTGCCACCATTGACCCCCTTCTGCCACCCCTATGTAATCATCTTTTTCAGTTTTTAATATATCCTTTTCAGTGCTTTTTATATATATACTATTTCATTCTTTTATTCAATGCCTATTTCCTAAGCACCTGCTATTTTCTAGGCTATATATTTTAAGCACTGTTTTGGGCATACAGTAGTCCTCCCTCTTCTGTAGGGAGTATGTTGCAACACCCCTAGTGGATGCCTAAAACCAGGGATAGTACCAAACCCTATATATATAGATATAGATATAGATATAGATATAGATATATATGATTTATATAGTATACTGTGTTTTTTTCCTATACATGCATACCTACGATAAAGTTTAATTTATAAGTTAGGCACAGTGAGAGATGAACAATAACTAATAATAAAATCGAACACTTATAACAATATATTATAAAAAAGTTACGTGAATGTGATCTCTCTCGAAATATTGTACTGTACTCACCCTTCTTCTTGGGTTGGTGTGAGATGATAAAATGCCTACGTGATGAGAGGAAGTGAGGCGAATGACGTTGGCATTGTGATTTAGCACTGGGCTTCTGTTGATCTTCTAACGACAGGTCAGAAAGACGATCGTCTGCTTCAGGTGACCCTGGATCATCGGGCCATTATGACGTCCATGGTTCGATGTCAGGAGACTATGTTAGTGGTTGGGGATCCCGGGTGGGGCGGGATGGAGCAGGATGGCCCAAGATTTCATCGTGCTACTCAAAATGGTGCTCAATTTAAAACTTACGAATTGTTTATTTCTGCAAGTTTCCATTTAATATTTGCAGACTGCAGTTGACCACAGGTAACTAAAACTGCAGAAAGCAAAACCACGAATAAGGGAAGACTACTGTACATCCTAACTGTCATGGAGCAAAAATCCTTACTCTCATGGAATTTATCATCTAGAAGGGGGTAGACAGACAATAATCAATGAACATAAGAAATAAGAAAATAATGGAGTGAGGAGGATGGTGGTGTGAAGGTTCAAAGGGGCACATTGTAATTTTAAATAGGGTAGTCAGGATAGACTTCACTGAGAAAGTGACGTTTTGAGCAGAGTTGAAGAAGGTGAGGGAGTTAGCTGTGTGGGTATCTGGGGGAAGAGCATTCCAGACAGAAAGACAGCCCATACAAAGGCCCGAAGCAGAGCATGCCTGTCATATTCATGGAACAGCAAAGACCCAAGTGTGGCTGGAGTGGAGAGAGTGAGGAAGAGTAGTAGGAGATGAAGTCAGAGAGGAAGCATGAAAGGACAACAGACTGTGCAGGAGCTTGCAAGGACTTCAGTGTTTACTCTGAATGTGATGGGGAGCCTGTCCCAGATTTTGAGTGGCATGATCTGACTTACATTTGAATAGAATCTCTCTGGCTGCTATGTTGGGAACAAAGGGTGGAAGAAGGGAGAGGCTGGTTTTGAGGCTATTGCAGTAATCCAGGCAAGAGGAGATGGTGAATCAAACAAGGTTGGGAGCAGTGGAAGTATTAAGTGGTAAGATTCTGGGCATATTTTTAAAGTAGTCACTGATGAACTGGGTATAGGGTTTGGGAAAAAGAGAAGAGTCCATGATGACTCCAAGGCTTTTGACCTGAGCAACTGGGAAAACTGAATTGCCATCAGTTGAGATGGCAAGTTAGGGAGGGAAGATCAGAAATTTAATTATGCACAAGTGAAATTTGAAATGCCTTTTAGACATCCAAGAAGAGATGCCAAGTGGATATTAGATCTAAATTTGAGGGTTGTCAGTATACAGATGGTATTTAGCCATGATACTAAATGAGATAGCCAAGGGGGTGAGTGCAGATAGGAAAAACAAAAACGGTGAACCAAGGGCTGAGTCCTAGGACACTCTAATGTTAAGAGCTGGTGGTAGATGGGGGAGGCAGGAGGAGAACCAGCAAAAGGAACCTACAGGGAACAGTGAGGTAGAGGAAAACTAGGACAGGGTGGTGTCCCAACGTCTGGTGATGGAAGTTTCTCAAGAAAGAGGAAGTGAAAAATTGTGTGAAATGTTATTGGCAGTCAAGTAAAACCACTGGCTTTAGCCATGTTGAGGTCACTGGTGTTTATGACAAAATCAGTTTCAGTGGAGTGAAAGGTAAAAGCTGTGTGAGTGGGTCTAAGAAGGATTTTGAGAGAAGTCACAGACATTAAGTATAGACATCTCTTTCTGAGAGATTTGCTAGAAAGGGAGCAAAGAAATGAGGCAAAAGCTGACAGGGGAAATGGGGTCAAGTGGAGAATTTTTATGAGGTGGGAGAAATGTGTGCTCTTGTGAATGATTCAGGAAAGAGGGGAGAAGTGATGATATCAGAGAAAGGCAAATATTTGGACCAATGACCTTGAATAGACTTGAGGGGATAGCCTCTCCCTTTATTGTTATTTTCTGTATCTTTCTTTTAAAAGATAGCATTTTATACCCACTTTTCTACACCTTGCATTTTCCGCTTAATCTATGGTTCTTTTCACATCAGTACATGGAGAAATTCTTCTCTTTTTTTACAGCTGCATACTATCCCATTGGAAGGATATACTACAGTTTGTGTATTGTTTCTAAGTTTTTGCTGTCCTCAGCAATGCTATTCTGAATAACTGTGTATATGCCTCATCACATGTGTGTCAGCCCTGTTGCTGCTTCAGTGCAGGAGCTAAAGTTCATCTTCTGCGGCTCTCAACATTTCTAATGTGTGACTCTTTCTTCTCTCTTTTGGATTTCCTCCTCTTTTTTTATTAACTCTGCATTCAAATTAATTTTGCCTTGTAACACCAGGAATGTACTTAAATAGATAAATATAATAGCTCTTCATTTATTTCTGATCGTTGTGTTAGGTCCAAATAATTGTTCAGATACATATAGGGACTTTATGAAAACAGATGCCATATAGGATCAATAATTATATTTGATTTGGGATTTTTAGTTATGGTAACAAAATATTGTTCACTGGACTTCAGAGGTACTTTTCCAAATCTTTTTGTTAGGAATCTTGTTAGAGATCTTCCTTATTCCCATGTTCTGGAGGATCCTGTGTCCTCAACCACCACCTCCCCTCCCCTGCCTCACCCATTAGTTTTTGTGTATTTGGAAGTGACAGCTTGTGTCCAGTGTTATGTCTCAGACAGTTGCCATCTCGTAGCTATTAATGGTTGTTCAATATTTTCTGGTACTGGTGTTGGTATATTTCTCCCCTAGACCTTTGGAAACACCAAGTCATGAGAGAAAACTTTTCAGTTATCAGACCACAAATAGTTGAAAATTTTGTACAGAGATTACTGGAGAATTACCAGGATGGTGGACTAGAGGTATGTACTGAAAATTAGTCATTCTAGAGTGTGGTTTGCTTTTTTTTTTTTTAACATAAACGCAAACAAGAAAGACTTCCCCTTCAACACATCTCCTAATGCTTCCCTTACTCCCTTAGAGTTGAAGATGTGAAAACTGAGGCTGAACTCAAAGTAGAAATCACATGTTACCATTTTAATTTTGGAAAAAGACTGATTTCTAATTAAGTTGGGAGAGTAATTAGAATATACATGTTGGCTAATTTCAGATTTGACCAATTCTTTAGAGTAACCTTGGAGTTTATGGATGAGTTGTTTTTAGCAACATTTCCTGTTATTGATTTTTTTAGTATAAAAATTTTAAGAGAAAAACCAAAATAACCTATGAAATCACTACCTAGAAAACTTCTTTAAATGTGCAATATGAAGAAAACGTAACACCTCAGAGAGGTAACATTTTCACCCCTATTCCACTCCATCATCCCCAGTTTCCTCTCCCAAAGGAAACCAGTATCAACAATTTGTATGTGTGTATATGTATTTGAATTCATAACTACTCCATATAATATGTATTTAACAATAATATATATTTAATACACACAACAGGCATACACATAGTCCTTGGAGTTTTTAACTGTTTACTATTGACAGGAGGTACCTTTCTAAATCAAAGGAATCTGCTGAAAAGGCAGTATGAGGGAGTGTTTGTGGATATTTGGCCATAACAGAGTTTTTAGGATCTTTAAGGAATTAAGCCTTAAGTGCAGTAGGTAGCTGTGAATCCAGTGTCCTTTGAAATTCAATCATTTTTAAAAGCCTGCCTTAGAAAAATGTGCTCAATTTTTTGGACAACATTTTCTCCACATTTACATTTTTCTAAGCTCTCCAAACAGTCCCCATAATTTTATAATAAGCACTTCAGTTCTTATTTATAAGGTAGAGAATTCACAAGCTTGCTTAGAGATACACTATTCCTCAGAATTTATATGTATTTGTTTTAAGCTTTCAATTATACCCAGTGTGGTGCTGTGTATTCTGATGAGGGGGTGAAGTAATTCCTCTTGGATCCCTGCAGTTCAGTGATTCTCAAGCAGAAGTACAGAGGTGATTAAGGTGGGGTATGCTCAGAAAAATGTTTGAATCAAAAACTTTTGTGGCTTTCCTTAAAAGGAAGGAAATTCTGACACATGCTTCATTATGGAAGATATTCTGTTACATGAAATAAACCAGTCACAGAAACATAAATGCTGCATGATTCCACTTAGATGAGGTACATAATGTAATCAAATTCATAGAGACAGGAAGTAGAATGGTGTTTGTCAGGGGCTGGCGGGTGGGGGAATGGGAAGTTAGTGTTTAATGGGTACAGTTTCAGTTTGGCAACATGAAAAGAGTTCTAGAGATTGATTGCACAACGTTGTGAATGTACTTAATGCCGCTGAACTGTATACTTTAAAATGGCTAAAATGGCAAATTTAATGTATGTTTTACTGTGATAAAAAAAGCAAACAAAAAGTTTGTGGCTCAAGATCTGCTCATCCCTTATCTATGTACTTCACCCCAACATTGAAGACAGGATCTTCTGGGAAAGAAATGTGAGTATTAGTAAACAGGGCAAACCTAGATCAGGCACAGCTGAAACTGAGGGCACACTGAAGAGGCTGGTATCAGCCTGCGGTTGTCTTGGAATAACAGGACCCCAGAATGTTAGGTCCCTCCAAAGTCTGTGCCTGGTGGGCTTCTAGTCTCTTCTGGATCATCTGCAGTGACTGGGAGCTCACTCTCTTTCAATCCCCACCCATACCTCCCCACCCCCATCCCTGGCAACTGTTGTTTCAGGCACCTCTTACTGAGCTGGATTTGGCCTCCCCACTGTCTCCACCATGGATCCTAGTTCTGTCTCTGGGACACCACAGATCACGGTTCTGACCCCTCACAACAAGCCTTGAGATAAATGAGGGCAGGTCAGTCAGAGAAGCTCAGTTGGGCCATTGCTAGCATGCATGAGTCTTCTGTAAAATTACAAGTTGGGCCAGCTCCAGGAGGACAGACCCAAACAGGTGCCCCTCTGGGTGGTGGATAACAAATATTTACCCATTCCTTCAGGCCGTACAGCCTATACCAGGGCACATGGACAGGGAAATGGTGCTCCCCTCACCTGGGTGCCCCTGCGCAGAGCAGACTGCACTGGTGTGCAAGGAAAGCCTGAGCCCTGCCTTCCCTTCTTCAGCCTAAACCAGCTTCCTTTCCTTCAACCTCTATGAGTGCCCCACCCTCCTGGTCAGGATCCTCTAAATTCAAGGTTGTCTGGCCAGCCAAGCGTACCCTTGTCCTGGGTGCTCTGCTTTGATTAACGCCCATGAATGTGTTAGGTTTTGTCACAGCTGACTCATTAGGCTAACAGCCACCTGAAGCCCACACATGGCCTTCAGGCATCCTGCTACTGCCTTATTATTAGCTTTGTTCTTGTTCAACTTGGTCCACTCTTTGAACCTCTTGAAATCTTTAAAACTCTGGATTTTTATCATCCACCATACTCTCTCCCTTCCAGGTTCATGTCAGCCTACCCTTGGTATCTTCCTTCAAGCCTTTAATAACAGTGTATGAAAGGACAGGCCCCAAGTGCTGTGCTACCCACTCTGGGTCCCCTCCAGCCTTAACAGGTACTTTGGGCACAGTCTTTCAGTGACCAGAAACTCATCCGGTTGTCCTTTCACCCAGCCCATGTTCTCCGTTTGTCCAAAAGGACATCATAAGAAACCTTCTCAGATGTCCTGCTGAAATCCAGATACACTGCATCTGCTATATTTCCTGAGGGAAAAGTTTAATCTGATCTGACTGTTCTTGAACCCACGTTGGCTTCTTGTGATTTTTGCTTCCTTCTCCAAATTCTTCTCCAAAACTATGTTGAATGAGAGTGGTGAGAGTGGGCAACCTTGTCTTGTTCCTGATCTTAGTGGAAATGCTTTCAGTTTTTCACCATTGAGGACGATGTTGGCTGTGGGTTTGTCATATATGGCCTTTATTATGTTGAGGAAGGTTCCCTCTATGCCTACTTTCTGGAGGGTTTTTATCATAAATGGGTGTTGAATTTTGTCAAAAGCTTTCTCTGCATCTATTGAGATGATCATATGGTTTTTCTCCTTCAATTTGTCAATATGGTGTATCACGTTGATTGATTTGCGTATATTGAAGAATCCTTGCATTCCTGGAATAAACCCCACTTGATCATGGTGTATGATCCGTTTAATGTGCTGTTGGATTCTGTTTGCTAGTATTTTGTTGAGGATTTTTGCATCTATGTTCATCAGTGATATTGGCCTGTAGTTTTCTTTCTTTGTGACATCCTTGTCTGGTTTTGGTATCAGGGTGATGGTGGCCTCGTAGAATGAGTTGGGGAGTGTTCCTCCCTCTGCGATATTTTGGAAGAGTTTGAGAAGGATAGGTGATAGCTCTTCTCTAAATGTTTGATAGAATTCGCCTGTGAAGCCATCTGGTCCTGGGCTTTTGCTTATTGGAAGATTTTTAATCACAGTTTCAATTTCAGTGCTTGGTCTTCAGTGATTGGTCTGTTCATCTTTTCTATTTCTTCCTGATTCAGTCTTGGCAGGTTGTGCCTTTTTAAGAACTTGTCCATTTCTTCCAGGTTGTCCATTTTATTGGCATAGAGTTGCTTGTAGTAACCTCTTATGATCTTTTCTATTTCTGCAGTGTCAGTTGTTACTTCTCCTTTTTCATTTCTAATTCTATTGATTTCAGTCTTCTCCCTTTTTTTCTTGATGAGTCAGGCTAATGGTTTATCAATTTTGTTTATCTTTTCAAAGAACCACCTTTTAGTTTTATTGATCGTTGCTATCGTTTCCTTCATTTCTTTTTCATTTATTTCTGATCTGATTTTTATGATTTCTTTCCTTCTGGTAACTTTGGGTTTTTTTTGTTCTTCTTCCTCTAATTGCTTTAGGTGCAAGGTTAGGTTGTTTATTCGAGATGTTTCCTGTTTCTTAAGGTAGGATTGTATTGCTATAAACTTCCCTCTTAGAACTGCTTTTGCTGCATCCCATAGGTTTTGTGTCGTCGTGTCTCCATTGTCATTTGTTTCTAGGTATTTTTTGATTTCCTCTTTGATTTCTTCAGTGATCACTTTGTTATTAAGTAGTGTATTGTTTAGCCTCCATGTGTTTGTATTTTTTACAGATCTTTTCCTGTAATTGATATCTAGTCTCATAGCGTTGTGGTCGGAAAAGATACTTGATACAATTTCAATTTTCTTAAATTTACCAAGGCTTGATTTGTGACCCAAGATATGATCTATCCTGGAGAATGTTCCATGAGCACTTGAGAAAAGTGTGTATTCTGTTGTTTTTGGATGGAATGTCCTATAAATATCAATTAAGTCCATCTTGTTTAATGTATCATTTAAAGCTTGTGTTTCCTTATTTATTTTCATTTTGGATGATCTGTCCATTGGTGAAAGTGGGGTGTTAAAGTCACCTACTATGAATGTGTTACTGTCGATTTACCCTTTTATGGCTATTAGTATTTGCCTTATATATTGAGGTGCTCCTATGTTGGGTGCATAAATATTTACAATTGTTATATCTTCTTCTTGGATTGATCCTTTGATTATTATGTAGTGTCCTTCTTTGTCTCTTCTAATAGTCTTTGTTTCAAAGTCTATTTTGTCTGATATGAGAATTGCTACTCCAGCTTTCTTTTGGTTTCCATTTGCATGAAATACCTTTTTCCATCCCCTTACTTTCAGTCTGTATGTGTCTCTAGGTCTGAAGTGGGTCTCTTGTAGACAGCAAATATATGCGTCTTGTTTTTGTATCCATTCAGCCAATCTGTGTCTTTTGGTGGGAGCATTTAGTCCATTTACATTTAAGGTAATTATCGATATGTATCTTCCCATTCCCATTTTCTTAATTGTTTTGGGTTCATTATTGTAGGTCTTTTCCTTCTTTTGTGTTTCTTGCCTAGAGAAGTTCCTTTAGCAGTTGTTGTAGAGCTGGTTTGGTGGTGCTGAACTCTCTCAGCTTTTGCTTGTCTGTAAAGATTTTAATTTCTCCGTCAAATCTGAATGAGATCCTTGCTGGGTAGAGTAATCTTGGTTGCAGGTTTTTCTCCTTCATCACTTTCAATATGTCCTGCCACTCCCTTCTGGCTTGCAGAGTTTCTGCTGAAAGATCAGCTGTTAACCTTATGGGGATTCCCTTGTGTGTTATTTGTTGTTTTTCCCTTGCTGCTTTTAATATGCTTTCTTTGTATTTAATTTTTGACAGTTTGATTAATATGTGTCTTGGTCTATTTCTCCTTGGATTTATCCTGTATGGGACTCTCTGTGCTTCCTGGACTTGATTAACTATTTCCTTTCCCATATTAGGGAAGTTTTCAACTATAATCTCTTCAAATATTTTCTCAGTCCCTTTCTTTTTCTCTTCTTCTTCTGGAACCCCTATAATTCGAATGTTGGTGCATTTAATGTTGTCCCAGAGGCCTCTGAGACTATCCTCAGTTCTTTTCATTCTTTTTTCTTTATTCTGCTCTGCAGTAGTTATTTCCACTATTTTATCTTCCAGGTCACTTATCCGTTCTTCTGCCTCAGTTATTCTGCTATTGATCCCATCTAGAGTATTTTTCATTTCATTTATTGTGTTGTTCATCATTGTTTGTTTCATCTTTAGTTCTTCTAGGTCCTTGTTAAATGTTTCTTGCATTTTCTCTATTCTATTTCCAAGATTTTGGGTCATCTTTACTATCATTATTCTGAATTCTTTTTCAGGTAGACTGCCTATTTCCTCTTCATTTGTTAGGTCTGGTGGGTTTTTATCTTGCTCCTTCATCTGCTGTGTGTTTTTCTGTCTTTTCATTTTGCTTATCTTACTGTGTTTGGGGTCTCCTTTTTGCAGGCTGAAGGTTCGTAGTTCCTGTTGTTTTTAGTGTCTGTCCCCAGTGGCTAAGGTTGGTTCAGTGGGTTGTGTAGGCTTCCTGGTGGAGGGTACTAGTGCCTGTGTTCTGGTGGATGAGACTGGATCTTGTCTTTCTGGTGGGCAGGTCCACGTCTGGTGATGTGTTTTGGGGTGTCTGTAGACTTATTATGATTTTGGGCAGCCTCTCTGCTAATGGGTGGGGTTGTGTTCCTGTCTTGCTAGTTGTTTGGCATAGGATGTCCAGCACTGTAGCTTGCTGGTCGTTGAGTGAAGCTGGGTGCTGGCGTTGAGATGGAGATCTCTGGGAGGTTTTCGCCGTTTGATATTATGTGCAGCTGGAAGGCCTGTTGTGGACCAGTGTCCTGAAGTTGGCTCTCCCACCTCAGAGGCACAGCACTAACTCCTGGCTGCAGCACCAAGAGCCTTTCATCCACACGGCTCCTTAATTTGGGATGATTCGTTGTCTATTCATGTATTCCACAGATGCAGGGTACATCAAGTTGATTGTGGAGCTTTAATCCGCTGCTTCTGAGGCTGCTGGGAGAGATTTCCCTTTCTCTTCTTTGTTCTCACAGCTCCCAGGGGCTCAGCTTTGGATTTGGCCCCGCCTGTGCAGGTAGGTCGCAGGAGGGCGTCTGTTCTTTGCTCAGACAGGACGGGGTTAAAGGAGCCACTGATTCGGAGGCTCTGGCTCACTCAGGCCGGGGGTAGGGAGGGTCACGGAGTGCGGGGCGGGCCTGCGGCGGCAGAGGCCAGCGTGACATTGCCAGCCTGAGGCGCGCCGTGCGTTCTCCCGGAGGAGTTGTCCCTGGATCCCGGGACCGTGGCAGTGGCGGGCTGCACAGGCTCCCCGGAAGGGGGGGTGTAGATAGTGACCCGTGTTCGCACACAGGCTTCTTGGTGGCGGCAGCAGCGGCCTTAGCGTCTCATGTCTGTCTCTGGGGTCCGCACTTTTAGCCGCGGCTCGCGCCCGTCTCTGGAGCTCTCTTAAGCAGCGTTCTTAATCCCCTCTCCTCGTGCACCAGGAAACAAAGAGGGAAGAAAAAGTCTCTTGCCTCTTCGGCAGGTCCAGACTTTTCCCCGGACTCCCTCCCAGCTAGCCGCGGTGCACTAACGCCCTGGCCCTGCAGGCTCCAGTCCTCTCCCGGTGCTCCGACTAAAGCTGGAGCCTCAGCTCCCAGCCCCGCCCGCCCCAGCAGGTGAGCAGACAAGCCTCTCGGCTGGTGAGTGCCGGTCGGCCCTGATCCTCTGTGCTGGAATCTCTCCGCTTTGTTCTCCGCACCCCTGTTGCTGTGCTCTCCTCCGCAGCTCCGAAGCTCCCCCACTCCGCCACCCGCAGTCTCCGCCCGGGAAGGGGCATCCTAGTGTGTGGACACTTTTCCTCCTTCACAGCTCCCTCCCGCTGGTGCAGGACCCGTCCCTATCCTTTTGTCTCTGTTTATTTTTTTCTTTTGCCCTAACCAGGTTACGTGGGGGGTTTCTTTCCTTTTGGGAGGTCTGAGGTCTTTTGCCAGCGTTCAGTAGGTGTTCTGTAGGAGTTGTTCCACGTGTAGATGTATTTCTGGTGTATCTGTGGGGAGGAAGGTGATCTCTGCGTCTTACCCTTCCGCCATCTTCCCGGAAGTCGATGAGATTAACCTGGGCCAAGTTTTAAAGCACAAGTCGGAGTTGGCCAGAGGAAGAAGGGCTGGGGAGGGAAGGCAGCAATCTAGGAAGGGAGTTATAGCAGAGTTCAGAGGAGGAGATTGTAAAGGTAGGCAGGGCCAGATCCTGAATGGCCTTGTGTGTAATCCTTAGGAGTTTGGATTTCATCCCAGAGTCAGTGGGAAGTCACTGAAGCATTTTGTCAGCAGAGGTAGGTTTTAGAAATATCATCAAAACACCTTGTGTGTGCCTGATGTTAGATGGATTGTTGTGAGGGGCTCCGAGAGGAAGCAAACCACAGAAGCACAGTTTGCTCCCAGCAGGGTCAGACTTTTGCCATAACAAGGCCTGGCACCTACCATGCTTCACTCCAGGCTGGATCTCCAGAAGAATCCATGGGGCAATCTTGTGCTCTTCCAGCCAGTGCCACACAATATGGTTCAGGTTTAAGAGTTGGTGAAGAAATCAGCCCACTGGAGGGCACTGGGCCAACGGTCATGACTCTGGTTCTTATGCAACCCAGGCGCCTGCCTTCTAGGGGAAGTTGGCAGATGAAGCCCCTTTGTGCTGCACTTTGACATCAAGCAGACTTTTAGTGACCTAGGAAGGCAGGGGTGAGTTGTAGAACAGCTTTTGAGAAACAAATTGCTCTCTGAGCTCATAAGACTTGCCAACAGAAGCACATAGGCTGTAGTCCCACAACAGATGCTGCTCAGGTGGCTCCAATGCTGCTTCTGGGAGGCCAAGTACCATCTGCAGAAGCAAAGTTCATCTGGAGAGAGGGACTGCTGGGAACTGGGAGTCTCCCTGCACCTCTCTGTCACCTGTCAGTCACTGCTGCCTGTCTGCCCCACTCAGACATGGTCCATGTGCCCATTGCAGATGCTCTGGCAGGGCGCTTACTCCTCTCCCTGCCTTCCCCTCACCCCCTATATGCCATCGCCTTGAGCTGATCTTTCAGCCCAGTCTCCTGAAGCCTCAGCAGAGCCACTGAGGGAAGGGAGCAACATGATTTCTCTGGCTTCTGGAGATGCTCAAGGGGAGTCCTGGCTATTCTTACCTCTTTGGTGTAACACAGACTCATCCAAGGCTTCCTCCTTGGCTGGTTAAAATAGCATGCTGGCTAAGAGAGGATGGCACAGGGCCATGGTGGTTCAAGTCTGCATTTCTGTTTGTTTGGGATCCTATATCTGCAGTGGCTATGGAGGCATTAGTTTGAGAAGTGTTTGCCCTGTGGAGGCCCTGTTGGCATGCTCAAGTTTGGGCACTGCTGTTCAGGACAGAGAGGGGTGAGTCACTGTGGCTGACTCTAAGCACTGGGCCTGGCCCACCTGGATGAGGTCACCAGCCACACCTTGATGGCCCCAGTGTGGTCTCATGACTTCTCAAGGCTTCAGGCTTTCAACGCACTCAATCTGGGAAGTGCTCTCTTTGTCAATACTAATTCATGTAGCCTTGGCCCTTTCACCATAAAGAAGTAAAGGTCCAGGGGATGGAATCTTGGTGTCCTTTGCCTTGGTGTCAGCAGTGGACTCTGGCTGTCCTACTGCTCACTTTCCAGGACCAGGATGGATTGCCCTCACCCACCTCCTCTGAGGGAACCCCTTGAGGAGGCCCTGGAGAGTGAGGGTGGGAGGCTGAGCGCCTCCCCTGACTGCCTGGCTCCTGCTCATAAAATCCCCCATGAGCAGAGGTTTTCATCTACTGTTTCCATCATGCATGTCTTGAGTGCATCCTGCTAAGCTGCTATAGTTGATAACCTTTACCGAAGCTTTACTATTTTTAAATTAGTATATACATTTTATTTAGGCATACATTTTTATATATAATTATTATAATTATATATACATTTTATGATTATATTAGAAAATAGAAATATGATGTATTAGAAAATACACTCATAATCTTACCCTCATTGATAGCCACTATTATTATTTTGGTGTCTTTCCTTCCAAATTTTATTTATAACTTTTAAAAATTCATGCACTTTTTTTTAACAAAATAAGATTATTCTATATGCCTTTTTGTTGTAGTGTACTTTTTTCACTTGACTATATGTTATAAACATGTTTCCTTGTCAATAAACATACATCCACAGCACAGTTTTTGGTGGCTGTTTAGTGTTTCATCCTATAGATGAATAAGACGTATTCAACCTGTTTTCCATCATTAAGTACCTTAGGTTGTTTCCATTTTTCTTTTCTATTGGAAGGGCTACTCTAAAGAACATCTGTTAACATATATTTTTGTGTATAACTTTTATTATTCTCTAAAAATAAATTCCTGGAAGAGGAGTTACTGGATCAAAGAGCATGAATATTTTAAAACCCTTTCACAGCCACTGCTGGTCTGCCCTCCAAAGTACTACACTGACTTCTCCTCCTGTCAGCAGTGGTGAGCGAGCCACTTTCCTCACTCCATCAGTACTGGGTTTTTATCAGTATTTGCCATCTCTGCTAGTTTGCCTGACCTGGCAAAGCGTGTCTGGGCCCTCTCTGGAGGTCAGTGGCACAGAGGTTGCACTGATAGGACAGTGTCACCAGGACAATCAAATCAGAGCCAGGGGAATCACCCCAGGCTGGAAGGAGAACCTAGTTTGTGCAGCAAACTTCCAGTGAGCCTAGAGCCGTCCAGACCCTGGAAGTGTCACAGATAAAGCTCATCAACTGAGCAGGCTGAATCTTGGAGTGGGCCCCATAGGACTGCCAGATACACACACAAACACACTCACTGATACGTGTTGAGGGACACATACAGACCTATAGAGACCTATACAAACACTCACGGAGAGAGACATACACAGAGAGGTACAGACACACAGAGAAACACACACAGACATGCATTTATGAATATAGACACACACACACAAATGCACACAGACACACTCACTGATACAGACACACAGAGACACACAAGCACTCCCATGGACGTGCAGGTCCTAGTCAGGTAGATCTGCCCTACCTTCCACATATTGGCTCCCATTTCTCTTGGAGTCTAAACCTAAGTCTGCCTTGGACGGTTGGACTTTTCCTCTGTTCCTTAAAGACCACCTCTTCAGAAAGGGTGCCCAGCAGCCTAGAGAAAGGGATGGAATGGGACTGCCTAGAGAGGGAGAACTATGGCCCTTTGACCAAGGCAAGAAGTGCCCCTGTCAGAGGCCCCACTTCAGAGGCCCCTCTGGCTCTGCTCCAGCCCCACCCTTCCCCACGGCCAAGGGGACGTGCCCACTCCGATCCCTGGCCTTCCTTCTAGACCGTGCTCCGGATACCTGGGCACTGGAATTCCTGGCCCTTCCCCAGATCATCCTCCCCAGAGAGAGAATGGGCCTCACCACCCGTGAGCACACCCTGGCCTGTGGGGTAGACAAGGACAGCTGTGCAGGGGTGTGGACAGCCAGGGTGTCTGCTTATATGCATGCAAGCCCCCCTCCCACCCGTGTGATGTGAGGTCAAAGGGAGGAAGCAAAGGGGGTCAAACTGTAAACTATGGGTTGGAGACTAGCTCTCCCTGACCATATCTCAGCATAGAACTCAGAGTAGTCCAAGGATGATAAAAATCAAACCTGGCCTCCCGAGTCCCTTTGAAGGTCTGTTTTTCAAAGTAGGAGAATTAAACATTTTCATTTCAATAGTTTGATTTATAACCTTTAAATATATAGAACACTTAGACACGTGGAACGTGGGCATCCGTTTGTACTCTTGTCCCTGGCCCTGCAAATGTTAAGAGCAGACCTGAAAGAGAGACTTTCAAGGCTACAGAGCTGATGTTTTTCCATGGAGGAGAAATGGAAGTGGATCTGTGAGCCAAGGTAACATGTGCCTTGAGCTCTGGTGTGGTGGGGCTGCCTGGGGGAGCTGCTGTGAGCGATGCCCCTTTTCAGATCACTTTCAGGAAAGACCACCTCGAGACCTGCCTCCTTTCCCTGGGTTGTGATGTGATGGCCAAAGAATGCAGCAATTTCGAGAGCTACTCCATGTGTTAAGAGCATGTATTGGAGCATGCTAGGCAGAAGCTCTGCCAGAAAGAGCAAGTATGTTCCCAGACAGACAAGAAGTGCATTGGGGAAGGTGTGGGGAGGGAGGCCCAGGAATCACTCCAAAGAGGAAATAAAACGCGGTGCAGTCTGGTGCAGGGAGGTGTTCTTATGCAAGAATTGAGGGTAGATGGCCCTCTCCAACGGTTTCTTCTCATTGGCTCATTTCCTTGGGCTCTGGTCTTCTCAGCTGGGAAGGTGATGGCCCCAGCAACACTGGGTTGTATGCTTTGGAGGGGTCTAGTGGGGAATATAAGAGGTAAGCAGTAAGGCAGCTGGCCCCCAGGGGAAGATCCATAGCTGACCTTCCCACCCTCAGCAAGCCCAAGGGACTTTGTGCTGTTCCTGGTTCAGCAAAGAAGCTAGGATCCTCGAATGAACTCTGTCTTTAGGATGCACATCATGGGTCTCACTGATGAGACTTCCTTAAAATGAGATCCCGTCCTAAAGTTCAGTGGAGCAACAAGCACAGTCCTAGCTCCAGGTGGAGCCTGAGGATCTCAAAAAGAAGCACGAATAACACAGATAAGGGCTGTCTGGAGCATGGTGCACTGAATAAATATTTGAGTTTGGGTATGCACTGCTTTCTCCTCTTTAGGAATTAGACATTATACGAAGAGGTCAGAGGCCACCTGAAGACAAGGCTGGTCAGGTAGGTCAGTTATTACTAAAAAAGTTCTCCATTTCTCAAATCCACAATCTCAGCAGTAGTCAGACATGGGACATCCTGGTGTCATTTTCTTGTGCCCCTTCCTATAGAAATCCCATCAATGACTGGTCCACTGCAGAGACATCCAAGGAGTGTGCCTGTACTTTTTAAGCAATGAGGGCTTTTTTTTTCTTAGTTTTTTGGTGACTTTTGTTATTTTTTTATTGCTTTGTTTTTTCTTTCTGTTTTTTTTTGGGGGGGGTGTTTGTTTTCTTTTGAGGCCAATGTGCCTTCTGAGGAGGAGGTATATAGGCTAAGGTGTCATGGGGAGGCCAGTTTGGAAATGGAAGCCAAGACAGTTGAAGTATTTTCTCCAAAGTACTTAAGTAGCATCTCTTCTGGGTTCATTCATTCAGCAGCCATTTATCGAGCACCTACTATGTGTCTGGAACTGTTCTGGGACCCTTAAGCCAACTTTAGCTTCTTCTGCCCACACTTGCACAACAGGATGTTCACCTTCTTCATTAAGTTCAAAGTAGAATACCAATTCAACATTGATATATTGATACAAAGGACTCTTTTTGCAGTGGCCGTGTGGAATTCCTGAATTATTTTCCATTAAAACAAAATTTCTGCTACTAGATTGCAGAGCTCAGTCACAATATGATCATGGAAGTCACTGCTCTGACTCGACTCACGGATTGGGAGGAGGAGACTCTGGATCTCAAAAAGCAAATTCGAAAAGAAGTCCAAGAAGAATATGAAGCATTAGTTCAAGCTTTGTTTGTGACATGTTTGCACATCAAAGTAAGTGACCTGGGTCGGATGTCTGGGCAGTCCTGTGGGGACCCGGGTGTACCTGACCCCCGCGGTGGCTGTACGGAGAGATCAATAACAGAGTGAGCTTTGTGACAGCAAGAGATTGTTGGGCCCAAGAATTCTCCAGCTCCAGGCTTTCACTGCAGAGAATGAGTCAGCAATGAGTGGTCATTATTTTCCCAAAAGAGACACTGAATTTTAAATAACTTAGATATTTGCAGTTTTCCTCACTCTACTGCCATGTTGCCATCTGATTGCTGTTGAGGGAAGGGGGAGTTTCTTCTCCCAAACCCCAACAGTTTATGTCACTGTTTTGTCTATTGAATGACCATCCAAAACAGGAGAGCACAGTGCCCTGGGCCAGGCCAAACCCCAGTGTAAGTGTAGGTAGCAACAGCCGCCTCCTGGAAGCTCACTGGGCAGATTCAGAATCTGAATCAGCTTTCAGAGATTTTACAACCTTCAAAATGCCCATCAGCCTTTCTCTCACATCTGGTGTCAGGGAGCTGCTGACCTGTCAGTAAAGGTCCAGGCAGAAGAGGAGTGAGGGGGTTCCCATGTGCCCACAGCACTGTGGAAGCCTGTCACTGTCTTATGATGTCTGAGCAGCTGTAAGATGGAGACCCATGCCTAAAATGGGCTATTGTGGAGCCTGGTCCCCCTGCCCTACAAGTGAGAATTTCAGTACAAACCTACCACCCCCAAGTCCATGGCTTCCCCCAGACCTGCCCCCTTCTCTGCTATTAGATGTTCCTCAGAGCCAGCCCCATTTGGGTCCTTCCCTTACTCCCTTCCCCCAAAGGATTCCAGGATGGTCCCTGGAGTTGGTCCATTGAGAGGAGTTTCCACTGATGCTCTGCCTTGGTCTGGTTATTCCAGAGAGGAATGGACCTTTCTCCTTACTGTGAAGTGTCCACAAAACACAAATGCTTACAAATATTAAGGTATCCAAACCAACATGCATTGGGCCTGGTGCTGCAGGAGAGAGGTGAGCAGACAGTGAAGTCTAGAATTTACTAAGCCATCTTTCGGGTGTCAAATTGTTGGAAAATGTCTTAGGTTCTTTTTAGTTTCTGCCAGATTCCTAGACAAAAAGGAAATTCTCCACTTCTCTCAGGCTCAGTGAGTTCCACAAGCCCCTGAAGGTAGGGGAATCGCTGTTTTACCCCAGGGTCCCAAGAAGATGGTGAAGCTTTTGCTGTGTGGCCAGTAGCCAGGCTTCCTGCTGTGGCTCCCCGGCACTAACCTCCTGTTTCCTCTCCCGGGAAGTGGTTTAGAGGTGAAAGGATATCCCACAGTCACCCCTCACCCAAGGATGCTGGGTCTCCAAGTTGTACTTACTGATGAGCGAGCTATTTCACCATAAGCTGTTAGCCATAGACATTCGGAACGGGCTGTTTCACAATGAGATTTCTGTTGGAGCCTAAAGAGGAAGGCAGCCAGCTTGATTCCTTCCTCTAATTTATCTATTTTTATTTTATTTTATTTTATTTTATTTTTATTTATTTATTATTATATTTTTTTGCAGTACGCGGGCTTCTCATTGTTGTGGCCTCTCCCGTTGCGGAGCACAGGTTCCAGACGCGCAGGCTCAGCGGCCATGGCTCACGGGCCCAGCCGCTCCGCGGCATGTGGGATCCTCCCGGACCGGGGCACGAACCCATGTCCCCTGCATCGGCAGGCGGACTCTCAACCACTGCACCACCAGGGAAGCCCTTAATTTATCTATTTTTAATGGAGTTCCTTGTTAGTGGCTCATGGACAATGTCTTACCTGGTCAGGTTCTGCTGGGTCAAACTGATAGCAAAAATCCCTAGGTTCAAATTCCCAAGTAACCCTTTGTGTATGGGGCAGTGGGGGGGGGGGGGGGGGGCTGGGGGGTGGTTTGGTTTTCCGCCTGTGACCTCCCATTCTTCTACCTGCTCAGCTTGTCTCGGCCTCTGACAACCACAGGCTCTGAGATGTGCGGGTGATGAAGCCCTGCGGGTTGAAGACAACACTAAAGGGGCCGCTAGTGAGGCTTCCAGACAATACCCGATGGAGTAATTGTCTGGGTGGATGTTGTTTTCATGTGATATTATTTCTGAAAGTTAGGTTTTAGGGGGCAAAGTGACTCTTCCTCAGCTGACCTTCCTGAACTTGAGCCTGCAATTTGCAGAAGCTGGATGAGAATCAGCTTAATTTGATCCAGAAAGTGTGTGAGCTCATCGGTGAAGTAAGAACAGAAGGGACTGACAATACGAAAGAAAGGCCTAAAGAAGAAATGGGGCTCCACCAGACCTGACGAAGAAATGAAAGAAAATCCAGCCACAGTATGTGATCTCATTTTGAGTGGGGTATCAGCATTTCATCCTAGCGTCTGACCCCACTGCTCACTCTGTTTGCATTCCTGTCCTGTTTCCCTGAGAAATCCTTGTGTCAGGCATTTGAAAAGGGCACTGGGTCTCACTGCACAATTGTCTCATCTTCTGGAAGGCATGTTTCTGATGTCAGGATTCATGTCCTTCCTGAGAAAAGTGCTGGGGGCAGCCTTTTCTGAAAGGCTTTTCTAAGCAGGAGCAGCTGCTGGCCTTGGAGCAGGACAACTGCAGCCTGGCCGCCCTGGTGTGCAAAATGAGAAGCCTGGGCCACTGGAGGCTGGCGGTGCAGCAGGCGCACTTCCGGGGCCAGCTGAGCAGGGCTGAGAAGGTGAGAGCGCTGGGGGAGGGAGGCCCGGCCCAGCAGGGGGAGGGGGTGGCACTGGCCTCCTTGGCTGCAGCTGCTGTGCTGGTGTCAGGTAGCAAGTTTTCCTGGGAACGGGCAAGAGCAGAGCCTGGGGAGAAATAGGAAAGAGCCAGAAGCAAATGGCAAAGAAGCAAATGAGAGAACAGATCAGAGTTTAGCACAAGGGAAGGGAAAAGATGGAGCGGGCAAGCTTTGTCAAAACACTGCAAATCCTTGAGTTTCAAGCATGATGATCTGAGGAAAATGAAGGAACAATAAGTGGAAAATCTGCTTTAAGGAAAATTGAAACCAGAGCACATATCAATAGTGGTTTGGAAACTTTTACTTACTGTTTCTGAAAGTCTTTATTTACTCTGATCTGTCACACTGTTCTTAACTGAAATCAAGGAAGCAGTGGCCAGCAGGAGCTGTGTTCTACCAGAAATTTTAGAGAACGATGGATGATGAAGTGGTTTAGAGACTCCTTGGGAAGCTGAAAATACGGAAAGGAAACTTATATCCTACCTTACTGTGTTTGGGATGTTCACAGGAAGCTATGCAAAGTAAAAAAGAGTGTTTGAACATCAAACTAATGGCAGAACAAGAAGTGCTTTTATTTTGTCAACAGCTATTGGCTCTAAGGCAGGCCCTGGCCAGGGCTCAGGCAGACAACCTGAGGATATGCAAGTAGCAGGAGAGCCAGGTGTCTGAGCTCAGAACCCCTCTTCCTCCCTCTCTTTGAACACGCTCTGGCGACCATACGTGGCACTCCGTTGCCTGTAGCAGTCACCAGAGGAACACAGTGTGAAGCCAAGCAGACGGCACTACTGGTGAAAGATGGCCTGGACCCTGGCTTCCCTTCTGCCTTCTTTCCAGCCCAGAAACCGGGGCAGTGGCCAAAAGGCTTTTGTTCTTATTCATATTTGGCTAAAATAGTGAAATATAGCTCATAACTAAGATTGTTCTGTGTGTTTCTCTGAGGATCTTTTTTACCCAGAGGGTATCTTGGGGTCTGGGTCTCTGCCTCTAACACATTCCTTTCACGCTCCAAGCATGTTTTCCATGAGTGTGGCCCTGCCATCAGCGTTATGCCCCAAGCAGAGAGTCTTGGTTTCCTTTCCTGATGACCCACACTAAGTCTTAATTTCAGAAGTTACTGATGCTCTATAGGGCCTGGCACCAAAATAAAGGCTTTTTAAGTCTAAGCTCTTAATAACTGTGCCAACCCTCTGAGCATGAATGAAACAGAGACCCTACGTTTAGAGAGAGAACAGCTGAGTTCAAATAACAGCCGAGGAAAGCTGGGCATATTTTAAAACATAAAATATAATTTGTTCCTTTTGGACCCTAATTCTTCCATTATTGTGTGCCAGTGAGTCATGATGTATAATTATATAAAGTCACCCTACAAATATTAATCATCATTATTAATATTATAATTAAGGATCGACCTTCTAGTGACTGTTGATTAGAAAAATTTCAGAACAGAACCAATTATTACTACTCTTTTCCTTTTCCAACCATCTAGAATCTGGCTTCCTCAGGGCTATTTTGGAAGTCGAAACAGAGACAAGATTAGCACCTCCCTTCCCCACTCACTGTACGTATTGCATCACCCTGTGTCTCCAGGTACAGCCCTTCCATTGCTATTGCGTGATAAAGGCGGAGTGACAGGGAAAATGCAGGTTGTGGTAGATATGACTATTTGGTCTTGCTACTGGCTGGCACAGGACAGGATAGAGCAGCTGGGCTGTGGTACCCTGAGCCCAGGAATACTTCACACAGTTCTGCCCCTGGGCGCTAATGGAGGGGACAGTTGTGTTGGCCAACCTCTCATCCCCTGCCCTCTGCTGAGAAGAAAGACTCTGTGCCTTTATTTCCTTTGGCCTTTTCCTGCCATAGGCTGAATTGCTGAAAGAATTAGAACACAGAGTGACCCAGGAAGCTCGCCACCGGCAGCAGGTGGATTTAATGAAAACCTCTAGCATGGAGAAGCTTTTGGAGGATGTGGAGCAAAAAGAACAGCACCTGCAGCTCCTTACTGAAGAGTCCAAGATGACTTCTAAACTGGGCCAGCTCCAGCAGAAGAAAATTCAGAGAGAACTCTGACAGGTAACTCCAGTGAGAGGTAGTAAATCAGGGTGTACCAGCCACAGCTGTTTGATTCTTCCCCTGTCTTTTCCGTGCCTCTCATGCCTCCAGAGCAGTGTTCCTCACCTTTGGCACTCCCAGGAACAGCAGGGAAATGGAAATATCTATACCTGGGTGATTGTTCAGGCTGCTTGTGACAAAAGGTGATGGCTTGACTGCCACGAGGCCCAGAATCTTGGCGTCTTTGTAAGCCACTTGAAAAACATATTTCTACCTGGCTCTAATCTTTGAACTAGGAGGGATCTTTTGGAAAATCTCGATGAATAATCTGGAAAAGCAGCAAGTATTATGGAAGCTATTATAAGGGAATTTTATTCATGGTGTTTCTGGAACTACAGAAATAAAAAAGGAAAGGCAAAGTGGTTTCCAGACCCAATATGTTATTCTTAAATATACCCCACAGTTGGGGCTTCCCTGGTGGCACAGTGGTTGGGAGTCTGCCTGCCGATGTAGGGGACACGGGTTCGTGCCCCGGTCCGGGAAGATCCCACATCCCACGGAGCGGCTGGGCGCGTAAGCCATGGCCGCTGAGCCTGCGCGTCCGGAGCCTGTGCTCCGCAACGGGAGAGGCCACAACAGTGAGAGGCCCACGTACCGCAAAAAAAAAAAAAAAAAAAAAACCCACAGCAAAAAAAAAAGGGAGGAAATAATATAGTGTACATGCGGACTAATGCAAGTCCCAACAAAGGAGACCACAGAATGAAATTCAACACAAAGGGAAAAAACAAAAAACAAAAAAAACTGAGCACCTTCTGGGGTAGGTACTTCACACATATTCATTGAATGAATAAGTCAGTTAATTCACCAGAGATATTAGGAAACAGAAATCAGAAGTTTAAATGATTGCAAGTGTTTCAAGTGCTCAAGGAGATCAGTAAGGAGAATTTTACAAAAATAAATGACAAAAAAAAAGGATAAAAAATGTATCCTCTCACAGTTCAGGAGGCCAGAGTCTGAAATCAAGGTGTGGGTCCCTACAGGAGACTCTGGCAGGACCTGTTCCATGGCTCTCCTAGCTGCTGGGGGCTGCCTGCCATCCCCCGCGTCCCTCCGCGTGCAGCTACAGCTCTTCAGTCCTGGCCCCCTTCCCTGTCTCTCTCTCTCTCCCTGTGTTTATACTTGCTTCACTTTTTATAAGGTCATCAACATTGGATTTAGGGCCCACCCTTTAATCCAGTATGACTTCATCTTAACTTAATCACATCTACAAAGACTCTATTTTCCAAATAAAGTCACATTTTGAGGTTCCAGGTTGACACTTTGTGGGGGACACTATTCAACCCATTACACTATTACTTTTTTTTATAATTAAAAACAATTAGGAGATGATAAAAATAAATTAAAAAAGAAAAAAATGCCTGTGATCTATGCAGATAAGGCACGCTTTGGACCTAGCGACTCTCTGGCCAGGGGACTCTGGGTAAGGGTTGCAAGGGGAGAGCAAACACAAAGTTAGCCTCTGGCTGTGGGCCCTCCGTCAGGCCTGGAGACGGTGCTCAGAGCATTCCCTGCACATGATGAGTTGAACTCAGCATAGAGATCTGGAAGAGAGATCACATCTCTGCTTGAAGCCATCCCGGGGCTCCCACAGGTTCTTGGGGTAGATGCATGGCTTGGCCTACAAGGTGAACTGGTTCCTCCCCCCTCCCCACTTCCCCTCTAATAAAATAAACATAAAAGATATGACTTTTGTGAGTAAACTTCTGGCTATTATAAGGTAATAAAGGGTTCCAAGGGCTGCCTCTGTCCCTCTCTGATTAAGTTCTTGGCCTTCCTGGAGCTCCTGATTTTCAGAAGGCTGAGTTCAGCCTGACCAGGATTTCACGAAGACTTGTATTCCTGGGGTAGCCTGGGACCCACACTCTCCATAGTAATACCCCAACCCACCCCTCACAGTGAACTGACAAAAGTGTGCACCAAGAAGCATCTCTGCTTCCCAAGCACTTTTCCCTTCAGATGAGAAGCCGGCTTGCCCACGAGCGTAGCATGGAGCTGGATGCTTTCCAGTGGATGGAAGAGCTACAAAGTCAGCTTAGTGACACTGAGAGATCCTCTGCCCAGAGGAGCTCACCAGGCGGTAAGGATACCCTTTCTCTCTCTAAGCTCTCAGGGTCCAGGGTTGGGATTGAAGGAGGGCCCCAGGGACTAACGATAACAAACCAGTGGTTATTGAGTGGGTGCTCCATGTTTGTTGAATGAATGAATAAACCTTCATCCTCGGTTGCAGTCAGAACTTTCTACTTCAGTTCACCTTGGAGTACTGATAGGCTCTACTAAAAAGTTTCAATCATAAAAACTGGTTCCAGTTGAAATATGTCAACTAAAGAACATTGTGTAGTTCACTAGATTTTGAAGCATCTTAACACCTTGGTCCTATAGAGGAGTAGAGTTTGCCACCCTAGTATGTCTCTTTGGCATATTGTTTTAAGCTGGTTGTCTCTGAGGAAAAGCAGACATCGGAAAGAAGTTGCCCTTTTGTAAAAACTGTTTACAGTTGTAAGGGTGTCTCCCTCTTCAGTGCGAGGAAGAGGAGGATGACCAAATCTCTAGAAATGTATCTATGGAAAAGACAAATCTGTGTAACAGTCTTACCCTTGTTTATTGTGCTTTTCCTGGTAACCTCCCATAGCTGACTTTCCCCCATCCTCATCATCCTCTTCTGTCTTTAGCTGAGGATGGTATTTAAGTTGAGAGCTTCGGTAACGTTGGCAAGTAACTCAGTTTTCCTCAGTCTCTCCCATGTATACATGTTATTAAACTTTTGTCTGCTTTCCTCGTGTTAATCCACCTCATGTCAATTCAATTCTTAGACCAGCCAGAAGAACCTAGAAGGTAGAGGAAAATTTCTTCCTCCCCGATAGGATATTAATGACCACATTTCTCAGATGTTATTCAGAAAGTACATCATGATTCTTGGGTCCTAGGGGCTTGAGGAGTATTATGGAAATGGCAATCAAAACAGCACTCCGGACAGTGCAGCCAGCAAATAGCAAAGAGGCCAGACTCCGGGATGTCTCTAAACTAACTTCTTCCCCTATAAGATGAGGACTAAATAAATTCCAGGTTCTCTTCTAGATCTATCAAAAATATTACCCAATCAGTAGCCACGATCAGCCTATTGTTAAGGTCAGCCAAGCTCCTCCTTTCTGTTCCATAGCATAGCTGGTGGGTGAGGGTATGGACTTTGGGGTAAGACAGCCAAGGTTCAAATCCTTCCTCTGTCACTGCTAGCTGTGTGACCTTGGACAGGTTAATTCACCTCTCTGAAAAATACCCACCTCAAAGGTGTATTCTGAGGACTCAGTGAAACAATGTGCGTCTGCCACAGAGTGTAGTAGCACTAGGTCATTGAGCAAATGTTGGTTATTACACTTGCATATATGTGTGTCCTCCTTTATGTGTTTCCTTTTGGCTACTTATAGTGTGAATGATGTGAGAAAACATAGCCTGTCAGAGGCAGAAAGATTCTTTTCAAAGGTCAAGATAGTTTGGGTTTTCTAAGAACAAGGCTGGGCTTGTTGGTAAAGCCCCAGGGTGCTCCTGCCTGCCGGTGCCTGCTGCCTGGGCCCTGATCGTGGGGCTGGCGTCCCCCACCCCAGCCCAGGTCCAGAGAGGAAGCAAATCAAGAGCGCCCAAGGGCCCTATTTTGACCACCCACCCTGAGTGGTTCTGTCCTTGCACTCTCCTCTCCACTCTCGCTGGGGTTTTTTGTTTCTCCCTTTCCCCTCTGCCTCCAGCCCAGCCAAGCATCTTTTAAATTCCTTTCTGAGTTAACATGTCCT
This sequence comes from Aethalodelphis obliquidens, assembly GCF_003676395.1. Taxonomy (NCBI): domain Eukaryota; kingdom Metazoa; phylum Chordata; class Mammalia; order Artiodactyla; family Delphinidae; genus Aethalodelphis; species Aethalodelphis obliquidens. The sequence continues at coordinate 49,280,456 of NW_020837947.1, read as the reverse complement.
CTCAAACTGCCATCTGTGTCCTCTAAGACCTGCACATTTACAAAGAAGGACCAGAGTGGGGCAGGAGGCAGGTGGGGGGAACCCTAATTCCCAGGACTGGGGACACGGCAGGAGTAAAAGAGAAGCCTCTCTTTCAGGAAGCAGAGGTAGAAGTTACTCCCAAGTCTCAGCCCCTATCTGTCTCCTGCAGCGACGGGAGGGGGTTTGCTTAGGACTTTCTACATGTTGTCTACTGAAGAAAAATGCACAACCTAAAAGCTGCAAATTAAGTTTTACTTGGGGAGCTTACTAAGGACTGTAGCCCAGGAGACAGCCTCTCAGATAGCTCTGAGGAACTGCTCTGAAGAGGTAGAGAAGGATCCAGGATATAGAGGAGTTTTGCTGAAAAACAAACCATGTGGTTGAACATCATAAGATTACTGCTAATCACAAAAAAAACAAGTTAATGATTTTAGTGCTTTTCTGTGTATGGGAAGATGCAAGACTCTGGGCTCATTGAAATTATTCCCTAGGTATGCATCTTAACCATCTAGGGCCAGCTTCCAGAGCACAGAATGTTTCCTGTTTTTCTCCATCCTAAATTCCCCTCAGGGCACACTGAGGGGAGCAGAACTGCAGTAGCTGATGGCTTGATGGCAGGCAACATTCTTCATTTACTGGAATGGCAGGCAACATTCCCTTTCCAGAGTGTAGATTCATCAGAGGTCATACCTGTCTAAATTTAGTACCAAGCACTAGAGGACAGCCAGATATTACCTATACTATTGGTGCTAAAAGGTAAAAGTCAGCCATTACCACTCCTTTCTCAGATGTCTAGCCAGAAGCGTGAGGTGACCCAGGTCTCTCTCCTTTCTGTAGAGGTGGTCACAGCAGCCTCCCTGCTTCCCAGCAGAAGCAGAATTAAGGGGCAAGTTCTCTTTACTTAGCATTAACATGGATTCCCCTTAGGATCTTGTAACTCCTGAGAAATTACAATTTGTTCTAGTTCAGTTACTCTCAAAATGCTTAAGGAAAAAAATGGAATCAATTGGCTTACAAAACTGAAATGTTCAGAGATAGATTGGCTTAAGCTGGCTTGATCAAGGCTTGTTTTTATTTTTTGAATTTTTATTGATTTACAATGTTGTGTTAGTTTCTGGTGTACAGCAAATTGATTCAGATATATACATATATATATACATATGTGTATATATATATTCTTTTTCATATTCTTTTGCCTTAGTTTATTACAAGATATTGAATATAGTTCCCTGTGTTATACAGTAGGACTTCTTTGTTTATCTATTTTATATACAGTAGTTAGTATCTACTAATCTCAAACTCCTAATTTACCTCTCCCCCCCCCACCTTTCCCCTTTGGCAAGCAGAAATTTGTTTTCTACGTCTGTGGGTCTATTTCTGGTTTGTAAAGAAGTTCATTTGTATCATATTTTAGATTCCATATATAAGTGATATCATATTTGTCTTTGACTTACTTAGTATGATAATCTCTAGGTCCATCCACGTTGCTGCAAATGGCTATACTTCATCCTTTTTTAATAGCTGAGTAGTATTTCATTGTGTGTGTGTGTGTGTGTGTGCATGTGTATCTCACGTCTTCTTTATCCATTCATCTGTTGATGGACACTTAGGTTGCTTCCATGTCTTCTCTATTGTAAATAGTGCTGCTATGAACGTTGGGGTGCATGTGTCTTTTCGAATTATAGTTTTCTCTGGATATATGCCCAGGAGTGGGATTGCTGGATCATATGGCAACTATTTTTTAGCTTTTTAAGGATCTTCCATACTGTTTTCTATACTGGCTATACCAATTTACATTCCCACCAACAGTGTAGGAGGGCTCCCTTTTCTCCACACGCTCTCCAGCATTTATTATTTGTAGACTTTTTGATGGTGGCCATTCTGACTGGTATGAGGTGATACCTCGTAGTTTTGATTTGCATTTTTCTAATAATTAGCCATGTTGAGTATCTTTTCATGTGCCTGCTGGCCATCTGTACGTCTTCTTTGGAGAAATGTCTATTTAAGTCTTCTGCCCATTTTTTGATTGGGTTGGGTTATTTTTGTTTGTTTGTTTGTTTTTTGTTTTGTTTGCGGTACACGGGCCTCTCACTGTTGTGGCCTCTCCCGTTGCGGAGCACAGGCTCCAGACGCGCAGGCTCAGCGGCCATGGCTCACGGGCCCAGCCGCTCCGCGGCATGTGGGATCTTCCCGGACCGGGGCACGAACCCGCGTCCCCTGCATCGGCAGGCGGACTCTCAACCACTGCGCCACCAGGGAAGCCCTGGGTTGTTTTTTTGTTATTGAGTTGTATGAGCTGTTTGTACATTTTGGAAATTAAGCCCTTGTCAATCGCATCGTTTGCAAATATTTTCTTCCAGTCCATAGGTTGTCTTTTTGTTTTGTTTATGGTTTCCTTTGCTGTGCAAAAGCTTAAAGTTTGATTAGGTCCCATTTGTTTATTTTTGCTTTTATTTCTATTGCCTTGGGAGTCTGACCTAAGAAAACATTGCTACAATTTATGTCAGAGAATGTTCGGCTATGTTCTCTTCTAGGAGTTTTATGTTGTCATGTCTTATATTTAAGTCTTTAAGCCATTTTGAGTTTATTTTTGTGTATGGTGTAAGGGAGTGTTCTAATAACTTCATTGAGTTACATGTAGCTGCCCAGCTCTCCCACCACTTGCTGAAAAGACTGTCTTTTCTCCATTGTATATTCTTGCCTCCTTTGTCAAAGATTAATTGATCATAGATGTGTGGGTTTATTTCTGGGCTCTCTATTCCATTCCATTGATCCATATGGGTGCGATCAAGGTTTGAACTATTTCTTGAGGACTGATTTCTCTCTGCATCTCTGGGCCCTGAGCAGTCTGAGAGCAGACAGGAAGTGGAGCCCCTTGGGAAGCAAGATGGCTGCCACCCCTGTAGCTTCCATCCTCTGTTCAAGCTCACATGGCAGGAGTGGGGTGTGGAGAAGGGACAGTTAAAAGCAATCGAGCTCTGACTAGGCTGACTCAGGTCATGTGACCAATTTTGAACAAATCACTGAAGCCAGAGACTGAGATGCCTGGTAGGCTTAGGCCCAGCTCACATGTTCTCCCCTGGAGCCAAGGGTAGGGTCAGCTCACTCTCGCCTCCTCTTCACAGCAGCTGTTTTATTTTATTTCATTTATTTTTAATTGAAGTATAGTTGATTTACAGTATCATATTAGATTCAGGTGTACAACATAGTGATTCAATGTGTTTATAGATTATATTCTATTTAAAGTTATTATAATGCAGCAACTATTTTAAATCTTCCTGGTCTCTTCAGACTTTCAGACACTGTCCTCCTCCCCTATCAGATGGGAACTCCCTCTACTTCTTGTCCCCAGCCTACCTACATCTATACTCATCTGCTTCTCCTTCCCTCCTGTTAAAATGGAAAAGGTGCCCCCTTTCTTCCTTGGGACAGTTGCTGTTAAGAGCATCCCATGGGCTTCTGTCTTCTCAGGGGTCTTGAGCTAATCTTTGTCTGCTTCCTCTCTACACACTCATGTTTCCCACACATCTATCCTTCTGATCTAATAACCAACAATGACTTGTTGAGCATGTATGTGCCATCATCATAAAATCCACCATAAAATAAAATTAACATCTAACCAGTTGAGCCAGAAATCTGAGAGCTATTCTTCCTCACCCTGTAAATCTAATTAATTACCAAGTTCTATTAATGTGAGTATCTCAGTCTGTCCACTTCTACCCACAAGTCCAAGTAACCCATCATCTCTTTCTCTTTCACTTGGTCATGGACCCTCAGGCAAAAGACTCCATCCAGGTTTTGACATCTTCACTCAGAACTGATGAAGCTGGATCAGAGGCCCATTTTAAGCTCTAAAATTTTATGAATTAAATCTAGGCCTGTACATTGTAACCAGAGATACAATTTAACATTTTTCACATTATAGGCCTTATATCCCTGGCTCACTACTCCCTAAGTTCTGCTTCCACATCATCCAGATACAGCCAGTAACACCTTTTAAAGACTCATCTCATGGGCAGTAAAATAACAAGAAGGATTCAAAGGCCAAAGACTGTAAGTAATGATAAATTTGATTATGTATATGAAACAATGAAAAATGTAAATATGAAATTATGGATTTAGGGTCACTTCAAATTTACATTAAAAAATTGTGTATCGGGGCTTCCCTGGTGGCGCAGTGGTTGAGAGTCCGCCTGCCGATGCAGGGAACACGGGTTCGTGCCCCGGTCCAGGAAGATCCCACATGCCGCGGAGCGGCTGGGCCTGTGAGCCATGGCCACTGAGCCTGAGCGTCCGGAGCCTGTGCTCTGCAACGGGAGAGGCCACAACAGTGAGAGGCCCACGTACCAGAAAAAAAAAAAAAAAAAAAATTGTGTATCAGGACCTTATCTCAGTGGTTGGGTGTTAGAAAATAAAATTCTGGATTTCTCACAAAGGGAATTTGTCCATGAATTGTTGCTGAATCAGTGTGTTTATGTGGGAAGGAGGGTCTAGGGCTTCCTACTCTGCCATCTTGATGACATCACTCCTCAGTAATAAAATTCTGATGTTGAAACAATTAAGTCCAAAAGCTCTCACTCAATTACAGTTCAGTAAATGGGTATGAAAGTCAGTACCAACACCTTGCCGTGTTCTGTCTCTGAATTTTTTTTTTTGATTATCTACAATAATTAACTAGCAGCATCAGAGCCTTTATCTGAGTTCCTTGGCAGAGCAGAAATAAAGAATTTCAGAAGTCATCTTAAAACACGTGAGAAATCTACCCTCCAAAGAAAGTCTTGGAATGCAGATTAGTTTGAAGTATAGCATATATTTGAAGATTTTTTTTAAATATTTCAGCTCTTAGCTTATGTAAAACACTATTTGCATCCTCTTCCACTGCCTTCTCTGAGTGTAATAAGTATTACACTCTTTGCTCCACTGTTTTTCAGAATCCCCTCCAGAGGTTTTTATATCTAGTCAACACATTTAACAGTTCCTCCCCTCTTACCTTGAGAAAAATTAAGAGGAAAAAATATAATCATTCTGTCAGAGAAAATATGCCATCCTAAGGCCTCTTTTGAAACTGATGGTCTAGTTAGTGGACCAAAAGTTTGTTGCAGTATTTTTAGACACAGTTAAGGGGAGACACACAGAGAGGGAAGAAGCAGGTCAGGAACATACCCAATTGAGATCCTTGACCAAGTAGGGCCACATTATCAATACCCACCTTTTGCTTGGCCCACCAATCTCTGTGCAGTCATCTTTCAGCAAAAGGTGAAGTTCTACTATATGTCTATTTGTTTCTGCAAAGCCCTTTCCAAAAGGAAGCAACATTCTGTTGATTTGTATGGGACCACAAGGCTTTTAAGATTCACTCCATCCCCATTTCACTCCCCAAAGCAAATGTTCCTGCAGTGGGGCAGGTTGCTGATCACAACTCTTATGGTTGCGAAAGCTGCTTAGTAGCTAACTACATTAGTGGACATCCACTAGGTTTTAGAGATTTAGAAGGGTGATGGTCTAAGACTAATTGTTGGCCACTTTACCCTACTAAATAAACTCTAATAAATAAGGAAGTGTCTTGTGGGCCCATTGGCTTGCGTACAGTATAGAGACCCCGAGCAAAAAGGCTGAGGTCCAGGAAAGCCACAAAATTAGTTGGGGCCTCTTCAAATCTATCTAAGGTCTGACTTCTGAAATAAGGCCTATGAGACAAGTGAGATAAATACAGATTGAGAGGAGTTTATACATGGCTGAGATATAAGAACACCAATGATTTTCTTTTAAAAAGTAGCACTGCACCAACACAAATGATAAAACATTAAAGAATTTATTGATTACTCCAAATATGGGATATCTTTCCTTCCTTAGCTGGAAATGGCTTTCCATTGATGGATTCATTCCTGACCAGTTCCCTTTATAACAAGAGGCAAAATATGTACAAGAAGGCACACTAAATGGCCTAACCCAGACTGAACCAATGACCTTGGTCTTATTAATAACAGTGACTTGTAATGATGCTATAACAAGAATTATTCACCATCTTTTTAAAAGGCTCCAGTATCTACTTAATATTTATATTGCAGGTACCTATTAAACACAAAAAAAGAATTGACCATGTCTTCCTACCCAATGTGGCAGAAAATGTTCAACTTTAAGGTTTTCAAGTTAAAATGGCTCCATCCAGAATCCCATTCAGACCTGACTGGTAATCATATATCCTTTTTCCAAGTTTTATTTCTATGAGCATTTGAATGAATAAAAATAATTCTAAATTCCATTAAGCCTTTTATCTAAATTTTACTATCTGTATTGTGAAGATAGCATGGAAGAACTGAGATGAGTACATGTTGTTGTCCCAGATGAAGTAGTGTTTGGCCCTGAATTTTAAAACATAAGAGTTGATTTGCTTTTTGTTTTTGTTTTGCGGTATGTGGGCCTCTCACTGTTGCGGACGCACCGGACTGGGGCAAGAACCCGTGTCCCCTGCATCAGCAGGGGGACTCTCAACCACTGCGCCACCAGGGAGGCCCTTGATTTGCATTTCTACAACCTAGGCCTTGCCTCTGGTCAATGAGCAACCTCGTAATATGGGTTCTAGAGTTACTGATTAGGTGAGAGAGCCAGGAGAGAGGGCATTGCTACCAGACAGCATTCACTAACAAGTGAAAAACCAGGACAGAGATTAATCCAAAGAAACTTCAAAGCACTTATTTCTATTTGTTTCACTTAAGAACACCATTCTCTATTTACAGTCTTTTTTTTCTTCCTATAAATGGCAAGACACTCTTCAGACTTTTGTAAAGTCCTAATCCAAGTCTTTTTGTTCAGACAGGAAAATTTATCTTGGGTAAAGGAATAAATAAATAGATGAATGGAACAGAAGAGACTAGAGAAACATATTTACATACATAAATTTATATATGATATATGTAGCTTTTCAAATTAAGGAAAAAGTTGGGTCTATTTGAATTAGATTAAATCATCACCTTACACTATACACAATGAATGCCAAATGGATTAAATATCTACATGCACACACACATGCACACGCACAGACATACAAACTTATTTCTGAAATAGGACAAAAAACAAAAGGAAGATTGATGACTTTGACATCAAAATTAAAAATTCAACATGATATGACCAGGTATGATACCACTTAACGATTTATGACCTCTCAGCTCCAAATTCATCCTTCACTGTCTTCCATGAAATAATGAATCTGGACCCTGTAAACGTTTCTTCTTTGTCACCTGGCAAGATGTTAAGCTTTGTCAGGATAGGGTGCTGGAGGGACCCTGGAGAAGGAAGAAGGTTTCTCTTCCAGGTTCTGGGGTCCTCCTCTAGGCAGGCTCCTGCAGTATGCATGGCTTCTGCAGCACCAGGTTCCTGTAGCACACGCAGCTTCTGCAATGCCCAACTCCAGTGGTGCATGCAGTTCCCTGGTGGAGTGCCACTGGCATGGCTCCTCCTATGAAGGAGCTTCTCCTGCCCCAGCACCCCTTTGGATGCTTCACAGCCTCAGTGAACTTCTCTGCCATTCAGCCTTGGCCACACCCTCTCCCATGAGGTCTGGATGTCAGCCCAGGAGGGTAGTGGTGGCTCCCTGTATCTGATATTCCTATATCCTTTAGAGCTCTCTTTATTGCTTACCAGCCAATCCTCCCATTACTTCAATCCCTTGTTAAATAATTCTTTATATTAAACTTTTCCCGTTTGATTTCCATGTGATTTCTGTCACCTAAATGGCCCATGACCAATATAGAACTGATACCAGTAACGGAGTGGTCCTAGGAGACAGACCCACAAAGATGGGGTTTGGGGATTTGTTTGGTTACATCCTTGGGCTTGAACACAATGCCAAGCTCCTTGCTAAGGGGAAATGGAAGGCTGTGTGTAATCCTTTGCATGCAGTGGAATGACAATTAACCGAGCTACCACCTCTCGTAGACTGTGATGAAGTACCTGCTGAAGCACTACCTTGGGAACCTAAAGTGCTCCTACATTGACTCTCATGGCAGTAATGATGACCATAAGGACTGTGGTGTGGGATGGAGTTTTTTTTAATGCACTTCAGCACTTAGGGAAGAAAATGACAAGCTCAGGTCCTTTGATTCCCAGCTCAAATCATGGCCCTGAGAACCAGAAAGCTTTGATAGTAGCCTTTTAAAATCTCTTATTTCTTGTAGTTAGGAGGGTAACACTGCTACAAGTCAAGCACAAATTTTAATTGTGCAAAATGCTAAATTACCGAGATAGATGAATTTACAGTCTTGTTTCTCACTGCTGCTGAAACGGGCTCTCATTTCAGTGGCGATGATGCACTTCCACAGTAGCAGAAGCCAACTGCCAAGACAAGGTGGGGCATCTATCATAAAGGGCAGCAGGGACATGTGAGTAGTCAAAATGCCTTGGCACACACAGATGTTTGGTGGTTGATGCACCTCCACGAATGAAATCCTATGGGCAGCCAACTATTGATAGGATATTGCTTGATCTGCACAGGAGAAACTCTGGTAGCCAAAACCTGACTTGAATAGGCACAATGAAGAGTTACAGCCTCTCATCCAGATTCCAGACCTAAGTCAATTCACAGACCAGGGCCCCTTAACTACAGGAGGATAGATCCCCTTGAAGGTACATACCATAAATCTTCCTCCATTTTCCTAGGTATCTATAATTATTTGCTAGAGTGACTGTTCATGAGAGGAAAAAAAAAAAATCTAGACCATTTGGCATTTACTAGGTACTACCTCTAAATTAATTCTACCTCTAAATTAATTCTAATTCCTGGGAGCCCAAAACACCACTGTGGCTCACCAGTCAAAATGAAGGCTTACAGTGAGGTGATAGCTTAGCTCAGGTCCAAATTACAGTAGACCCAGTTGGTCCAGTGTGGTTATTTCCCTACTTCCTGAATGTATATAATTGGAATAGACATAATTAGCAACTGAAAGGATTCCAATATTATTCTCTGACCCATTAGTTAAAGGCTCATTATGGTAGGAAGGGATAATGAAAAGCCCCTGGAACTTCCCCTTTCTATCAAGAAACTAGAAGCAATAACTCTGGGGAAATTGCAGAGATTAATGCCATCATCAAAGACTTGAAAGTGAGGGTGGTGATACCTTTAACATCACCACTTAACACACCACTTTGGCCTGTGCAGAAAACAGATGGATCTTAGAAAATGACTAGGGACTATCAGGTTCACACCTTAACCAAGTAGTGATTCCAATTGCAGCTGCTATCCCAGATGCAGTATCTTACTAGAGCAAATGAGTATGCCCTTGGCACTTGTTATGCTGTTATAATGCCTTTTGCTCCATATCAAATTGCAAGGAACACAAGAGGCAGTTTGCTTTGACCTGGAAGGGTCACAATATACCTTCAAATTCTTGCCTCAAGGCTTCATCAGTTCTCCTGCTCTGTCATGATATAGTTCATAGAGACCCAGAGCATCATGATATTCCACAAACATCACACTGATCCACTACATTGACAAAATTATGCTGACTGGATACGATGAGCAGGAAGTAGTAAGTACTTAGGTACCTTAGTAAGACTCGTAAGAACTAGAGGGTGAAAGGTAAATCCTACAAAACGTAACTGCAACAGAGTTTCTGGGGGCTTAGAGCATGATGAACCCCCAAGATGAAAGACATCTTGCTTCGTCTCACAGTATGTTACCATGAAAAAAGAGGTATGATGCTAAGTAGGCCTTTTTGGATTTTAAAGGCAAACATATACTATATTTGAGTGTGCTACTTCAACCAACCTAGAGAGTCACCCGTAAGCCTACCAATTTTGAGTAGGAAATCACTCACGAAGGCCCTGTTGTGAATTTGAGGTAAAGTATAAGCGGCTCTGCCATTTAGGTCGTATGATCCAACAGAGCCAATGATACTAAGTGTCCAGGCATACAGGGACACAGCATGGAGCTTCTGTCAAGCACCAGTAGGAGAATCACAGGGCAGACCCCTAGGATTTTGGAGCAAATCTTTGCCCTCTTCTGAAGAAAACTCTTCTCCTTTTGCACCTTGGTAGAGACTGAATGTCTAACCAAGGGAGATTAGGTGATCATATAGCCTGAGCTTCCCATCATGATTTGGGTGTTGTAGGACCCACTTAGTCATAAACTTGAGCATGCACAGCAGCAGTCAATGGAAATGGTATACAATAGACTTAGCTTGCTTGAGCTGGTCTGCAACATGAAGTGTCCTTGAACACGTGGCTCAGACTCAGGATCAACTCAATCCATACTTCTGACCTGAGGTGCTCTAACAACTAGCTGGCCAAAAAAGAAAAAACAAAACAAAATCAAGCCTGCTTTATAGATAGGTCTGCATATTGTTGGTTCCACCCAAAAGTGGGCATCTGCAGCACCAGGGGTGGACCTGAAGGACAATGGTGAAATAAAATCCTCCCTGTGAGCAGAAGTCTGAGAGTACATTTGGTTGTCCACTATGTCTGAATGAGTGATGACCACAGCTACAGATCTATACTGATTCATGGGCTGATGGTTCGGTTATCCAAGGACTAGGAGGAAACAGGATTGAAAGTCTGGTGATAAGGAAGTCTGGGAACAGGTATGTGGATGGACCTGGGAATGGTCACACACTGTGAAGATATTTGTGTCCCATGTCAATGTCCAGTAAAGGTCATCCACAGCAGAGGAGGCTCTTATTAATCCAGTGGGCAAAAAATAATGTACTCCGTGGGTGTCAGTCAACCTCATTCCCCAGCTACCCTAGTGCTTGCTCACTGCGCCCATGAACAATATAGCATTGGTGGCAGGGCCAGAGGCTTTGAATGGGCTCAACAACATAGACGTCCCCTTCCTAAGGCTGGCATGCACTACTGACAAGTGCCTAATCTGTCAAGAGCTGAGGCCGATACTAAGGCCACAGTACTGCACCAATCCCATGGGTGATAGTCATCCACCTGGTGGCAGTTTGATTACATTGGACCCCTTCTATCATAGATGGGGCAGAGATTCAACTTCACTAAAATAGACATGGATTCTGGACATGGATTGCCTTCCTGTCCGTAATGCTTCTTTCAGCATTACCACCTGACCCATGTCATGTACTCACAGAATGCCTTACCCACCATCATGGCATTTCCTATAGCATTTCTTTTAACCAAGGAAACAATTTCACAATCAAGGAAATGCTGCAGTGAGCTCATGAAATTAACATACCCCAACACTCAGAAGTGGCTGGTCTAACTGAAAGGTGGAACAGCTCAGAGTATTCGTGTGTAACAGTTGGGAGACACCACCCTGCAAGGATGGAATTCTGTCTTAAAGGTAGCAGCTGGCTTGAGACGGAGTATATGGGTCCAAGATCAAGGGGTGGCACCTCTCATGATTATACTCTCATCCCAGCAACCTCGAACTGTGCTGGTTTGGAGGTCTTAGTTTCCAAGGGATGCTTCATCTAGGGACACAACAATGGGCCTACTGATCTAAGATGAGACTGCCGCTTGGCCAGGATTCTTTTGCCGCTAAACCAATAGGCAGAAAAAGGTCTTACTACACTGGCTGGAATGATCAATTCTGATTACCAAAGGGAGGTTGTATTGCTGGTACATAATTGAGGCAAGGGCTATATCTGGAACACAGGGGATTCTCTGGGTACCTGAGAAACAGAAAAGGTTAATGAAAAATGACAGTGACCAAAACAGGTAGGACAATTAGAGGATTCAGAACCTTTGGTAATGAATATTTGGGTCACTCCACCAGGTGAAGAACCCTGACCAACTGAGGTTCTGACAAAGGGCAAAAGAAATATCGAATATATAGTGGAAGTTCATTAATTTAGAAACAAGGGCTTTGAATCTACTCCTTGTTGCCTGCTCCATCAATTATTATGGTGAAAATGGAGCTGGGCCATATGAATACTTTTTTGCTAGGTGGCATGTTTTGTCAGTAGAAGGTACTGGAGGAATTTCTCTTCCTGGTTCTGGGTAGACTCTTAACAGTGCCCAGCTCTAGCAGCGCATATAGCTTAGCAGTACAGTGTCACCTTACCCTGCACCCCCTGTTGGATGACTTCACAGACTGCCACTGATGTAGTATCTCCTCATGGATAGCTTCCCTGGCACCATCGCCAAGGGATTTACAGCTGTCACAAGCTTCATCCCAAGAGCCATGGTTGTATCTTGATTTCTGGAATTCAGCCACAAGGAACACAGATAGTGGCTATTCCCGAGATTTGCTATTTTGTGTATTCTTCAGAGTTCTCTTTACTGCTTTGCAGATTTTTATTTCTTAAAATATTACAGATAATATGCCCCATCACTCCAATCTACTCCTATAGTTAATACTTTTCTGTCAAATCTTCCTGTTCATATTATGTGGCTTCTGTCTCCTGCTGAAACAGACACCAAAATCAAAGACTTGAAAATAATGATTGAAGAAAGTCCACTGACCATGGGTTAGCACCCAGCATATTTTAAGATTAAAAAAATCTACAAAATGTTAAGATGATAGAAAAACAGGCAATTCACAGAGGAAGTACAAATTAATTATAGTAACCAAATAAATCATTCTACTTACTGGAATATTAAAATTTAACTTTGCCAATATCAAGTGGTAAGGATACAGAAAACATTCTGATATCTGCTGGTGGGGACTGGAAGGCAATCTCAGTGTGTTAAAAATTTTAAAGTGGAAACCCTGTGACGTAGGTGTCCATTTCTCCATGTTTACTCTAGAGAAATATTCATACATAAACAAGGTGACAGGTACAAAGATATTCTTTAGAAAACAGTAAAAACTACAAATTACAAACAACCTAATTGTGCTTCAATAGGTAGATACTTACAATATTCACACTACATATACCAACAGAGAATTTAAGAATTTGGTATAGCTAATGAGTGGAAAAAAGTTGCAGGATAATGTTAAAATAAAAATTCACATCATATATTTTTTTAAGGGTACATTTAGTTATGTGTATATAAATTGCTGAGGGGAAGAGTTTAACACCAAACCAATTCTAGTAATTACCTCTGGAAAGTGGAGGAGGGCAAGGAAGGGGAAGGGGCTAGGAATGGTCAAAGCAGACTTCACCTGTAATAGTTCAAGAAAAAAAAATGTATTTATTACTTAAATAATTAAAAATTAAGACTAAAGTCCTATCTCGAACTTTTTCTTCTGGCCAAGATGAAATAAGAGACTGGATATACCCTGAAACAAATGAAAAACTAGACAAAACACTTTAAACAGTGGTTTTCAATACATTGGACTTTAGGCAAAGAAGGATAGTGATCCCTGAAGGAAAGAAAACCACCGACCCAGCTTACTGCCTTGAATTTCTAAGCCATGATGCAGGAAGGAAACAACCAGGCAGAGCTCAGTGGACTTCCTGAGTTGAGGAGATGGAGCTGAAAGTTAAGGGAGACGAAGGGAGATAGAGTTCCCAGGGCAGAGGACCAGGGAGGAGAAAACTACACAAAGTGGAACTCCAGAGATTTGCAGAGCGCACCCCTCCCCTCAAGTGTTCAGCAATGTACTGGTCAGCACATGTACATGAGGAAACTACCCAAGAAAGGTTTAGAGGAAACAGTACCTGGAACGCACACAAGTCTAGGAATAGAGGCTGTTTCCACTAGCCCAGACCAGAAAGCCTCTTAATCCAGGAGGCACTACGTACACAGAATTGGGGAACAATTAGCCCTAGAACAAATGCTCTGGTCTCACCTAACAAAGCTTAAAAGCAAGACCTGAAAGGATCCAACTGTTTCCAAGTTGGATCCAACTGTTTTCATAGTTTTCAACTATGTCCCAGAACAAAAATAACTGGCATCCAGCAAGTTAAAATTTGTCTGGCATGCAATAAAAAATTAGCAAGCCTACAAAGAAGTAGGAAAATATGACCCATAATGAGGGGAAAAAAAAGTCAATGAACAGAAACTGACCCAGATGTTAAAAGCTGTTATATGTTCAAAAAGTAAAGATGGAACACGCAGAAACATGAAAAACACCCAAATTGAACTTTTAAAAGTGACGACACCTGAAATGAAAAACACACTGGGTAAGATTAAAAACAGATTAGACATAGCAGAAGTTAGTGAATTTGAAGATGGTAATAATCTGACATGAAACAGAGAAAGATTTTTTAAAAACCTAAACAGTGCATGGGTAAACTGTAAGTCACCTTCTAGCAGCCTCTGTGTAATTAGAGTCCCCAATACAGAGAATGGAAAGAACAGAAAAAGATACCTGATGAAATAGCTGAAAGTTTTCCAAATGTGATTGATGAAGAACCATAGATCCAAGAAACTCAACAAACCTCAACCACAAGAAACAAAGAAAACTACAGCATAGCACATCACAATCAAAATGCTCAAAATGGTGATAAGGAGAAAAATCTTTAAAGAGGAAAAAAAAAAACATGTACTGAGGAACAAAAGATAAAGATGAGATTTCTCATAGGACACGATGCATGTGAGAAGATGATAGATCAACATCATTAAAGGGCTAAAAGCAAAAATGTCAACCTAGAATTCTATATCCAATGAAAACGTCTTTCAAAAACGAAAGCAGACACACAAAAACTGGAAGAATTCATCAACAATACCTGTACCATCAAAACTAGAAATGTTCAAGGTTAAAGGACATCCTTTAGGCAGAAGGTAGATAACACCAGCAACAGGTTATCTATACAAATTAAGGAAGAGCACAGGGATGGTAACTACATGGGGAAATACACAGGACTTTTCATTATCATAAAAAAAAAACCTATTGTGAACACCATTCTTATCAAAATAACAATTTTTCTCTAGCAATGTTTTGGGGAGCCTTCAATACACTCTTCTGGATTTTAAGGCTGATAGGTATTTATTCTCTCTTCTTAGTCCAAGTTCTGTGATTTAATATAGAATATAATGTTGCCCCAAACATGGGCCTAAAGAACCAGATTTCACATACCAGCATGTGGCTTTGTCCTAGATATTTATACCAAAGACTCTGAACAGAAACCCAATTTTACTTTATATGCAATCTGAATAAGGCAGAAAGTCACAAACAAGCTTTCAGATATCTAACAACAGATGGTATTCTGATAAATACTTGCTTAACTAGCACATAAGTAGATGATTTCTAATGATTTGAGGAAGATCAACTTGCATGTCAATCCCACAGGCATACCAAGTCCTCCCTCCAACTATCATTTCTAAGGCTCTGTTCTCCACTGATGAATATGTCCCTTAGTTACTATCTGCTAGTCTTCAGGAGCAATGAAAAACTGAGGAGACAAGCCATCCCCCAACAGACTAAGGTAAACTCACTAGCATTAAACTTCATAATCAAAATATAAAAACATACTTTAGTTAATAAAAAAGAGCAGATTAATCCAACAAACATGTAGATTTATTTAAAATCAGTTTGGTACATGATACAGATTGGTTTTGCAGTTTTTAATGAACTGAAATAGAAATTTCTAAATACAGCAGTGTCTGTGCAACAAATATCTGTAAGGTAAAATAAGGGATTTTAATAGACCTACAATCTGCATGAACAAATCAGATGAAAAATCTGAAAAGGTTTCTATATACCTTCTGGATTAAAAAGAACCCAAAAATTATTAATGGCTCAAGATACTAAACTGCTAAAGGAAGAGGGGAAAAGCCTGTGAGTTCTGTTGTAAGAGCTCTTTTTGTAAAATCTAATTCCATATTATGATTCTGTTAGAGTATTCAAAATTACAGAAGATGAGAGGCTTCATCAGCTATATTTTCACAAAAGTAGCTATAGTGTTAACATTAATGTGTGGCAAGGTATTCCTATCTAGGTAAATGACAATTATACCATTGTAGCTAATTTTTACCACTTTGGGAGAATGGAAATTCTGTATGTTTTCAACTGAATCTTGTATCTTAAAGCACTCACTAAAAACTAATAGCCATGGCACCATAATAAAATTTTTTGTGAGGTACCTAAAATATTACTACTGAGGGAAACAAAAATGTGAGGTAAGCCTACCTTTCCCCAAAAACCTTTGAAGCCAGAGATTTTAAACAATTAAGGCACTTGAAAACATTAGGTATATGTACCAATGTGCAAGTAAAACAAACTTTAGCTGTACCAGCAAGTAAAGAGGAAACAGTAAATCTTTATTTTAAGAACCTTTAATTATCTAAATGTAAGGAATTCTGGCTTATGAAATGGACCAAAGCAACTTGTCATCTCTTACTATAAAATATTGAAAACCAAGTGCTAAACACAGCCACTATAGGCTAAAGAAACTAAAACAAAAAACCTTAATGACCTAGAAAAGCAAAAGCTCATTTTAAACTGATTTAAGCCTCTGAACTAATCCAATGTGTCAAAGGCAGGGAAGAAGTATCCCTCTAAACCTGAAAAAACTAGTGCTTCATAAGGAAGCTAAAGAAATAAAAGTATGCATGCTTATACTACAGCAATTGAAACTCAGAAGAAAAGGATGGAAAAGGAGAAAAAAAGTACAACCTGTTTATCCAGGGCAATCATCATTAAAAATCTACAGTAATCTGATCAACTAAAATTTTTCATGAAATTACACTGCTCACGTTTGCTGTCTCAAAACTTAAAATGATTGTCTCATTTAAAGAGTTAATAAATGATTCTAAAACAACTTCTTTCTTTCTTGCCTTACTGAAGTTACTTTTCCAGAAAGCTTCGTGGAAATCCTTTTAAGGTACAACAGTGTTAGGATAATTTTTTGAAGTACAAAGGAAAATATAATTAAATCAACTTTATCTCTATACTTTTTAACAGCCATAAGCAAAACGTTGGGAGATTCAATAGATGAAAGCTTTTGACTTTGTATAACATCCTTTAAATTACTCAGGCTTGAAATAAAGTAGGTAAGTTTTCAATTAAGTACTAACAGTATGGTATCTAAAAGCAGGTTTACTACTGCTCACATCAACAGTTACATCCTCAGACCAACCTTTCCCTTCATTAATGTGAAAGAACAAATCACCAACATTTTAAGTTACAGTCTACCTTTCAGTCTGTCTTTTAAGGCACTGTTCTTTATTTTCTCAATGATATAAGGTGCTTTACAAGTATGAACAATAACCTGCTACACTTTAATGTTTTGTATCCTTTCCATTCATTTCTTTAAATCTGGAATGTAATTCCCTGTGTGGCATCTTTTTTCTAATGTAGAAAAAATAACTTATCAAGCACAAAATTTTACTCTAAGGATATTAAATTTATAAATTTATTCCACTTTTGCAACGATAGCCCCAAATCCACCTGATTGATGCTCATTTGGCACATTCTTCTCAATTCTGGTCACTAAACTACATCCTGAGTTAGGATGAAAAAATGCAGCTTTCAGGCTTTAAAATAACTACATTTAAATTGCCAAAAGAGTCATGAGGTTGTCTGCGCAGGACAATGTTTTCCATCACTTACAGAGTTACATTTGGCATGTCAAGAAGAGAGAACATAATCCCACAGCAGCAGCCATTTAAAATAAAAGAAGACAGCCACAAGGATTCATGCAGAATATTTTACATATTCCCGTTGAGCAAATAGATTTCACTGATTTTTCTTCAAGGGCGATGCTCCTATATGCATCCTTTGAAAAATTAAAGATCCTAGAATAGCGTCTTCCATGTGGGACATCTTGAAAGATAATGTTTTGGTTTCAGTGAGTTACACACCAGTCCTTGTTAATTTAGCGGGTCTGTTTACAGAGTGTGGTAGTTTCGTTCTTTAGATTTGCAGAATTTATAGAGAAAGAAAATTACAGCCTGCACACCCAAGACAAGGACAATTCCTCCAATGAAACTGGCTGCATCAAACGTAGACTTCCGCACAGGTTGTGTAGTCGGAGCTGAAGTGGTATTAGTTGTACCTGTTAAATGAGATGAAAGAAATAACAACACTTAATAAGTCTCATGATCCTCTATAATTTCAAGACTCACCTGAGCTTCTTTTTTGCCATGTGTTAAATTCTATGAAGTATTTCCTCTCGTGTCAAGTCTTTACAGCTTCCTAATTGAGGAAGACGACCATTTACCAATCCCGTTCTTCATTCTATCCAGCAACATCAAATGGTCAATGCTGCTATATAATTTCAAATATGAAAATGACAAAAATGACTCTCCTGGCACATTATGCCCTGGGAACATGTCAAGCACTTTTAAAACCTGGTTTCTTCAGACTACATATTTTAGTTAATTGCTAGAGTAAATATTAATATTTGTGTTTAAAATTTATACAACTTTTGCATTTTACTAAATACATAAGGTAAATAAAAATTTGATTAGTTTTTCAAATTACAAAAGTAATCTTAATAATCTACAATTATAATCTTATAAATCTTCAATTTGTAATTCTAACAAGCAGAACTCACCATTAAAGACATTTAAATTTTACTCTGAAAATGTTATAATGAAAAAGTATTACCAAAGGAAATAAAGCACAAAAATTTAAATTCCTTTTCAGGCAGTAAAATGTTTCAACAAGAAACAAAACAAAAATTCCTTTCCAGAGACTAAAATGTTTCAAGTGGAGCACCATCCACTTTAACAAAAAGCAATTTCTTTCTTTTTTTAAAATTTTTGGCTGTGCCACGCGGCACACAGGATCTTCGTTCCCCGACCAAGGGATCCAACCCACGCCCCCTGCAGTGGAAGTGTGGACTCTTAACCACTGGACCACCAGGGAAGTCCCAACAATTTTATATTTAAAATAAAGTTTATTTTCTTAACTGGAATAGGAAATAAACACTGGTTCCTGTGGCTGTATAAGTTGGCCAGCTTTAAAATTAATTACAACTGTTCTGTATTTCTTCTTGTGAAGACAGAATGGCTTCGCTGCAATTTAGAGAAAGGTAGCACAAGAATGAAACCAAAAGGATCAAAAAACCCATAAAATATTCATGAGAATCAAAACAGTATTATAAATATGGCTGGAGGGAAGGGTTCCTAACCTGTGTACCTACAGTGCCCTGTGGCATAACCTAAATATGATTTAGTTAATAACATGTCAAATCATTAATTAATAAAAAGTTAATTTTCACACACACTATCAAAGGTTATAAAGGAATATAAGAAATGGTAAGAAATATGAGGTGCACATTTGGTAGTGATCTTGGCTTTTTAGACCCTTCACAGCAAAAAGGATGGCTATATTACCTTCACTCAAATTGCCATGGTCTAATACAGCACACAACGAATCCCTAACAATAATCAGTATTTAATTTTTAAGTTATAAGAAATTAGATTTCACCTACAGGTTGTACTGAAAGGGTTTTGGAAAACCATTACTGTTTAATTCTAACATGTCATGCCAAATGTGATTACACTTTAAAAATCCAGAAGAGGACTCTCAGCAAACCTATCTTATTGCTTTAACAGCCTACTATCTTGGTCCTCCAAATACAAGAGATGAATTTCAGTTCATAACTATTCATGAATAAAATTGGACAGTGATAGCAGAAATAGTAAAAGGCAACACAGCACACACATCCTACCCCGCTGTTAGTTTAAAAAAACCTCAATTACCTGATGTAGTAGCTGTGGTGGAAGCTGTAGAAGGGGAAGGCGGAGTTGTGGTTTTAGCTGGAATGTAAACAAAATGTATTAAAATTTTAAATTTCTCAATTATCTAGCATCTTTTAGAAACACTACTACCACTTCAACATGCTTTCAAATTGTTTAGAGAATAAAGGCCAAATCTCAGTTAATGGTTCAATAACATATCTATGCATCCAAAATATTAGCTCTGAAGTGTATTTTAAAACATTAAGCAATCAAAAACTTCTATCTATGTTAACATCTATGTACATATCTAAGTATAAAAATTTATGTATACACTTGGATAAAGTTGCAAAAAGACACACAGAAGGGCAAGAATTAGTATTTAGGTGAGGGAACTACAAGTTCTTTCCCAATAATCTTGCTTCCAAGACAAAAACTATTAACTTTAACAAGTCAGGTAAGAAACAAATACAATTCAGTCTATGTAAGTATCAAGATTTGCTTATCTTCTTCATTTCCAGGGCTTGGCAAACTTTTCTTAATGAGGCAGACAGTAAATATTTTAGACTTTGTGCACTGTGTAATGCACCAGCAGTCAAAGACAACAAGCAAATGAATGGACATGGCTGTGTTCCCAAAAATTTTATTTAAAAGAACAGGTGCCCTGGGGCCATCATTCCCCATCTAAATGATATTAAGAGCCCAAGGGTAAGCTCTCTCTACCATACTGCATGAGTGTCTCTAAAGAAATGCACTCATGGGAAGAATCAGTTTGAATGTAAAAACATTTTAGGAACTAAAGCACTATATTGAGACTTCTGATAGTATCGATACTACTAATAGATATTAGCAAACGCTAGGATATGTTCACACACATTTATTTGTACCCCTTTCTCTCTAACTGTAAGCACCGCGGTCCAGCTCTTGGTTGGACATTTAGGTCATCTTTCATTTCTGCATGCTATGAACATCTTACAGGGTAATATTTGATCTCATCTCTGATAGGACTGATTCTTATACAGAATTCCTAGATTAGAGGGTATGGTTATTTTAAGACTCATAATCCCTTCAGAGTTTTTGTTGCTTATACATTCTGTGAAACAAAAAATATACTTCATAAATTAAACATATATCAAATTCTTTTCAATCTTAAAATACTAATTTTGTCTGACAACCTTAGGGGAAAAAATTTGCAAATTTGCTATTTGTTTCTCACTACCACCCTCTGAACATGGTAAAAGAGATATATATATATATATATATATATATATATGTATTTTAATTTTGAAATCTGCACTGGTTTAAATCTCTGAAGCACCAGAAGCCCACTACATAATCAATGAAGGCAGAGCTATGAGGTTTAATTTTTGGGTATTTGTAAAAGTTGCCCTCACTTTTAAAAAAATAATTCATTTTTTGAAATAGGCAAATCATTTACATATTTTTACTTTTAACCAAAGTATTACACTGGTAAAATTTTCAAAATCAGGCACTACTCAGGGAATACCTTGTTGACCTACCCTATGTTCCTTTCATTTAAAAAAATAATTCATAGGTTATAAAAGCTGCTACTGGTGATAGAAAATTTAGAAAATACAGTAGAAGCATTTAAGTGACTCTATCATTCTGAGAAACATGTTACTTCCTGCTGGCCATTTTTCTAGACATGTATACAACAAAAAAATAAAATTGTACTGGAACTACTTAACACAGTTTGTTTTCTACTTAATATATTTTCCACTGTATTTCTAATATAATTTAGTCATTCTACTGTAAGATATTATGTTACCTATAAATATTTTTATTTATGTTTATAATACTTATATTATTTGTACTGGTGTTAGACTATATAATTAACCTCACTGAAAGCCTATCTACATAAATCAGATTCTCCTTGCATCGTTTCTTTAACAGTTCCTTTATTTCTCACTTGCTCTCTTCAGCAGCTGACATGGAAAGAGACCATATAAAGGCTGCTCTTCAACCACTAATTACCACTCAATTGATGCATTTTCTGCAAGCAAGCCCTGACCTCCTTCCACTTCACAGAACCAAAGAGAGAAAACAAAAGACACTCAAGGAGATCACAGGAGAACCCAGTGTAGAGTAAGTAGAACTACATCAAGATTCATAAGGAAGAAATGAAAAGCAACCCACAATAGTTTTGGGGAAACTATTTCCTCCTCTGCCCCTCTCTGTTCATATCCTACCTTCTGGAAATCCATATTCTTTCAGTATCTCTGCTTTCATCAACTTTTAACACATCCTCCTTGTCAATGACTTCTGGTGGTTTTATCAGCACACAACTGTTTGCTCTCCAAAATACTTTCTGTAGAATTTGCAGATTTCCATGGAGTGACTACTCCCATTGTAGCCATTAATTCAAGCTGCCAACATAGTATCACTGAGGGTACAGGGGGGATGAGCTGTGCCAGCAGAAGCTGGTACAAGCTAGCTCAACACTGCCAAAGTCTTTCAAAATGAGTTCTTAGCCTCGTTACACCATTTGACTACTTTTTCCTCTGAAAAACTACACTTAAAACGCCTACACACACAAACACAGGTTTTCTTAGGCACACGTCTCTGGGCTTACTTCTCTGCCCATCCCTACTCAGTTTCTTATCCAGTCCTCTTCCCACCTCTTAGACATTACTGTTCCCAAGAGCCTGGTCCTCAAGCCCTGTTCTCTCTCAAAGCTGCTCCAGTGGACTCTACCACTGCCTACAATGGTTAACTTATCTGTGCTGTGTAGCAGAGTTCTCCCATCACCTCAATCATCAAGTGCTTTCCTTTCTACTTCCTAAGCCAATTTGCATACATCTGCAACTCCTCCGCTATTAGTTCTCTAGAATTACTGCAATAGCATATCTCATCTGTGTTCACTCTTGCCTCTTTCCACTCACCTCTCTACACAGTTAAAGTAAGTTATTTTATTAAAATGCAAATCTCATCATGCTTCAAACCCACCAGCAAAGTATACAATGGCACGTCCCAATCTGGCTCTTGACCTGTTGACTGTCCAGCTTAACTTGTTCTCGCCTTGTACTGGACACTCCAAATGCCAATTCCCTGACTTTATTATACTCTTTTACCTCTCCTTCACATGAGCTAACCAGCCTGCTCCACTTGGGAAGTTCCTCTCGGATTTTACCAGTGTAATTTCAAGACTCAGTCAACATCTCCAGGAAGCTGTCACCACATATTACTCAACACACACACCTTCCTACAAATCCCCCAACACACTGTGCTTCCCGACCTTTCATAGTTCCTACAACAGACAAAATACTATCTTACTTGTGTTCCTATATCCCTATCTTCTAGCCTAGTACTTGTCGTGGAGAAGATGTTTTTTAATTATTTAGTCTTACTATCAAATTGGTAAAGATTTTTACAAGGAGATATTATTTAATTGCTGTTGAAGATGTGGTAAAAAACTTTCCAGTTTTTGATAGGAATGAAAAGCATATCTTTCTGGAAAGCAATCATTATTAAGAGTCTTAAGATAATCATATCCTCTGACAGAGAATGCTGTTTGAATCAATCCTACCAGAGATGACAGCAAATACTTTCCTATAAGATATTCACTGCATGAAGAATGAAAGATGATCTAACTATCCAACCAAGAGTAGATGGGTAAAGTGCATACAACAACGTGTGCAGTTAACAGGGAGAACAATTCAAACCTGCATGGCCATATCATCCAATTTCCTAATAAGTATATTTATTTAGATCACAAAGAGAAAAGTCTGGAAGAACTGAAAACCTTTTGGTGTACCTATGGATGATGAGAATTAATTTCCTTTAGGCTTCTATATTTCCTTAGAGTTCCACAAAATGCACAAAAAGCTGTTTGCAGACTCAATGTACAAAGCTATGGCAAATCTGCTCAAATTCAATGAACGTGAAACACTATAGTTATGTTTCACTGTCCCAAATAGTACACGTTAATGTAATTACTGTAGTCCAAGACTACGTCTACTCATTTTTAAAATCATACTGATTTTTAGATATTTAATTACTAAAGTTATTCATCAAAAAAAGCTTAAAAACCTTCAAAGGAGGGGGAAAAGAGTCAATTATCTTGTATTACCTGTAGAATTGGTTGGCAATGGTGTGGCAGTGGGCACTATTTAAAAAAACAAACACACATGTAAGTCAAAGCTGTCTAAAATATCACAATCTGTAACACTATTTCCCAACCTGCAGTCATCTGAGTGCCACTTTCACAATGTTTTCATTTAAGTGCCACATATGGAGTAGATAGTTGCTCTGTCCCAATATTGGCCTTCCCTTCTTTCGAAATAGCACCAATTTTTAGTGACAGCCTCCCATGCAAAGACATTTCTTAGCCTCCCCTGCAGCTAGGTAGCCATGTGCAACTGCTAGGAAGTATCTGTAAGGTAGGGGTCTCTCACTTTCCCTTCCTCTTCCTGTTGGCAGGAAAACCATTTTGATGGCTGGAACATAAGCATTCACCTTGGAGAATAAGGTCAAAGCCATTTCTGAGGAATGACACAGTAAAAACCTAGAAGGAGCCTGGGTCTAATGGTTGTAGAGATGCCTCTCTAGCCCTCTAGCTGCACTGAAACCCAGATTTCCTTTACACAAGAGCCAAACTAATCTATCAATTAAACCATATTAATTTGGGGTTTTATGTCCTTGATAGCCAAAACTAATTCTAACTGATACATCATCAAATCAGTAGAATTACTTATTCAGTTTTTCTTCAATGTATTTTAAAATTCTATACTTAATCTTACTTCTAAACAATATTATCATAAAATCACAGGTACACACACATTAAAATAAATATTAAAACTGTTTGTTCATTTACCATCTAAACCATATTATGGACTCTACATTGGGTATAACTGATCTCATACTAATCAAAGTTTCAGTTACAAAGTTCAAGTTGGGATGGGGGGAGGCGAGAGGAATGGGGAAACCCCTACCAAAATTAAACAGTTACAGGTAATCTTTCAAGGTTACTGACACACTCCAGAAAAATCTTTTATTCTATTTATTATCTACACACCAAATTAGGAGTTTGACTTTCCAATTAATTTATAATCTTGTTAGAAAAATCAGTTTTCATCTAGGAATTTTTAAAAACTATTTCCTGGGCAGAGTAAAGGTTAAATAACCAAGTTCCCCAAACCGAAGTACAGAAAATGGAGGAACACAGAGAGGATTCATTTAACCATAGCACAGACTGATCCAGACTGTGATAATCACCAGTACCATAATCAAGAAAGTGCCAGAACAAGGTTGTCCAGGCCTGTAAAATGCAAATAAAGAGAGGGTGTAAAATACAGTGAGTATCTGGAAGAGTTAAAAAAAAACACAGAGGAGGAGATATCTGTACAGCACTCCACGGTATGTACCAGCAAATGACTAAATCAAGCTTCAGAACACTGTCCTTTCAGCAATCAATATGAATATACTATTCAGATCCAAGTTTGTAATGAGATTAGAATTATGGAAATGCTTTAAACCAAATATTGAAATAAGGCTTCCCGAGGCAATGATCTTCCTTACCTCTTTGTAGCCACTTTTCCCAGACGCCAATGTGAATACTTACCAGTACAGAATTCGGTGCTGTTCACCACCTTGCAATCACTAACTGTTGAATTATCTGAACAGTAGCTTTTACCTGTTATTGGAAGGGGACGGGAAGAGGATCAATTATTCACATTATCTTTGACTTTGTTACTATGCTCCAGAGTTGCTTCCAAAAATCGAACTCAGGTATAAACTCTCTAGAAGTCCACAGATAAACAAAATACTTTGTTATTATCTTTTTCCCCTTGTTTTAGACATATTACACAGGATCTCTCCAAACATCCTTTTAAAATCCACATGAATATACTGAACAGATAAGTCAGAAACACGTATATCTCAGAATTGTGGTACTATACCAGGAAGGTTGCTAGAATCCACAAGAGGGCTGAGTCAGTAGGGGGAAGTCCTTAGAAACTAATAAAGGCTTAGTAAACATGAGAGGTGCCCCATAGCAGCAGTGGGATCTCTGTTCCAGATCTCTGCTTTAGTCTTCTACACTTTCTAAAACCACTTTCCTGGATGGGAAGACTTGTAGCACCAGCAAGGGAAAGCCTTCCCCAACATATCCTACAGTAAGGCAGGCATTCAATCTCCAAAACTTGCCAACTCTGCCATACAAGAGGGGAGGGGCACACTCTTAAATTCCATTTTATCACCTAAAGAAAAGTGACCCTTATACAACAAAAAAGTTAATTTAATTCAAACTTAAGCTAATACCTTAATTTTAAAAGAGGCTTTTAAACTTTGTTACGTAGTGACATAATTGCCAGAACTCTTCAATTTTTCAATGAAGAATAAAAAGCTTAACATGTAGCTTTGGCTTTTTCTTTATATATAAAACAAAAAACCTGAGAAATTGTTTTACTGATAAGAAAAAAATGCAACCATCTTACCTTAAGAAAACAGAATAATTTATGCTGTAATCCGGTGGTTCTAACAAAAACCTTATTGGCATTTCAAACTATCTCCATCTAGCTCTTTATCCCTCAATCAAATTAAAGACAACTTTAAAACTTAACAGTAGCACAAAAAAAGTCACTCTTTTCCCACCTCATTCTCCCATATCTAAGTATCCAACAATGCTTCATAAGGTCTCTTTATAGTTCATCTAGTAGGACATCTACAGAAGATAAATGCCTCAAACATTTTACTGGGGAACAGTTTTCAGGGGAAAATTCCACAGCTTTCTCTCACAGCTAATTTCAGAGTACTAGTACACTTAACCTAACCACAAAGGTCTAAAATTTCTTCTCCTTTTAAAGCTATCGAGCCTTAATTATCAAGTCTAAGAAATTAAAGGGGGGAGCATGGGAGACAACAAAAGATTTTAGGGAGAGTATTAAGCAATTGGTTTAAGTTTAAAGGAAAAGTATTTGATTTGCAAAATAAGTAATGCACACCATCCCAAATGTTTTACGTAAGTTTCAAGTGTTCAAGAATACCTTGCAGTATTTTTTAAATGTTAGAACAAAACAATACTGAACTCTCAAAATTGAAGCAATCCCAAAGTTTCTTACCTTTACACTCTATCCAAAAGCAGGTAGTGTTAGCAGCATTAGGGTCAAAACAGGAAACACAGTTGTTGCGGCTTTCACAGATTTCTGGGGGTAGGAGTGGGGGTTAAAATATATAAAATCAATTAATTGGTATCTTATTTTGAGTTTGTACTAGTTACCGTTTTTAAACAACAGCAAGTATTACATACAGTACCAGACTTACTATTTCAAGAAAATGGCAAAACTGTATAACCCATCCACAGATGAATGGATAAATGTGTTATACACATACAAGGGAATACTATTCAGCCATTAAAAAAAAAGAAATCCTTTTATACACTACAACATGGATGAACCTTGAGGACATTATGCTAAGTGAAAATAGCCAGTCACAGAAGAACAAATACTGCATGATTCCACTTATATAAAGTATCTAAAATGGTCAAAGTCTGAAGCAGAAAGTAAAATGGTGGTTGCCAGGAGCTGGGAGAGGGGAAATGGAGGTTTGCTGTTCAATGAGTATAAAGCTTCAAGGAAGATGAAAAATTCTGGAGATCTTCTGTGCTAATAGTTAATACTGTACAGTACACGTAAAAATCTATTAAGAGGGTAGATCTTACGTGTTCTTTTAAAACCACACACAGAAAAAAAAAACATTATAAAGTGGCTTACTAAAAAATTCCTATCATTATAAAAAACTT
This sequence comes from Aethalodelphis obliquidens, assembly GCF_003676395.1. Classification (NCBI taxonomy): domain Eukaryota; kingdom Metazoa; phylum Chordata; class Mammalia; order Artiodactyla; family Delphinidae; genus Aethalodelphis; species Aethalodelphis obliquidens. The sequence goes on along the minus strand of NW_020837947.1, from coordinate 49,253,203 downwards.
ATGAAGCCAGAAGTCAACTCAAGAGAAAGGGGGGAAAAAGCATAAGCTAGTGGGAACGCTCAATATTTCTTGGTACCTATCTAAACAACCCCTTTTTGCACAGCAACTATTTCAGACACTCAAGAGTTTCTTGAGTGTTCCTTAAAAAAGAAAAATACTGGAAAAAAGGCTGTTGCGAGGCCAACACTATACACAAGGAAATCACTGCCCCAAAACATGAGATGTGAACTGCAATTTTTAATAGTGATAAAGATTTATTACAGGTTGAACCCAAGCTCCGATGATGCCTATCCTGAAAAATCTGAGATCGGTAATTCATAAACGGTCCGCTCTCTCCGGGGTTTTCCATGACGGGAGGATAAGAGACAACACATCTGGAGGGGGCTACAGTCACATAATTTAACAAGTTAGCAAGGTCTTTGTCAATAATTTAAGCCAAACGGCTCTGAGACAGGACATCTAAGGCAGCTAACTACAATTCAAAGTCTGGACAAACAAATGGACTATAGAGTTAGGCTCTATACATTTTCCTAGAAGCTAGATGCCTCCAAAAAACATTCTCATTTGCTTTCCCCGTGCCTAAAAAATAGTTCTGCATAAACACATTGCATTTCAATATTTATCAGAGATTGGTACATATACCGTACCCTTTGGGGAGTGGCAGGGAGTCACAAAGTAGAAATAAGTTCTTCAGAGGTTTGTATACACATGAAAAATGCTAGTTGTTTAAAATCTTCTGTGCTTGATGATGAATATTTGGGTAGCATAGTGTATGTTATTTACAATGAACTAAACTTGCTGCCTTTCCGGCTGCAGTTTATCCAACCACCACTTAACATAAAACACAAATCATCTCCTTTGCACTCATTTCAATTACACAAATGCAATTAACATATTTCCAAGCCTCTCTTTAAACACACACACACCCCACCCCAACCCCCCCCCGAAAAAAATTCTAGGAGGAAACTACCAAATAAGCGGAAAACAAATTCTGCTCTATCATGTTAGAAATAGTGCAGTTAGAATCTCCAGTATTGTACTGCAATTTCCTTTCTTCATTAAAAGATGTTTGAATTTTACCATTACATCTTTCTAAATTTAACAAATAACATTAAGTTTACTATATATGTCATTAAACTCCTACAAAATACAAAAACTAGAGAAGATATTGTAAAACAACGTGATCGGCCTAAAAAAAAAAAGGTAAAAATTCTTACACTTCAAGTCTTCGGTCTATATGCCAGTTACTCCTTACCGAATATTAACTAGGATAACCAATCACACTAGACTGCAAGTTTTAAATATCTAAGGTTCTTCACCTTAATTTAAAATTTATCTTCCCTCCTCTCGTGCGTGTTGTCACGGCATTGACAATTTCTGCTGTAAGATTCAGTGTATGCCTCAACCAGTCTCCAAATCGACTGCAGAGCTTAACAAAAGGTCCTGATCTAGTTTTAGAAGAACGACAAACCTGGGTTCCAATCTCAGCCTCACAATCTACTAAACACACGGTTCTGGCGGAGTTACTTTATCTCCATCCACCTCCTAGGTTTCACCACTTATCTTCTAGTTTAGCCTAAAATACTAACAGATACATGCGAAGCACCGGGTACACGAATGGGTACTTTTTCTCCTTTGCACACAGCACGGAGTGCAAAATTTTAATTAATTAAATGCTCAAGCCTCAAATATATCCCATACCTATCCGCAAAACCGATATAATTAAATATCAAACGACTTATTTTTTCAGACCTAGGACTGAGACACCAGCAAGCATTAGTTTGCAGCGTCTCTTTCCTTCTTTCGCCAACTTCGGGAGAAGCCTCCCTTCGAAAAGAAGACCTGGGTGGACAAACGACTAACCCCAGAGAGAGGGAGTTCGGTCTCATCGCCAACTTTGGAGGCGGTAGCCTCGCCCCATAATCAACCTCACTGCCGCCACCACGGAAGAAAGCCACGTCCCCTCTTCGGAGCCTGAAGTGAGGATGGAGATTACGAGGCACTTTTAAACAACACCTCCAGGCGGGCAGGACACTGTTGGGCCGGAAACAGCCCAACGGCCCCAAGGCTCAGCCGCCCCTTCCGCCCGGGGCGATCCCCAACAGCGGCCACTTCGGCCCGTCCCCGGCCGGACTCGGACGGGCCGCCATGTTGCCGGACCGCGGCCCGCCCCGGCCCCGCGCGCACCACCGGCAGGGAGAGGGCCGGCGGGGGGGCGAGAGCAGAAAGCCCGTTGGGCCGGCGCCCACCTGGTGCTGGAGTGGTGACCGTCGGGAGGGTCTGCGGCGGCACCGGCGCTGTCGTGGTGGTGGTGGTGGTCGGTAGAACCGAGGGTGCAGTCGTGTTCGGGGCCAGGGTGGTGTTCTGAGCTGCGGTCATCACGCAAAGCGAGGCCAGGCAGCCAGCGGCCAAAAGCAGCGGGCGAAAGAGCCCCGACATCGCGTCCTCCGCGCTGGCCTTGGAGCAAAAGCTAAGACACCCAACGTTGCGCCCGTCCCTCCGTCTCCTGCGGCGCCGCCTCTCAGATCCGGCTCCCCCCGCGGGAGCGCGCCGGTGTCACGTGAGGGCGGCGTGCGGAGGCGGGGAGCCGGCGATACCAACTGGAATCCTACGGAAGGGGGAACAGAGGAATCGAGAGGAAACTGAGGCAAGATTTTCCCCAAAGCGACTGTACCGGCCAAGCGAAGAAACTGCCTAGACACAGGAAACTCTTATCTGCCCTAAGGTTGCCACACAGGGCGCGGCTGGGCTTTTCTCGTTCCTGTAATAGAGAAGGCTTCCCCCCGGCTTAGATGGAACAACCTACATGATGTGGCGACGGAGTCCTCGCGAACGACCAGCTTGGTCCCACGTGACCTCCGGGGCAGCACTTCCCAGACCTGAGACCCGCTGGGCGGAAGTTGTTTTCAGGCGTTTAGTTGAGAAAGAATTAAGTTAGTACTGTCCTCCCGCGTTCCCAACGTGCTTGCATAAGTATGCTTCGTAGGACCCGCGCTTTTTTCCTTGAAAGTCGATTTTGCTGGAATTCTGTAACCTTGTGCTGGGACACCCCAGGGAAATGGAGGCACCACGCGGTTAAGGAGTTTCTGCTCCGCCGCCCACGTAATGTGAGCGGCTGAAACACCGAAAGCGGTCTCCTGCCTTCCAGCCGGGAACGCACACTGTCTACCTCTGTTACGCTTTCCCACCCTGACTTATCTAAATCTGGCGATTTCAGCCAGCGGTAGCAGCAGCCAGTCTGTGCCACAGCTGTAGTCGAAGAATCAAAGAAAGAAAGACGCTACGGGTTGGAAATCCATCTGGTCTGTTCCCACCCCCACTTTACAGGTGAAGAAACCGAAACTTAAAAAGAGACTTGACCGTAAAGCACAATTGCTTGGCGTCAGGGCCGGTTTTCGAAATGCCTGTTAATATTCTGTCACAGCTCAGGCTTTTAGTAAGGGTGAGCGCCATCTGATGCCCAACTCACAAAAATATTCAGAGGTGCATCCATGCTTATATCAAATGGTAAAACTTAGGTTATAAAAGCTGTATTTAACGCTGTTTTCAGCTATTTGTATTTATCATCTAATTTTAATTACGTGCATTTAGTCTAATAAAATAACATCAGTTGCTTTTGAGATCTGCTTTTCTATGGAAACCCCAAAAAAGAAGACTGCATAAGTGCTTTATCATTTTTTACCTAAACTTGAAGCCTTTCCTAACCCTAAAATCGAATCAGTGGGATGCTTCTGTACCCTCATGACTATGAATATTTGTTCCATCAACTACACTAGTTGGAGATTTGCTTGGATGTAAACAAGAAACTCGGTTTTTGACTGATCCAACCTATGGCCAGAAGCGTGAGAGTACAGACAAGTAAGTAAGTGAGGTCTCATTATCAGCCTTCAAACAAAGAAAGGTATTTCTTTTCTCAGGATATTTCTCACACGGTATTTATTTAGCACATAACCATCTGACACCAGACCAAATGAAGGCACGAGTCAACTTTTTTTTTTAATATTTATTTATTCATTTGGTTGCGCCGCATCTTAGTGGTGGCTCGCAGGCTCCTTAGTTGTGGCATGCATACTCTTAGTTGTGGCATGCATGTGGGATCTAGTTCCCTGACCAGGGATTGAACCCCGGCCCCCTGCATTTGGAGCACAGAGTCTTAACTACTGCACCACCAGGGAAGTCCCTCATTGTAGTTTTGACTTGCATTTCTCTAATAATTAGCCATATTGAGCATCTTTTCATGCGCCTGTTGGCCATCTGTATGTCTTTTTTGGATAAATGTCTTGTTTAGATATTCTGCCCATTTTTTGATACAGTTGTTTGGTTTTTTTGTTACTAAGTTCCATGAGCTGTTTATATATTTTGGAAATTAAGCCCTTGTCGGTTGCATCCTTTGCAAATATTTTCTCCCAGTCCGCAGGTTGTTTTTTCGCTTTGTTTATGGCTTCCTTTGCTGTGCAAAAGCTTTTACATTTGATTAGGTCCAATTTGCTTACTTTTGTCTTTATTTATTTTGCCTTGGGAGACTGACCTAAGAAAACGTTGCTACGATTTATGTCAGAAAATGTTCTGCCTATGTTCTTTTCTAGGAGTTTTATGTTGTCATGTCATATTTAAGTTAAGCCATTTTCATTTTATTTTTGTGTATGATGTAAGGGAGTGTTCTAACTTCATTGATTTACATGCGTATAATACAGTTTTAACATGTATTAAACCTTGTGTAATATTTAAATAACTTTCAACAAAACTAGAGAAGGATTAACAGTGAGCTAAAACTGTGTATTCGTATTCTTACTGTTCACACTGATTAGGATTGGTGATAAAATACTAGATGCTCTCCACTTGGACTATGGTATTTCCTTGATAATTGTTCCAGGGTTTCATAGGGGAGCATTACACTTTAAAGCAGGTGTTCTCAACCTTGGCTGAAAATAGGAACCACCCAGACGTTTTGAAAAATACTGATGCCTGGGTACTGATTTAATTCATCTGGAATAAAGTCTGGGCTTTAGGAGTTGTAAAAACTCCCCAGGTGTTTCTTGTCTGCAGGTTAGGTTGCAAACCACTACTTTACCCTTGCTTCTCAAAGCCTGGTTCATGAACCAATACCATTCATACCACTTGAAAACTTGTTAGAAATGCAGGTCAGGCCTCACCTCAGACCTCCTGAATCACAATCTGCATTTTAACGAGATCCATATGTGCACCTATTAAAGTCTGAGAAGACTGCTTTATACTATAACCTGTGGAGAACTATTCTCCTAAGTGGCCGCAATTCTTAGTGGTGAATCCTCTACAAAATTACATCAAGCAAGACATGTTGTGAAGTTTTTGTTTCTTTATTTGGGTTTTTGCTTGTTTTACAAAGGTATGTAAGGTTATGGTACAAGCAACACAAAACTACTGGATATGCAGGAGTCTTGGAGCCCAGCCTAGGTTCCCTTTAGGCTGCCACTTGAGACACATTTATTTTTATTTCTATACTGCTTTAAATCCTGGGCAGGCTAGAACTTTTCCCATTATATCTCTTAGTCCTTTAGGAAACAGAACGAAGACTTGTTAATAACTCATTCCTTAGGAACAACCCCCGAGTTCAAAGTAAACTACACCCAGGCAGCTTTCTGATACCAGCATTACGCACTACTTCCCCTTGTGCGCAGGCATCCTTTGTGCTCCTCCCAATCCTGTCTTGGAGTGCTGCTTTTCAGTCGGAACACACCCTGATGGATATTCTGCTTATTAAAATGTTCAGCTGATTCTGTACTGAATGGTAAAGATCACTGCCCGAGCAGCCCAAGCAAGGGTCCCAGTCACTCTTCTGAAACCCCAGACTGCCCTGTTGCCTCTCTAGAAGCGGAGGGCTCACTTCCAGCCCAGCCAAGAGCTCTAGGACCCTGCACCAGGCCTCTAGTTGCTATCCCTTCTGATTGATCAGTGTTTGCATACCTCCCTGCTGCTTTGATGAAATCAGAGTTTCTTGTCTCATCATTTTTTCTCATTCTTTTCTGTTGTCACACTTTAGTGTTTAATAACTTTTTTATTTGTTCTGCATACCTGTATGCCACAAGTCTCTCATGTATCTTTGACTTTAATATATCCCAGTGGTTCTTAACGTGTGGTCTCCAGGCCAGCAGATCATCATCACCTGGTACATGTTAAAAATGCAAATTCTCCAACCCACTCCAGATCCACTGAACGGGAAACTGGTGTGAGGCCCAGGAATCTGTGTTTTAATAGGCTCAAGCATTTCTGATGCTCACTGAAGTAGAAGAACCTATGATTCACCATGTTTTCAAAGCCCCCTATCAAGTGTCAAACTTTGTAATTTGTGTTTTATGTGTTACTACTGAGTTTGTTACATTTTGTATGATGTATAAAATTTATTGGAGATATGGACCAACTAGATTTGCAAGTTTAAGTTGCGATTCCATTTTGGGAAGGGTAGTGGATGGTATAAGCAATATAGTAGTTTAAAAAATGAGTTTCCATGAGGGAAAGAGTATCACTAGGTTGATAGAGATTAATTTTAATTTTGAGGATATACCTTTGAATTAATTCAGTCAATTGGAAATTAGTATGTTAGTGAGAATAGCTAACACTGAGCATAACAGGGACTTGCTGTTTCTTGAAATGATGATGATGTTCTTTCTATCAGTGGCAGTTTCTCTGTTTTTTGTGGGTTGACATTCCAGATGGGAAGATAATTTTTATCAAATTTCTGCTATGTGTCAAGGATCATTTAGTGGTGTCTTCACAAATTATCTCAATCCTCAAACCACCATGAGATAGATGTACCCCGATTTTACTAGTGAAATTGAAGCCCAAAAGTAGATAATAGTATTGATTTTATAAATTTACTCAGGGAACCACTGAAGTTTTAGAGCCTGAAGGGAGCTAACAACTTCTTTACTCCTATTTGTTCTTTTTACAAATGAAGAAAATGCAAGGTTAAGTGATTTGGGCACCATTTTGCTAGCTAGCTGGGACTAAAACAAACACACCTGATTTTAAATATGTATAAAATGTAAATAGTATGGAATCCTGAGGTTGCCAGCCTATTCATTCATTAACAAATAGCTGGCATTGTTTGGAGTTGGGGAAAACATATTCTTTAGATAGAATTTAAAATATTTATCTCAAATCTCCCAAAATAAACAAAATGAAACGATACCACACTCTGCTTATTCACATGGCTTGGCGTAAGACAGAGCATATGTACTTGACTTGGCCATATCAGCATTTAGGGCTAGGTCACATAGCTAACATTTTGTACAAAGCATCAGAATGCCTTTACTCTCATATTTGTAGAGTTGGACAAATTTAGAATTCCTTCTGTTTAATCAAATCGGAATCTTTCATTTTGGTTAAATCAAAGTCTTATATTTGGAGTTAATTGGGATAAGCTTCTGAGTCCTCTGTAACAATCAGTTTCTCCAAACGATATAGTTAAACATAAATCATCCTAAGACAATATATTCTAAGACAGAAGTATCAGTGCATGTACCTTTAAATGATGGCAGTAAGAACCACTGCATATACAATCTGTGACTAAAGTTTCTACACAGCCTAAAAGTGGGAAGTGAGAGCAAACAAAGTGACCATGAACTTGCCATCCTTTAGGGGGTTAGCAGAGTTCTACCTTTACATTGCAGCCAAACTGAAAAATAAGGGGAGGTGGCATCAGTTTCTTACACCCATGCAAATATCCCAGTTCTTTCACAATATCAGATAGATGCTTAAGGCCCTAATATGCAGGTTCATTGCCAGTAAGAATTGCTCTGCTGCTTGTTATTACATGACTAATGCCTGTAATGTTTTAACCAGGACCTTTGCAACGTGTCAGTTTCTTTCATCCCATGCTTCAGGAGTTGCTGAGAGCCTCTGCGGCAAGCCCAGCGCCCCTTTGTTTGAGGTGTCGCCAGTGTGACTGAAGGAACCCCTCCAAAGGCCCAGGGAGTGGATCTGGAGGCTTCATACAAACAGCTTGAATTCTCAGGTTGGCCAAAACTCCTAAGAGTAGAAGAAGAGGAGATACCTCCTCTTCAGTGTTTCCCAAATCTGGCTGTTAATCAGTCATTGAGGAGTTTTTTAAAAATACAGGTTCCTAGACAACACTTTGAAGGTCATATACCAGGATTTTATTAATCATATGTGTATCGAGCACTTACAGCATAATTGGTCGTATTGTAGATCCTGTCTACAAATTCCTGATCCCCTGAACCCTCACAGCAGCTCTGTGTGTAGGTACTACTGTTTTGAGATGAGGCAATAGAGGCACAGTGAAGTTCTTACCTGAGTTCATGCAGCAAGGGAAGGGCAGAGCCAGGATTCAAACTCAGGCTGTCTGGCTCTAGAACACACATTCTTAACATTCTGCTGCCCCTGGGTCACTTGAGAAGGTGACACAGGCAGTACGCTTCCTCACCGTCCACCTCAGAGCTTAGGATAGAACCATATGGCAATAGCAATGAAGCTGTTATTAGAAAGAGAGAGAGAGGGAGGGAGAGAGAGAGAGACAGGAAAAGAGAGAGAGAGGGCAGAGAGAGAAAGAGAGAGGGAAGGAGAGAGAAAGAAAGGAAGGAAGGGAGGAAGATAGAGGTATATATAGATGCCCGATGGGAGCAAGGGAGTAGGTTAACTATAAAGGGCTAGCCAGAGGGAGGCTTTTGTGGTGCTGAAAAAGTTCTGTGTCTTTATTGTGGTGCCACTCACACAGATCTACAATATACAGGATAAAATGACAACTCTGCCATTGTCAGTTGCCTGGTTTTGATGTTATACTGTAGTGTAAGATAGGACCCCTGGGGAAACGGTGATCTGTACACAGGGCTGCTCTGTTCTATTTTTGCAATTACTTGTGAACCTATAATCATTTCAAAATTAAAAGTTTTTAAAAATCCTTTGCCTCCCTTTGGCAAGCCCCAGGTCAATTAGGGGGCTGTCTCCTTAAGATCAGCTCAAAGAGAGATTGTGCTTGGAAGACAAACCTTCACTTAAGGGCAAGAGAAGTGCAGTGGGTCTGGGCAGAGCAGCAGTTCGACAGCAGTGGTGGCGGCAGCTGAGCGCAGTCACCACTAACAGAGGCAAGCACCTCACTGACTGCAAAAAGGGGGCTGAAACATGTTGCTTATGTCTTGCAGTGATTCCCAAGTGACCAGTGCCCAGGTGGCTTAAATAAGAACCTCTGGGGAGAGAGCTAAGCAAATGCGCAGAATCCCTGTCCCACATCTAGAGACTCTGCAGGTCAAGGACAGGGTCCTGTAGTCTTTGTCGAAAAGCTTCCCTAGGTGACGTGGGTTTGAGAATCTCAGCTTAAGGAGCAGCTGATAAAGCTGGATCCCAGTAACATCTCAGGAGTCCACCACCACAGGGACTATAACGCAAGCCCTTGGTTTTCATATGGTTGGTATGGCTCAGAGACAAGCATTCTATTCATAAAACCATCTAAAGTGTATATCCCTTTCTGAATGTTATGTATAAACAACGAAATATTACAATGGATTTTTTTCTGTTGCCTCTCTGCTATTTGGTTATTTACCCATTTTCTTATGGCAGAAATATAATTACAGACACCAACATAATTCTGTTATAGGTACAAATGTTTTAGGATTCAAAAGCCATTAGGTACTGCTGCTAAATTAAGAATGGTTTTGACTACAAGTAACAATAATTGACCAACAAACAGGGATCTATTTGTCTCAGATAGCAAGAAATCTAGACATAGGGAGTTGCTGGTATTGGTCCCACAGCTCAAAAATTGGGGCTGACACCTCTGTTGTTCTCTTGGCCTTTCCTTCATGGCTCCAGCCTCTCTGCATTCAAGACTGGATAGAGGGGAAGGGGCAGGACCACTGGCATTCTGCTGCTGTCTCACTGGCCAGAACAGTATCCCATGGCTACTCCTAGCTGCAAAGGAGGCTAGAAAATTGTGTATTTTGCTTTAGGCAAGAAAGGAAAATGGGGAGGGATTGGGTGTTGGGAGAGCTAACCTACAGCATCCGCCACAGCTTTCAAATCAAATTTTAATAAACACTTTAATTAAATGTAGAAACAGCTGATCAGATATACAATAATAAATCGTCAGAAAATACTGATATGAAGGTTAGGCATAAAACTCTCCACTGTCAATAATTACACATTGTTGTACTGGTCTTTCGTTCTCTGTTGGAACCAATTCTAGTTGATGAAGAACATCTGTTCCTTCAATCAATTGCCTATATAGGAGAAAAAAATGGAAAATTCAGTCAGTCATAAATTTTCACATTTAGCTTCCATTCCTAAATTGAGTCCTATCTAGCTTAGCTAAGGCTGTTTCCTACAAATTAAATTAACATCAGTCATAAATATCTTAAATAGCTCTAGATATGTCCACTTTGCCATGCTCCTCCACACCTGCTCCAGGACCCTTCCAGTCTGTTATCCTCACTGCCATCAGAGCGATCTTTTCAAAATGCTAATGTGGTCTCACCTCCCCCACTTAAAACACTTCAATAATTTCCCATCATCCTTATGATAAAAACCAAAGGCCTCTCCCATGGCCGGCCTCCCCACTCCCCTTGAGGGTGCCTTGCAGCATGCTCCCTTGCTCTGTCGGTTCCAGCCAGACTGGCTCTCAGCACTTCAGCCACCGCCCCATGTGCCCTTCCTGCCACAGCTGTCTCCTTTGCTCTTGCCTCCCTCTGTCCCCTGGCCTGGTCACCTCCTGGCCTTCCTTCAGATCTTAGCCATCACTACCTTGGGGGATGTTTCCCAGACACTGCCCCCCTCCCCGCCCCGCTTATGCAAGTTCCCCCTCTCCCTTATAGGAGTGATCAGGGATAAATTTGACATTTATTTCTATGCTTCTTGGATTAATTTCTGATTCTCCCCTGAGGGCAGAGACCTTTCCCATAACCTCACCACCAACATCTAAATAGTCATAAAGTCTTTTTGAATCTAATTTCCAAATATCTGTTGAATTTTTCCATTTATCCCCTGCTCATCTGTACTGCCAGTGCCTTAGACTAGGACTTCCAGCCAATTAATTCCTCACTTCTGCTAAAAAGAGATTTTTTTCAGAACAAGAACCTGGTCATGTTGCTCCCAATTTAAATGCTTTTGCTTAGTGCTCAGTACCTAGCACAGAGTGGGCACCTCATTGCCATCCACTGAATACATGAATAAAAGACAGCCCAGAGCCATGCTAGTTTGGGTCTCTGTACATGTTCGCTGGCCACAAGCCAGAACTCCCTGAGTGGAACTAGACTTCTGATGGTTCTCTCAACTAAAAAAAGGCAGCAGAGGCCAGAGAGATAGCTCTAAACATAGGACTGTGCCCTCTGCCAGTGTTTGGGTTGAAGCAGTGGTTAAGGGGAAGGTGCAATTTCCATTTCATGAACCTTTATGGGGACAGTGTCAGTGCTGACACTGACCATCTCTAGTCATTTCTTTTCTGGGGGGCTCTATTTTTGCCATCCCAATTAGAAAACATGACACAGAGCAGGACACAATATACATTCTGAGGATGAAGAGCAGGGAATAAATGGACAGATTCACCTCTGTCCAAAGAGGCTGTGAAGGGCTTCCCTGGTGGCGCAGTGGTTGAGAGTCCGCCTGCCGATGCAGGGGACACGGGTTCGTGCCCCAGTCCGGGAAGATCCCACATGCGTGGAGCGGCTGGGCCCGTGAGCCATGGCCGCCAAGCCTGAGCGTCCGGAGCCTGTGCTCCACAACGGGAGAGGCCACAACAGTGAGAGGCCCGTGTACCGCAAAAAAAAAAAAAAAAAAACCCAAGAGGCTGTGAAGCCTGTTCTCCATATTGGTTTCACAAATACAGAATGAGCACCTACTGTGTGCACCTGTCCACTGTGACAGGTGTTAGGGCACAAAGTAAGTGAGACTCAGGTCCTATTCCAAGTTGTTCACAGTGTGCCAAGAGGACAAAGAGGCAGTTTGATTTTGGTAGTTAGGGGGGGTATTTCTGACCTAAGCCTTGAACAGGAGTTTGGCAGACTGAAGGAAGGCAGAACGTAACAAGACAAGCAAAGGCCCAGAGGCTGTTCTGGGAGGGATGGTACTCTGGTCTGGCTGCAGCTCAGCTGCCATGTTCAAAGCTTCCAGATCTACATCTCTAGCCCTTGCCCAGCTTGAATACCTACTCCTGGTATTCAGGAGTTGCCATCTGCCTGTCATACAGGTATCTTCACTGGAAACATAACTTGTCCATCTTGAATTCATGATCTTCTCTCCCATATCCTCCTTCTTGTATTCTCTACTGCAGTGAATGGCACCAGCCATCCACTCAGTTCCAAAATCCTAGGAGTTCCTCCAGATCTTCACTGCCCAATATGGTAGCCAATAGCCACAGGTGGCTATTTAAATTAAATTAAATTAATTAAATGTAGTTCCTCAGTTGCACTGGCCACATTTCAAGTGCTAAGTGGCTTATGTGGCTCGCGGCTGTTATATTGGGCAGCACAGATCATAGTACATTTCCATCACTGCGGAAAGTTCTGTTAGATACCATTGCTCTATACCTTTCCCATAACCTCACCACCAACATCTAAATAGTCATAAAGTCTTTTTGAATCTAATTTCCAAATATCTGTTGAATTTTTCCATTTATCCCCTGCTCATCTGTACTGCCAGTGCCTTAGACTAGGACTTCATTTATGGCCTACTATTACCATCGCTTCTTTTTTTTTTTTAAAACATCTTTATTGGAGTATAATTGCTTTACAATGGTGTGTTAGTTGCTGCTGTATAACAAAGTGAATCAGCTATACATATACATATATCCCCATATCTCCTCCCTCTTGTGTCTCCCTCCCACCCTCCCTATCCCACCCCTCTAGGTGGTTACCATCGCTTCTTAACTGGCCTTTCTACCTTCATTTTCATCCTTTGCCAATTAATTCCTCACTTCTGCTAAAAAGAGATTTTTTTCAGAACAAGAACCTGGTCATGTTGCTCCCAATTTAAAATTCTCCATGGCTTCCCAGCCCCTCCAGGTGGGGGCCTGTGCTCAGCAGCATGGCACCCACAGCCCTTTGAGAGCCAGGACTTGGCTGTCTCATCTTCTCCAGCCTCTACTCTCTTCATTTCCCCCTGGGCTCTAAGCTCTAGCCAAACTAGATGACTGGTAGATAGGATACTCCTTAGGGCCTTTCTACAGAGGTTCTTCACTCTTTCTAAAATTTATTTTACTCACTTTGCTTTCCAGCCTTCTCTATCTGGCTAACTTCTACATGACTTTCAGTACCCATTTCACCTTCTCATGAAGCTTCCCGTGACTCCTCCCCACTTTAGGGGTCCCTTATAATGAAATTAATTCCTCCCCAGCACTATCCCCAACGTATACCCCTTTGACCTATGTATGTGTGAATGGAGATCTTACAGGCTTGTATTTTGATATTCTTTCCCTGTGAAACCACAGGGCAGGGCCATCAACAAGACTGTGGGTTGATGCAATCTCCCCTAAAGGGCATTCCCAGTGTCATCCATCTGAAGACAAGGCAAGTTCATGTACCAGAAACTAGGGCTTGGAAGGAGGGTCTGTCTCAAATAGGAAAGGAAATTTCTGTATCTCTCTGGACCTTGGTAACCATGTCTGGGCTTCTGGAAGCTCAGATAAACCTGCGGGTGCTCTGTGATGATAGGGAAGAGAAAGCATCTTCCACTAGAGGCAGTTCTACAGCAGGGAAGGAGGGTAGTTATATTTTGAAGGAGTTAGTTATATTTTGTCAGATTATCTAGTTGCCTATTATGGTATTACTTTTCTGCTTCTCCCCTAGCGTTCTGTCGGGTCTTGTTTAAATATTTCAGCCCAGACTCAGCTGTTACTTGGAGGCTTAAGGGAAAAAAATTGAGATTATACTTAGGCTAGAGCAATAAAAGCAGTGCAGCGCCTCCCTGAGGCCAGTGTATTGGTGATAACGAATTAGTGCAAGAGATTCCCCTAAAGATGAATCACATGGAAAAAGGCAATCGCCAAAAGGAGACCAAGCACTCCTCCTCTCCACTACCATCCTGTAGGATCTGCATTGGCTTTTACTAACGAGTTGGAGGGTACTTATTGCCTTGCCCTCTCTCCTGTATTCCCAGCGCACTCTTTACAGGGCTTGCATGTTCATGTCTCACTGTCACAGTTGTTGGGTTTTCCAACACACTATATAGGCTCCCCGAAGGGCGGAAGTTGTGCCACATCACTCTTGCCCCACGACTGAGCACCGGGACTAGCACTTGTTAGGTGCCTAATAGAATGCTGGTTGAATGAATGGGTCAGAAGGCCAGCAGCAGTGAAGGCTGAAAAAAGATGTGGGGCCAGAGGGTGGAGGACCTGGAATGCCGCTCTGAACTCTAGGCTCTATGCATCTGGGGGTGGAGGTGGTGAAGGAGTCACTAAATTTTTTAAAGTAGTCATGTTTGCATTTGAGAAAGGTACCTTTTGGAAGGATATAAAGGATCACCTAAGCATATGGTTGAGGGCAAGGTACTACCAGCAAGATGACGGGAAGATATTTAAAAGATCTAAGAAATTGTAAGAATTATTTGGATTTAAAACATAATTGAAGAATGCATTTTCAAAATCAGAATATAGTTTATTAAGACCAGGGAAAATGGAGGAAAATGCATTATTTTAGCTTATGTAGCTGTTAAAATCATCTCTTTAAAGAAATCTCCTTTGGATGAAAATATACTTTCTGCTTTTTTCAACCTGGAAATATCACCTGCATTACACTGAAGGAATAATTGTGCTTAAATTTTTTTTAAATTGTGCTTAAAATTAACATTGGCCTGGAATTTTTTCTGAGGATGAAGAGTCAGTAATTATCCCTGTGGAGTAGCTGGAATAATCTAATATTCAGAAAAGTTCTGACACCTTATACATCATTTCAGGAAAGACAAAGTAAGCTTCAATTTATATTCATTTCAGTAATCAAACAGATATGAAACACGGGAGTGATGAAAAGTATAGTCACCATCCATATTAGGTCCACATGCCTGTAAGCATCTTGCTAATAATATTCTAGTAATTATTACCTGAGATATTTCCATATTTTAAATTGCTCAGTAAAAATAAAGTTACTTGTAGCTTGGATGATTTTATCTCTCTCTTCACAGAGTTCATGGACAATTACATAAATGGCTTCACCTCACTTCTGCATCTAAATATATCTACATTATTAAGAACTATGGTGTTATTCGTAGTTAAAAGAATTGACAATGTCCTTGAGGCTGAAGATCCATAGAAGGGTGGATGATGGATGGATGGATGGATGCACAGGACATTATAATGGCTGTGCCTAAATGGTTTCCATGCTTATTACAGATAGCAAGCTTCTTATGAAATACTTATTTCTGAACATGTTTGTCTACAGTATTTGTATTACTTTGGCTTTTAAATTCTATTTTTAGTTACCCGTAGACCATGTACAATACTTACCCACATCTTTTTGAACCACATTTTTACATATATGAATATTATATAGACGAACTTACAATGCACATACCCAAAAGCCACATATTTTCTATCTAGATAAGGAGTTGCTTGTAGTGTGATGTAGAATTGTGACCCATTGCTGTGATGGCCTTTGTTGACCATTCCAAGAACTCCCCTTTTATTATGAGGAATTGAGAAGTTTTCATCTAGAAAAGACAATATGCAATAGGTCACTAAAATATTTCTATTTTCTTGATTGATACTAATACATAAAGCACAAACAATGCTTGGTAACAAGGGTTCTCAATCATATTTAGCAATATATTCCAAATTGTAAATATTCTATTTGTTTCATATTACTTTCACTCAAGTGGGCTGTTAAAAAAGAGAAGCTGGAAAGTCTTAGACCTATTTGAGCATTTACCTTTAGTTTATCATTAATATAGCTAAAAACAAGTGTGCTAAGAAAATAGATAATGTAAAAGGAAGAACTTGAAATTAATAATACAAAAGGAAGCACATACCTTTTTTTAGGAATAAAAGTCAGCAAACATTCTTGTATTGTTTTGGCAGTAATATTTTATTCAAACTATCAATGTGATATTAAAAATGACTCCTTGCAAACAAACAAACAAACAAAAAAATGACTCCTTGGAGAAACCTTTCACAGACAGACCCTTCCCCTCACAGCATCTTCTGCAGACCTCTATTATAGTCTTTAAAACACTTTATGTAATTGTTTACAGGCTGTTTCATGTTTGTGAAGGCAGGGGCTTTATCTCATCATCGCTTTACCCCCGGGGCCCCCTAGCACATTACTTGGCACATGTGTGGCCTTAAATATTGATGATGAAAATAAGTTAATTTATGCTTATTTTTAGTAGTCTTTAAACAAATTTTAATTTCAAACCTTATATGGGTTGACCAAGATTTTGTGGAAAGTGATTTTTTTAGTGTAAGATTAATAAGTAAAAAAATTATATGGTGATTATTGGGCCACCATTTTCAGGAAGAACCATTTCCAGCATGAAATAAGATTTGCCTCCAAACTCAAAAACACAGAAGGAAGTAATAGAAGAGAAATTGAGTAAAAGTTTTCATTCAATAACTTTATCAAATTCTGGGAATAATTGAGAGATATGAATATTAACTGTCAAGATTTTCTTAAACTGCAATTGCTGACTATTCTTATTTTAAGTTTCAAAGCTAAGACAACAAAGCAATTAAGCCATATCTATGGTGGTTACTTTTAGCTTGTTAAACTGCACACTGAATAAAGACCTCTGAAATCTTATGAAATGAAAATAAAGTATTTTTGTGCAAATATATCTTTATAATTACATTGATACTCCATATTCATTTCAGTGGAATAGAGAATAGCCCATTAATTTCATAGAAAATCACATGGCATAGAAATCTGCCCAAGCAGAGATTCAGAGAGTTTTAACAAAATGGTATTTGTCATTGCTCTTAGATATTATGATCAATTTTTCTTAAATTCTGAAAGTAACTGGAAAGAAAATTTATAGAGTTATAACATTTTTACCAAAAATTCTGTGATTATGGGAGAACTTTTAAAGCATTAAGGGTTTAACTTTGTTTGAAATAGAAATCAGAATTCACCTGCTGAAGAAAATCAGTTTCTGAATTTATTTAATATAAAACTCATTCTGATGTTTATAATAAAAGCAACTACTGCTTTCTCAAGTTTGGGGAAACTGCCTCTATTCTCTCTGGTAAGGGAATAAGCAGACAATTTGGGACATTTCTATATAATTTTCTGAAGACAATAATGTCAAGTAGAAATTGGACTTGAATCGTGCAACATCAATTTTTTAAACCTACTGCCCTAATTTTACCAGCATATTTAAATAATAATAGCTATTCACTAATTACTTATTGTTATATAAAAGTAAATTGGGTATGCTACCTAGCATTCTTAAACTGCTTTAATGAAATATTTTATTTTTTATATTTTTAATTGAAGTATAGTTAACTTACAGTATTATATTAGTTTCAGGTGTACAGCATAGTGATTCAGTATTTTTACAGATTATATTCCATTAAAAGTTATTACAAGATAATGGCTATAATTCCTGTGCTATATAAGATATCCTTGTTGTTCTTCTGTTTTATACATAGGGGTATGTATCTCTTAAATCTCAAATCTCTACCTTGCCCTTCCCCCCTTCCCTCTCCCCTCTGGTAACCACTAGTTTGTTTTCTATATCTGTGAGTCTGTCTCTGTTTTGTTATATATTCATTTGTATTATTTTTTAGATTCTACATATAAGTGATAACATACAGTATTTATCTTTCTTTGACTTATTTCACTGAGCATAATATTCTCTCAGTCCATTCACATTGCTACAAATGGCAGTATTTCATTCTTCTTTATGGCCGAGTAATATCCGATTGTGTATATATATATATGTGTGTGTGTGTGTGTATATATATATATGTATGTATGTATATATATATATATACCACATCTTCTTTATCCATTTATCTGTTGCTGGACACTTAGGGTGCTTCCATAGCTTGGCTACTGTAAGTAGTGCTGCTTTGAACATTGGGGTGCATGTATCTTTTCAAATTAGTGTTCTTGTGTTTTCTGGATGTATACCAGGAGTGGAATTGCTGGATCATATTATAGTTCTATTTTTAGTTTTTTGAGGAACCTCCATACTGTTTTCCATAGTGGCTACACCAACTGCATTCCCACCGGTTCTTTTTCTCCACATCCTCTCCAACATTTGACATTTGTAGACTTTTTGATGATGGCCATTCTGACTGGTGTGAAGTGATACCTCAGTGTAGTTTTGATTTGCATTTCTCTAATAATTAGTGATGTTGAGCATCTTTTCACCTGCCTCTTGGCCATCTGTATGTCTTCTTTGGAAAAATGTCTATTCCGGTGTTCTACCCATTTGATAGGGTTGTTTTCTTTTCTTTTCTTTTCTTTTTTTCATATGGAGTTGTATGAGCTGTTTACATGTTTTGGAGATATTAACCCCCATCGGTCATATCATTTGCAAATATCTTATCCCATTCAGTAGGTTGTCTCTTTATTTTGCAGATGTCTTCCTTAGCTGTGCAAAAGCTTTTAAGTTTAATTAGGCTATTTGTTTATTTTTGCTTTAATTTCTTTTGCCTTAAGAAACAAAGATGCAAAGCAATCTACAGATTTAATGCACTCCTTATCAAAATACCCATGACATTTTTCACAGAACTAGAACAAATAATCCTAAAATTCATATGGAACCACAAAATACCCCAAATTGCCAAAGCAACCTTGGAAAAAAAAGAACGAAGCTGGAGGTACCACCCTCCCAGACTTCAAAATATACTACAAAACCACAGTAATCAAAACAGCATGGCACTGGCACAAAGATGGACACATAGATCAATGGATCAGAATAAAGAGCCCAGAAATAAATCCATGCACCCATGGTCAATTAATCTATGACAAAGGAGTCAAGAATATACAATGGAGAGGAGAAGAGGAGACAGTCTCTTCAATAAGCTGGGAAAACTGGACAGCTACATGTAAAACAATGAGATTAGAACATGCCCTCACACTATATACAAAAATAAACTCAAAATAGATTAAAGACCTAAATGTAAAACCTGAAACCATAAAACTCCTAGATGAGAACATAGGCAGAACACTCTTTGACATTGAAATATTTATTTTAAAACATGTTGATTGTGTACATGACGTTAGGAATAAAGAGCCAAGTGTTTATCAGTACTTGAATGGATAGATTATTTGGGTATATTCATAATATTAAACAGTAGTGAAAATGAGAGAATTCCAGCTATAAACGACATGGATGAATCTCATAGGCAGTGATGAACGAAAGAAACAAGACACAAAGAATGCCTGCCATATGAGTCCATTTATATAAAGTCCAAAAATAGTCAATAACTCTGTTATTTAGGGATCCATACACAAGTGTTTAACAAGAAAAGCAAGGAAAAAGTCAGGTTAGTGGTTACCTCTAATAGGGAGATGGAGTTATTATTGAGGATGGACAAATGGGGTGCTTCTGGCATGCTGGCAGTTTTTCTTTCTTGACAAAGATGGTAATGTGGGGGGTTGCTTTATAATTTTTAAGTTTTTTTAAAATATTTTTATTTATGTATTTACTTGGCTGTGCCTGGTCTCAGTTGCAGCATGTGAACTCTTAGTTGCAGCATGTGGGATCTAGTTCCCTGACGAGGGATCGAACCCAAGCCCCTTGCATTGGGAGTGCGGAGTCTTAGCCACTGGACCACCAGGGAAGTCCCTATAATTATTTTTAAATTGTACATATGCAGTTTCTCTATATAAGATAAATCTCACAATTAAAAACAATGAATAGCCCTTAAATGGCTACCCAGACCACATTATCTTCAGTTCTTATTTCTACTAAAAAATACTTTTGCATAACTTAGTTGCATTATTGAATATTGACAGTGCATCAGGCTCTGCTTTTTATTGAGGTTTACTTTCATTTAAAGACAAGGAGGGACTTCCCTGGTGGCACAGTGGTTAAGAATCCGCCTGCCAATTCAGGGGACACCATTTCGAGCCCTGGTCCAGAAAGATCCCACATGCCACGGAGCAGCTAAGCCCGTGGGCCATAACTACTGAGCCTGGACTCTGGAGCCCGTGAGCCACAGCTACTGAAGCCCATGCTCCTAGAGCCTGTGTTCCGCCTGTTCGCGCCTGTACTTTATCTGTTTAAATGTCTGTCTGTACAAAAACACTAAAATCCTGGAGTGTGGAAACTTGGTCACATTATCTTTGTTTTCTAAGGTCCTAGTACCATGTCAGCACCTAACGAAGAGTTTAAAGTTCTATGAATAAATAAATGAGTGGTGTCACTTGAATGATTTCATTTGATAAAGCTGTCTCCACATGAATTTAGAAGGAAAACTAGCTTTTACTTTTCCCTTTTCCTTTGGCCATTGATTATTTTTTAAACCTTTTCATTGTATTAAAATATAGACACAAAAGGCCATGGAACACTATAGTTAGAATTATTGTTAAAGTTATTATAAGGCAAATACCCTTTTAACCACCATTCAGACCAAGAAAAAGAACTTTGCCCGCCTTCCCTCCACAGGTTCTACCTCTATCCCTTTCTTTTTTTACACTTTATCTGTTAATGAACCTAAGCTATTTCACCTCTAGAATTTCTCCCAGGCCAGAGTTTGCCGATTGCACACACGGTGCAGTTCAACAGGTTTCTCTGTTCCCTGTCCTGTGGGTTCTGTGCTAATACTTGTGTTGAAGATGCAGATTGTTTCACCTTGATTGATATGTTAGGGAGGGAATGACATGATGAATCTCACCCCTGCTTTAATGCACTTCCCTCTAGGAGAACCACCAGGCGAATGTAGGAAACCGCCTCTGCTGAACTGAGCTAGCTACCCAGGAACACACACACCTCAGACGTGACCAGCCACATCCGTAACCACGTATGAGCTGCGTCCACCCACATCTGGAGTTACAGCTTCCCTCTGGCTGCAGATAATGCTCCTTCCGCCACCTCAAGGTCACTCACAAGCTGCAGCTCTTCCCATGCCACCTCCACAGATGTCAAGGAGTTTTCAGGGTAAAGTGCCTTATTTATTATGGTTCTGATGTATTTCTCGACCACATAATATATATAAAATTGTGTTACTGTTTTTATTAGGTTATTAACTTACTTATTAATGTGTCACCGAGGAAGTTTTTTTACCCCAGTTTTGCCATAAGTCCTGTGGTTTTCATTTCATGATTTTACATAGCACAGATTTTTAAGAACACATTAAAGCAGAACTGATTGCATTTCTCGCAGATTGGAAGCTAGGTCCAACAGCTTCATCAGACTCTTGTTCTATCCCTTTGGTAGTGTGTCCTCTCAACAGAAGGCTCATACTGTCTGATTGTCTCTGTGTTTGTGAAGTTAGCAGACGCTGATGCAGCCAATGCCTACATCCATTATTTCCCTGGAGGCAGCGAAATGGTGACATTCTAATTTTGTTTTTCCTTTTCATTCTTAATCGGAATACTTTTATAACACGATGTCTCCCCTTATCTACAGTTTGGTATAGTTCCTATAGGAAAGGCAAGATAAATGCTTGATTCTTTACCTATATTTATCAGTTTTCAAGATAATGAATTCATTTCCTATCATTCCCCCAGAGGTGAGCAAGTAGGTTTTATTTTATAATATCATTATGAACTCATGGATTTAAAACATTTGTTGGGTTTCAATCAACTGTAATTACTATTCAAATTATTTCATCTTTGGCCAGTGAGAGACTCTTCAAATTGGCTCCTGAGCCCTTTGCCATGACCCCAGTAAATCTTTAATAGCACTCCTGGCTATCTGATGCCATGATAGCATGACTGAGGTTCCAGGCTCATTTCAAAATTGCCTGTCTCAGAACTGGAATCTGCCATTTGTCCCAGAGGCCCTGGTTTCTTTAACCAAGAAATGACATTTCAAAACAACAATCTAAATTCCAGGAGTCTCTGTCATTACTCGGCTGGTCATTGTTTGCAGATGAATTCCATGGGCAGAACTATAGATACAGGTATAGATCAGATATCAGATATAGATATAGATTAGAAATATAGATATTTCTAATTCAAATTCAGGACTATGGAATATTTTACTTATTAACCTCTGTCGTATTTCATCTGTATCTCCTTTCTTCCACATTGAAGATTCCAGTTCTCAAGGACACAGGAAATGATGAAATTAGAAATTCCCGTAATTACTTACTTGTTTTTTCCTACATTATATATATAACAATCTCAAAATAATATTAATAATACCATCACCAGTAAAATTTACTGAAAATAGTTTAAAATTTTGCATATATTCTCCCCATTTCTTTCATTTAAAATAAATTGTTAGACTAAGCATATAGTCATTGTATACCAT
Organism: Aethalodelphis obliquidens; assembly: GCF_003676395.1. Lineage (NCBI taxonomy): Eukaryota > Metazoa > Chordata > Mammalia > Artiodactyla > Delphinidae > Aethalodelphis > Aethalodelphis obliquidens. The sequence continues at coordinate 49,230,859 of NW_020837947.1, read as the reverse complement.
ACTCTCACCCTTTTAATCCTCATTAAATTTTAGCTTTATAAGTAACTATATGATTAATGCTCACCACCAGTTCTTCTTTCAGGGTCCCTCTTGTAATTTGGCTGAATGAAACTCATGCTACAGTCACTGATTCCTCAGGAAGGACTCATGACAACACTATTCCCTAAAGTTTTACATGTTGATAACTCTGTGTGCCCTTTATAATTCAAATTCAGTTTGACTGGATACAAAGTCCCCAGTTCGCTTTTCATTTCCTTGAGCATCCTAAATATATTACTGTATTTTCTTCTGGCATAAGAGTATGATGATAATGTACTTTTCTTCCCCTTATAAATCACTTGCTGTGACTCACTACCTGCCCAAAGAATTTTCTTCTTTTTCTTTAATATCTAATAACGTTAGTAAAATATGTCTGGTGTTGGTTGTTCTGGTTCAGTATTGTCCGGTACCTGTGTGTTCTTTCAGTAAGTAGTTTCAAGTTTTTAAGCAGATATTTTTACTTGAGGTATAAACATGCAGTAAAATGCATATGTCTTAGATGTTCACTTTGATGCATTTTGACAGTTGGGTATAGTTGTGTAATCACCACCCAAAACAAAATATAGAATATCAAATCCTTTTTTATTTCAGGAAAGTTTTCTTTAATTATAATTCTTAGTGTTTGTTCCGTTCCCTTCCATTGGTTTAATTCCTTAGGAATACTTATCATCTGTTTGCTGGATCTTCTCTTTCTATCTTTAGTATTTATCACTTTCTTGTAAATCCTTTTTAGCTTTCTTCATCTCTTTTTGGTTTAAAAAAAATTTCCTTCTTCTGCCTTCTACTTCTCTTATTTTTTTATTTTTGGGCTATGCCACATAGCATGTAGGATCTTAGTTCCTTAACCGAGGATTGAACCCATGCCCCCAGCATTGGAAGGGCAGAGTCTTAACCACTGGACTGCCTATTTGGTCTTGTGTTCCTTCTAATTTGTTCATTTCTGAAATTTTCTTTTATTGTTAATTCTTTTCTCTAGTTCTGTAACCTCATGTCTAAAGCTTCCTCATTTTGATTTATGAGTTCTTTCCTGTCTTATATCATTGTCTTCATGTCTTTTAGCTCGTTTTGAAATTGTTACAGTTTTGCTCTGTTCTGTGAGCCTTCTTTCTAGGGTACTTTCATTATCTGTAGCGATGTTACTGTGCTCTTTTTTTTTTTTTTCTTAAATAATCATGAAAATTTCTGCTACTTTTTAATGCAACTTTAGTTTTATGTAAAATTAGTATTCCTCAATGTTTAGAAGTAGGTGTGGCTTTAGAAGGAAGGTAGTTTTCCTAACTTCACAAAGTTCCCTCTTCTGCTATTTTCATGTGTTGTTCAGCTGTGTGGCAACTTGCTTTCTGAGATTTCCTGACTCTGTTGCCTTTCCCTCTTTATCACTGTTGTCCCGATACCTGCATAATTTTTATTCCATTCCCAGCACTTCTTCCTTCCTGAAAGAGAGGCCTTTCAGATCGGTTTTGAGAGTTCGCAGAGGTTAGACTGCTCCAGCCTCCTCAAGCCTTATAAGGGGCTCCGTGCACTCAACTGCTATTGCCTATTGTGGAGTTTTATATTCTCAGCTCTGTCAGATGCCCTGCTTTCTCTCACATACATGCTGATACCATGCAGATTTTGTGGCTGTTGGTAGTTTGTCCTTACCTGTTTATATTTGGAATTCATGTAGATACCTTGTCACCTAGTTTTGTTGTGTTATCCATGGGTCTTTAGTTTTCCTATCTAATTTTTTTGGTCTGTATTTATGTTGGGATTTCAAAAAATTAAAGAACTATGCCACCACCACTATCATCTTTCCAGAATCCCCAACAGCAGTCTTAGTAGGATGATTATCAAGGTACCAATTCTAAGTGTGAGCATGGCAAAGTACAAGGCTTAAAAATATAAATTCCCTTCTGCCCCTACAATCCTAATTCTAGAAACTTATCCTAAAGAAATAACATAATTAGGCAAGTGAAAAATTTTATGTACAAAGCTGTACTGAACTGGACTGGGATGCCTTCCCACCTACCCTATTTTAAATTCCCACTTTTAGTATGTGTACTTGTAGTATATTACCCCAAACACTATCTAATTTGGGGTTGTGAAATCATCCAGTCCTGTTAAATTTGAATAATCAATTAAAATGTGACTGACAAAATTTAAAGATACATACCTTCAAATGTTGGTCCATAAATTGACTCTCCACCATCTCCTTTTCCAGCAACTATATCTGAGAAACAGCAATAAATAAACATTAACATTCTGAGACTAAAAAAGAAAATACAGTAATGGCAGGGAAAGAATGCTTTATGATTCCACTTATAACAATAACTAGAGTAAGTTACCTAATTGTTTAATATCTATACCATGAAAATATTTCTATAATGATTTCACTTGTATTTTGTAAGTAGTTTTACATTTATGATCCCATTTTTTCCCCTCATAACTCTGAAATAAGTTAAATTTAATGCAAAACCTTTGAAATGATGAAGTATTAAATTATAATTGTGGTCACGATTTAAAGAGTGTGTGTTCATATAAATTCTGCTTATTTCACAAGTTATTCCATGATACATCTTGCTTTTCAGAAAAATGGAAAGATTAAGCTGAGAGGATGAAATAGGAACAGTAAGGTCTTTTTAACGCAAGAATAAAAATAGATACTCTAAAAAGAATTAATGTTCAAATTTTTATTCCTTGCCCTATGGTGATATAACTCATGTATCTGGTATTTTAGAAAAGAAGTTCCTTCGTAATATAATGAGGTTTTTTAAAAATGATATTTATAGGACTTGTTTCACATGATATGCATTATATGCATACATTGGCTTAGGCAATGATCCTACTATAAAAATCCTCCATGCACAAGTTATGTTATCAATTCACAGCTACCAGGGAAGCAAAGCTAGCTTTAATGAAACTAGAGGTCTCTGAGGTCTGTGTTTTCCCCATCACCCCCTTTACTTCCTTGAGCTCTGTAGACCACCCTCCTTGAATAGTGTGCAATAAATAACTGTTGAAGGACTGTGCCATTTAAACTCAATATGAGTACTTTATAATAAAAGAGTCTGTGCTATTTTAAAGAAATCTGATGCAAGCATGGGGAGAGAATTTATGCAGGACAGGGGCATATAGCATTTAAATTATACTATTCATAAAGCTGGTTCAGAAGTTAACTGATAAACCTTAAGTCTCCAACTACTCTGCCTGATACTTCTGCCCCCACCCTCCCACTCACCCCCAGCCTATGGCTATTCTCAGGAGCCTGCTGCAGTAGCCCCAGGCTAAATCCAGATGTGTGGAACTTGAATGTCCTCTAGCACCAGTTCCTTCAGCTCAGGCAAATCTGCCCAGGTGATTCCCCTCCCTTGCCAACTTATGTAAATACCAGTGACACTCCCTTGCCCTCTGTCTCTAACACCTGCCATTACTCTTGCCCTTTGCTTTAGATCTCCCAGGTGAATATTTTATATTGACACCATTTCAATCAGTATTTAATATTTTTTGTGTCCATAACCCACCCCCTTGAATTCAGCTTTGGATATCTAATATTTCTATACTTCTGGCAACAAATTCAGCAATGCAGAATAGTGGTTAAAAGTAAACTTCAAAGTCAGATGATTTTGATTTCAATCTTGATGTTGGTTACCTTTTCCAAAACTGTTTCCTCATCTATATAGACAGGGATAATGGGAAGTGCCTCCCAAGTAGTTCTGAGGGTTAAAGGCAGTCATGTAGGGAGAGCACATGGTGTGGTGCCTGGCAGAGTGTCATGCTCCTTCATTAGTGGCCATTATTATTGTGCAGCATCACACACTTATGGAATGTATCCTCTCATTATCATCTTTACCATCATTCTGATGACCATGATGATGATAAAATGTATTAAACTATATCTCAAGAGATCCTTCTAAAGGCAGTAGGGCTATGGGAGCCACAAAGAGGCTTAATAACTGCCAAAGTGGCTTCATAACTTGGTATCTTCATTAACTTCATACTTCAGAAATGAACAGAATATATATTTCCTGTTTAACTATCCATTCATTCATTCATTCTTTTAACAAATTCTTAAAAAGCATCTACTATATGCCAGGCACTGTTCTCCAACCTGAGGATATAACATTGAACAAAATAGATAAAAATCTCTGCCCACATGGAACTTATATTCTAGTGAAAAGAAACAGACAATAAATCAGTTAACAAAGAAATATTAATAGTATGTCCAGTGGTGAAAAGTGCTAGGAAGAAAAATAAAGCTGGGTAAGGGGATAGGAGAGTAGCAGAGAAGGGGGTGAGGAGAGGTATATGAAGAGGAAGGTGGCAGTTTTTGAATAGGGTGGTCATGTAGTCCCTGCTGAGATAAACTCAGCAAAAATCAGAAACAGATCAGGGGTCGATGCAAGGGCATACATGGAGGAATAGCTGGGTATAGATATCTCAGGCAAAAGAAACGACAAAAGACCTCAGTGCACACATATGCTTGATGTGCTAAGGAACAGCAAGGAGCCTAATGTGTGGAGCAGAGTGAGCAAGAGGGAGAGGTCAGAAGATGAGATGGGCTTGGGGGGAGAAGGACGGCTGTGTGGGGCCTGTTGGTCCCAAAGGGCGAGCAATAGTGCCTGGAAGCATCCTAAGGCACAACACCAAACCACACTTAGCTCCTGTACTCCGAAATTCTACTCACAGCCCTGTGGGAATCTGACATCTGAAGGAAGAGAATACTTAAAAAGCTTGGCACTTTCAATATACCATGTCATTGAATCCTCACCACAACCTGTGATATTATAATTATGATTAAGAAACTTATTCAGAGATGACAAGTGCCTTATCCAGCATGGTACAACTTGTATGTATCAGTTTGGATTTGAATTTAGTAACCAGAATTTCTTTTGCAAACTGTCCTTAAACATCCCTGCCTTGTGATCTGAAACCATGACCTGAGACCTATACACTTACTATTTGGAAATTTTACTTCAAATAAATAGACAAGTAACATGGCCTACTTTTCCCAAACTTTGCTCTGGGGCTCACAGCGGTGAGGGGAGGTCTAGCCAAAAGCAAAACAAAGAAGAACACAGCCTCCGGAAGCCAAACACATCAGAGTCAACACTGAACTAAGTATCAGGAGACACTGATATGGGCCCTTTTTTTTAAAATTATTTTTTTTAATTAATTTTTTTTTTTTGGCTGCGTTGGGTCTTCGTTGCTGCTTCGGGCTTTCTCTAGCTGTGGTGAGCAGGGGCTACTCTTCGGGCTTCGGGCTTTTCTCTAGCTGTGGTGAGCAGGGGCTACTCTTCGCTGCGGTGCACGGGCTTCTCATTGCAGTGGCTTCTCTTGTTGCAGAGCACAGGCTCTAGGCACGTGGGCTTCAGTAGTTGTGGTGCGCGGGCTCAGTAGTTGTGTCTCGCGGGCTCTAGAGCACAGGCTCAGTAGTTGTGGGGGCAGGCTTAGTTGCTCCGCATCATGTGGCATCTTCCCGGACCAGGGCTCAAACCCATGTCCCCCGCATTGGCAGGCAGATTCTTAACCACTGCGCCACCAGGGAAGTCCCGATATGGGCCCTCTTGAGGATTGTTTTATACTAACAAAAAATGGAGAACAGTCTAAATGTTCACCAATGGGAAATTAATTAAATTGGCATAGCACTATGATGAAAAATTAGGCAGACCCTGAACATTTTATGTGTTTATGTATATTGACATATGAAGATGAATACTATATAAAGTGAAAAATAATAAGGTTAGAAAACAGTATTGGTGATATCTTAGAGAAACTGAGGAAAAAACAGTTGATTTACATACAAGATACTTGGATTAAATCTACATTTTCCTCCTTATCAGCCTCAGAATGTTCCAGATTATAGAAAAATAATGAAACATTATTAATTTAAGCCCCTGCATATTTCATCAAGTTCAAGCAAATCGCCTTCCACACTAAGCCAATTAATTTTAAATTGCTGCCTGATTGCTCCCTATGGGATATCTCCTAAAAAGCCTCCAAAATTGAATTTTGTGCTGCTAATCAGGCACCTAGTCTGTGTAAAGCCAAAGGACTGACCTGAATGGAAAGCAAAGATGCAGACCAAAATGCTTTAGATCTTACTGCAGTTGTAACAATGTAACATCGTTGGTGAGAAATAAGCTGTTTTTCTTTCATTCTGTTTTCAAATTCCCACCTTTAGTATGTTTCTTAAAAGCACTGTATTTTCTACATACACCTTTTTTTAGGTGAGCATTTAAAATTATCTTTTGGTTAAAAAAATGTTATCCTTTTTTCTTAATTTTTGAATTTTTTTTTAATACAGCAGGTTCTTATTAGTTATCTATTTTATACATATTAGTGCATATATATCAATCCCAATCTCCCAATTCATCCCACCACAACCCCCGCCTCCCTGCTTTCCCCTCCTTGGTGTCGATACATTTGTTCTCTACATCTGTGTCTCTATTTCTGCCTTGCAAACTGTTCATCTGTGCCATTTTTCTAGATTCTATGGCTTAATATACGATATTTCTTTTTCGCTTTCTGACGTCACTCTGTATGACAGTCTCTAGGTCCATCCATGTCTCTACAAATGACCAAATTTCGTTCCTTTTTATGGCTGAATAATATTCCATTGTATATATGCACCACATCTTTATCCATTCATCTGTCGATGGGCATTTAGGTTGCTTCCATGACCTGGCTATTGTAAATAGTGCGGCAGTGAACACTGGGGTGTGCATGTGTCTTTTTGAATTATGGTTTTTTCTGGGTATATGGCCAGTAGTGGATTGCTGGGTCATATGGTAATTCTATTTTTAGTTTTTTAAGGAACCTCCATACTGTTCTCCATAGTGGCTGTATCAATTTTACATTTCCCACCAACAGTGCAAGAGGGTTCCCTTTTCTCCACACCCTCTCCAGCATTTGTTGTTTGTAGATCTTCTGATGATTCCCATTCTAACCAGTGTGAGGTGATACCTCATTGCAGTTTTGATTTGCATTTCTCTAATAATTAGTGATGTTGAGCAGCTTTTCATGTGCCTCTTGGCCATTTGTATGTCCTCTTTGGAAAAATGTCTATTTAGGTATTCTGCCCATTTTTTGACTGGGTTGTTTGTTTTTTTAATATTGAGCTGCATGAGCTGTTTATATATTTTGGAGATTAATTCTTTGTCCGTTGATTCATTTGCAAATATTTTCTCCCATTCTGAGGGTTGTCTTTTCGTCTTGTTTATGGTTTCCTTTGCTGTGCAGAAGCTTTGAAGTTTCATTAGGTCCCACTTGTTTATTTTTGTTTTTATTTCCATTACTCTAGGAAGTGGATCAAAAAAGATCTTGCTGTGATTTATGTCAAAGAGTGTTCTTCCTATGTTTTCCTCTAAGAGTTTTGTAGTGTCCGGTCTTACATTTCAGTCTGTAATCCATTTGGAGTTTATTTTTGTGTATGGTGTTAGGGAGTGTTCTAATTTCATTCTTTTACATGTAGCTGTCCAGTTTTCCCAGCACCACTTATTGAAGAGACTGTCTTTTCTCCATTGTATATCCTTGCCTCTTTTGTCATAGATTAGTTGACCATAGGTGTGTGGGTTTATCTCTGGGCTTTCTATCCTGTTCCATTGATCTATATTTCTGTTTTTGTGCCAGTACCATATTGTCTTGATTACTGTAGCTTTGTAGTATAGTCTGAAGTCAGGGAGTCTGATCCCTCCAGCTCCGTTTTTTTTTTCCTCAAGATTGCTTTGGCTATTTGGGGTCTTTTGTGTTTCCATACAAATTTTAAGCTTTTTTGTTCTAGTTCTGTAAAAAATGCCATTGGTAATTTGACAGGGATTGCATTGAATATGTAGATTGCTTTGTGTAGTATAGTCATTTTCACAATATTGATTCTTCCAATCCTAGAGCATGGTATATCTCTCCATCTGTTTGTGTCATCTTTGATTTCTTTCATTACTGTCTTATAGTTTTCTGAGTACAGGTCTTTTACCTCCTTAGGTAGGTTTATTCCTCGGTATTTTATTCTTCTTGTTGCAATGGTGAATGGGATTGTTTCCTCAATTTCTCCTTCTGATCTTTCATTGTTAGTGTATAGGAATGCAAGAGATTTCTGTGCATTAATTTTGTATCCTGCAAATTTACCAAATTCACTGAATAGCTCTAGTAGTTTTCTGGTGGCATTTTTAGGATTCTCTATGTATAGTATAATGTCATCTGCAAACAGTGACAGTTTTACTTCTTCTTTTCCAATTTGTATTCCTTTTATTTCTTTTTCTTCTCTGATTGCCGTAGCTGGACTTCCAAAACTATGCTGAATAATAGTGGTGAGAGTGGACATCCTTGTCTTGTTCCTGATCTTAGAGGAAATGCTTTCAGTTTTTCACCATTGAGAATGATGTTTGCTGTGGGTTTGTCATATATGGCCTTTATTACGTTGAGGTAGGTTCCCTCTATGCCCACTTTCTGGAGAGTTTTTATCATAAATGTGTGCTGAATTTTGACAAAAGCTTTTTCTGCATCTATTGAGATGATCATATGGTTTTTATTCTTCAATTTGTTAATATGGTGTATTACATTGATTGATTTGCATATATTGAAGAATCCTTGCATCCCTGAGATAAATCCCACTTTATCATGGTGTATGATCCTTTTAATGTGTTGTTGGATTCTGTTTGCTAGTATTTTGCTGAGGAGTTTTGCATCTGTATTTATCAGTGATATTATTCTGTAATTTTCTTTTTTTGTAGTATCTTTGTCTGGTTTTGGTATCAGGGTGATGGTGGCCTTGTAGAATGAGTTTGGGAGTATTCCTTCCTCTGCAGTTTTTTGGAAAAGTTTGAGAAGGATGGGTTTTAGCTCTTCTCTAAATGTTTGATAGAATTCACCTGTGATGCCATCTGGTCCTGGACTTTTGTTTTTTGGAAGATTTTTAATCACAGGTTCAATTTAATTACTTGTGATTGGTCTGTTCGTGTTTTCTATTTCTTCCTGGTTCAGTCTTGGAAGGGTATACTTTTCTAAGAATTTGTCCATTTCTTCCAGGTTGTCCATTTTATTGGCATAGAGTTGCTTGTAGTAGTCTCTTAATGATGCTTTGTATTTCTGTGGTGTCCATTGTAACTTCTCCTTTTTCATTTCTAATTTTACTGATTTGAGTCCTCTCCCTCTTTTTCTTGATGAGTCTGGCTAAAGGTGTATCAATTTTGTTTATCTTCTCAACCAGCTTTTAGTTTTATTGATCTTTGCTATTGTTTTGTTTCTATTTCATTTATTTCTGCTCTGATCTTTATGATTTCTTTCCTTCTACTAACTTTGGCTTTTGTTTGTTGTTCTTTCTCAGGTTCCTTTAGGTTTAAGGTTAGATTGTTTATTTGAGATTTTTCTTGTTTCTTGAGGTAGGATTGCATCGCTATAAACTTCTGTCTTAGAACTGCTTTTGCTGCATCCCATAGGTTTTGGATCATCATGTTTTCATTGTCATTTGTCTCTAGGTATTTTTTGATTTCCTCTTTGATTTCTTCAATGATCTCTTGGTTATTTAGTAATGTATTGTTTAGCCTCCATGTGTTTGTGTTTTTTACATTTTTTTCCCTGAAACTGATTTCTAATCGTATAGTGTTGTGGTTGGAAAAGATGCTTGATACGATTTCAATTTTCTCAAATTTACTGAGGCTTGATTTGTGACCCAAGATGTGATCTATCCTAGAGAATGTTCCGTGTGCACTTGAGAAGAAAGCGTAATGTGCTGTTTTCGGATGGAATGTCCTATAAATATCAATTAAATCTATCTGGTGTATTTTGTCATTTAAAGCTTGTGTTTCCTTATTAATTTTCTGTCTGGATGATCTGTCCATTGCTGTAAGTGAGGTATTAAAGTCCCCCACTATTATTGTTTTACTGTTGATTTCCTCTTTTAAAGCTGTTAGCATTTGCCTTATATATTGAGGTGTTCCTATGTTGGGTGCATATACATTTATAATTGTTGTATCTTCTTGGATTGATCCCTTGATCATTATGTAGTGTCCTTCTTTGTCTCTTGTAACATTCTTTATTTTAAAGTGTATTTTATCTGATACGAGTATTTCTACTCCAGCTTTCTTTTGATTTCCATTTGCATGGAATATCTTTTTCCATCCCCTCACTTTCAATATGTATATGTCCCTAGGTCTGAAGTGGGTCTCTTGTAGACAGCATATATACAGGTCTTGTTTTTGTATCCATTCAGCAAGCCTGTGTCTTTTGGTTGGAGCATTTAATCCATTCACATTTAAGGTAATTATCAATATGTATGTTCCTGTTACTGTTTTCTTAATTGTTTTGGGTTTGTTTTTGTAGGTCCTTTTCTTCTCTTGTGTTTCCTACTTAGGGAAGTTCCTTTAGCATTTGTTGTAGAGCTGGTTTGGTGGTGCTGAATTCTCTTAACTTTTGCTTGTCTGTAAAGCTTTTGATTTCTCCATCAAATCTGAATGAGATCTTTGCCAGTGTAGAGTAATCTTGTTGTAGGTTCTTCCCTTTCATCATTTTAAATATATCATGCCACTCCCTTCTGGTTCGTAGAGTTTCTGCTGAGAAATCAGCTGTTAACCTTATGGGAGTTCCCTTGTATGTTGTCGTTTTTCCCTTGTTGCTTTTAATAATTTTTCTTTGTCTTTAATTTTTGTCAATTTGATTACTATGTGTCTTGGCATGTTTCTCCTTGAGTTTATTCTACCTGGGACTCTCTGTACTTCCTGGACTTGGGTGGCTATTTTCTTTCCCATGTTACTGAAGTTTTCGACTATAATCTCTTCACATATTTTCTCAGGTCCTTTCTCTCTCTCTTCTCCTTCTGGGACCCCCTATAATGTGAATGTTGTTGCATTTAATGTTGTCCCAGAGGTCTCTTGGTCTTCATTTCTTTTCATTCTTTTTTCTTTATTCTGTTTCACGGCAGTGAATTCCAGCATTCTGTCTTCCAGGTCACTTACCCGTTCTTCTGCCTCAGTTATTCTTCTACTGATTCCTTCTAGTGTATTTTTTATTTCAGTTACTGTATTGTTCATCTCTGTTTGTTTGTTCTTTAATTCTTCTAGGTCAGGTCTTTGTTAAACATTTCTTTCACCTTCTCGATCTTTGCCTCCATTCTTTTTCTGAGGTCCTGGATCATCTTAACTATCATTATTCTGAATTCTTTTTCTGGAAGGTTGCCTATCTCCACTTCATTTAGTTGTTTTTCTGGGGTTTTATCTTGTTCCTTCATCTGGTACATAGTCCTCTGCCTTTTCATCTTGTCTATCTTTCTGTGAATGTGGTTTTCGTTCCACAGGCTGCAGGATTGTAGTTCTTCTTGCTTCTGCTCTATCCTACTTGCTTGTATTACTTTTTAACCTGGAATATTCCTGGTGACACACTTTAGATTTGTTTATTTTAAAAATCAGGGAATTTTTTTAAAAAGTATGAATATCTTAATTCATCATTTGGCCATATAAAACATCCTTTAAATATATATGTAACATCTAATATTAAATATATCTAATTCTGTATGAATTTCACAAAGGCAGATAAACAAAAGTTTGGACATTTTGATTTAATGTTGCAACTAAGTTGTATTTAAGCTTTTAAACTCACCTCCTCCTTGTATCCAACCATTCCGTACCACTCGATGAAAAATGGAACCTGTGTAATGTAGCCTGATGCCACTTTGGGAAAACCCTGCTTTTCCTGTGCACAGGATCTGAAAATTTTTACATGTTTTGGGACATGCATCACAATACAGCTAAAAATAAAGAGAAAAGGTTTCATAGATTAAAAACTTAACATTTTGACAGAGATTGTCACTCCCCCCAACTTATTAAAAAACAACAACCAAAAACCTCTTACCTCAAAAATCAATCTTCCGATTGGATAAAAATCAATAGAAATGTCCAAGAACACAAAATCATGCTATTAAAATTAGAGAGAAGAAGGTAATGCAGGTCAGTGTTTTAGCAGAAAGTTTTAGAAATGACCAAAAATATAATAGAATAATGTTTTCAGTGATAAGATGATTGACAGCATTAACAGTAGATAATGTAACAGCAAAATTAAAAGAATGACTTAAGGATGTTTGTTTCATTATACCAAAATTTTACTACCTAAATAACATGCTTTTTAAAACCCTTAAGTGGTAAAGCTCTGAATCACATTAACCTATCACACAAGACTGACAGCACATGGCCTATATATCCACTGCATCACAAACTGGGTGTGGAAAGGAACACTGGTCATTCCCTCTGGAAAAAGCAGCAGACTGGGAATTCTTTTCTTTCCTGAGTAATTCTGGGAAAAGATCCAACATGAGCCCATGGATTTGGTTACTGTGTGTTCTGGATTTTCAGAGACTGCACAGATTAGCTGAGCAGAGCCAGGCCATAGTCTTTCTGAGCAGGAAAATAAGGCCACTATATGAATAGGAGGTACCATACCAGGGGTAGGAAAGAGAGGATGATGTGCTTTTGAGTTATTTCATTCATGACCTCATACTCCCAGATACCCCCAGCTCTTGTTTTCAATTGACATACTTTCTGGTAGAGACAACTAACATTTGTGAGCCCTTGTCTAGCCCTACAAAGAGGCATCAAAGTGAAAACACTGTTGTCCATCACAGTAGCATTCATTTAGGGAGCAGAACACATCTAATGGAATACATTTCAACTCTTAGGCACCATTCTCATATATAAAAATGCTGCCTGATTTAACAAGTACATAATTTGCCCTGCCCTATTTCTTAAGAGTCTAGGAGGCATAAATGAAATCACTTTTAGTTGTATCACTATCATTATTTTATGTCGCTCTAAGCTTTTTTATAAATTAAAAGACTGAAATAGTATTGTAATATCTGGCATCCAGGAATGAAGTATTACATCCATACTTATTATAATTAATTGTTTGTGCCTCTAAGCTTCTGTACTACAAGTTCTTAATTATAAAAGAATATTATAACTTTAGAATAAGAGGCATAGTATAGTAAACTTCATAGGCTTAGGAGGAAAAAGGACATATTGCAAGTCATAATTGATTTCTGAAGTGAGTGAGTGCATTCAGACATCATTAAACTTCCCTGGGCATCAATATATTATCTTTATGTGGTTGTTAAGAGTAGATAATTCTAAAAATTCTAATGAAAAGAGAGTGACTGTGACACAAGATAATGTCACCTAGCAGCCAAACCTAATTGTCTGCTATATCGTTCCAAACCAGAAGTAAACAAGTCCCTGGGTTTTACTCAGCACAAAAAATCTAGCCTCTGTGCAAAAAATCCAAGGATTTTCTCCGGAATCTGGGTCCTCTCTCCTTACTGCCACTAATTAATTCAGGCTGTCATTATTTCTAGCTCACACTATTATAGCAGATTTCCAAATGGCCGCCCTGCCACCAAGCTTTCCCCACTGTACCCTGTTTGGTCACAGCCCTAAAATTTTTTCCGAAACACCAAAGAAGATGTTGTCATACTCTTGATGAAAAGTTCTGTTGGCTTACTTCCTTCTGGATGAAATCTAACTAACTGGTTAAGAGTGGACAGTAAGTTCAACCTTTCTCTAGTGGATCTGGTTTCGGGGTTTGTTTGTTGTTTGTTTTTTTTAAACATCTAAGCACCTTTCCTATTTGAGAAACTCCTCACAAGGTTGCACCAGCCTCCGGAGAACCTCCTCTCTTTCCCCGCTACGTGTGAGCCAGGGTGTGGGGATATAACCTGGGCTCAACTAGTCAGGTGCTCCTGCCCGGGGCCTTAGATGTCTAGGAAGTGACAAAGACCCAAGGAGAGCTGAGAAGTTATGCTCGGTGAAGGCAGCATTAGGGCCATTGGGCACCCATGGCAGCATCCTGGCTGCACATTCCTGGGGCATGACTCTGGCCATGTTTTCCTGCTGCCAGGTCTCCCTTGGTTCCTGCCTGCTTTCCAAAGCTGGTTCTCCAGCTTTCCTGTCAATTGTGAGGTTACCAACATCCTTTTTTTTTTTTTTTTTGCAGTATGTGGGCCTCTCACTGTTGTGGCCTCTCCCGTTGCGGAGCACAGGCTCTGGACATGCAGGCTCAGCGGCCATGGCTCACGGGCCCAGCCGCTCCGCGGCATGTGGGATCTTCCCAGACTGGGGCACGAACCTGTGTTCCCTGCATCGGCAGGCGGACTCTCAACCACTGAGCCACCAGGGAAGCCCCCCCAACATCCTTTTAATACATACTTTTTCTCCTCAAGTTAGTGAGAACAGCTTGGTACTGTTGGCACCAAGAATCCTGACTGATTCTCATTTTCCCAGTGTCGTTTCCCACTAATTCTGGCCTCCCTGCTGTCCCCTGCCATTCCCAGAGTACACCATGTACTTCTAGACTCCTGACCCTTTGGGAATGAACTGCTATGAATGTTAACTTCCTCCCCACACCCTAGAGTTTCAAGCATTTTCCAAGTGCATTGTTTATTCAACAAAATATTCACTGAGCACCTCCAGTGTTTCAGATTCTGTTCAAGTCAGTGGTTGAACAAGGGTGAACGAGACAAGGTCTTTGCCTTTGCACAACTCAGATCCTAGCACTGGGTCTTTATGTAGGCACAGGCCACCATGGGCGTGAAATAATTTTCAGCATGTGGTAGCTGTTGGCTACAAGGTTTCTGAGCAAAATTACATACTTTTACCTCTATTGCCATTCCACCCTGATGGCTGTCTCTTGCTCTCTGGACCTCACGCTTCCTAGCTGTCCTCTGCCATTGGAAACCTCCCCAGTGCCATAGCTTGTCTAGTCCTGCTCTTGACAACTATGTGTCATGCTTTAAAACATCACCTTCTCAAACTTGCCATTCTCTAGTGCAGTAGCTGTCACTTAGGTGTTAGAAAGTATTAATTAAAATATTTCATGCTAAAGGTGAATGAAGGATAGGCTTGACCTTCTCTGAGGGGGAAGGTCTTAATATTTTTAAATAGATGATAATTAATGCATATACGCTTCTAGCGGGGAGTAGATGTTTGAACGGGATGACCTTCTCCGGGTGCCCTCTGCCTGCTGCAAGACAGGCTTGCTTTACACACCACCAAGCCAAGCCCTGCCATGAATCCTCTGCAACTGGATCATAAGGTCATTGAGAACTTAACCTAGTCTCTTACTCTTTTATATTCCCTTTGCTAGGTTATCAGTAATTAATGGTCAATCAATGTAAATGCTCAAAGATTCCACTATTCTCCTTTAAAAAATTAGTGCAACTTGCCTTCGTGTCTCTTAAGAATTTGGCAGAATAATCCATAGTAAGTGCTTCGTAAAGTGCAGGAGGCTTAAAGTCAACTATATCCCACACTTTGTGGGCCCATTTCTGAAGATCAAGTGCATCACCCAGGAGCTGATCGTTAATAAAACACATCACATAGGAAGAATATTCCCAGATTTCTTTCTTAAGTTCCTGTAAAGGAAAAGGACCAAAAAAATGTAGTGGGGGTTGGGGGTAGGGATGGGGGGAACTTAGCTAAACCCACAAGCCAGAGCTTGAATCAACCCTAGGACTGAATCTTTAAAATGTTTTTTTTGCCGTCTTTCAGAATTTTGCTCTCAAAGGGAATTTAAGAACATTTTCAAGACTCTGATGGTGTTGAAATCAAAGAATGACCTAACAGTGATCTTTAAAATGGTACGATCTTAGAAAACAGATGGTAATCTGGTAATAAAAGTCTGTGTGCATAGCATACTTGTTATATTAATTTGAAAACAAAATGCAATCTTTTAGCTTCATTTCTGAAGCACATTTTACTGTAGGCATAGTTGGTTAGGGGTCCTAAATAAGACATGGTTTTCAATGGGAAGGATGGAAAGAACGCTTTTTTGATGGAGGGAAATCAGACCAGGTGAGGAAATGCCTCCTGAGGGCCAGCAGCAGTTTGCGGGGCACACCAGGGGCCGTGAGGAAGAGAACTCACCTTCCATAACAATTTTTTTTTTTTCAACTCAAGTAATTTATTTATTTATTTTTTGGTTACGCAGCATGTGGGATCTTAGTTCCCCGACCAGGCATCAAACCTGTGCCCCCTGCAGTGGAAGTGCAGAGTCTTAACCACTGGACCACCAGGGAAGTCCCTCCTTAACACTTTTAAGCCCTAAGCCCCTAAGAATGAAGTGCATTGGTGTTTTTATCCATGCAGCACTGCCAGCCAACCTCCTAACCCTCAGTGTGTGGCCACTGAATAATGTGGCCTCTGAGTAGATCTGGTTTGTTATTACCCGGTGCCAGTCCTGGCAAAGCCACGCACCATCTGGGACAGCTGTTCTCCAATTTTAGTGGGCAGTCAGAATTAGTTTCCTGAGCCCCACCCCAAGTTTCTGATTCTGGGGTGGGGCCTGAGAATCTGCATTTCTAACAACATCCCATGGGACGCTGCTGCTGCGGCTGGTCTGGAGACCGCACTTGGAGAAACGCCGGTTTGGGGAACGGTTTGCCTTCAGCTGCCAGCGTGCTCCATTCCCCGCTCTTCTCTCAGGAGGAGCTCGCTTCAGATTCCTCACTTCCTAAACTTGTTCATGCTGAACTGTCAATCGCTGAGCCTATGGGTCAGTACTCCCTGGAATGTTGAAACTCATCAGGGTTCTCACATTTTACAGGACACAAAACTTTAAAAAGGGGAGGGAAAGTTTAATTGTGGATATTTTAGCTAGCCTGGTAGGAGAAATGCA
The DNA here is from genome assembly GCF_003676395.1 of Aethalodelphis obliquidens. Classification (NCBI taxonomy): domain Eukaryota; kingdom Metazoa; phylum Chordata; class Mammalia; order Artiodactyla; family Delphinidae; genus Aethalodelphis; species Aethalodelphis obliquidens. Next base: position 49,214,194 of record NW_020837947.1, on the reverse strand, counting down.
GTAGCAGGTACACTTTATTCGGAGGCTGAAAATTACGTGCCTTGTCTGGGTGTCTTCTATACATGAGGAGCCCTCATCGCCTGCCTTAAGATAGCAGGCTGGACCCGATGTTTTCCAGGGCTTTCCAGCACTAAGATGTATGATGTTGCCTTTTTTTGGAGGGGGAAAAAGGGCCTTCCCAAAGGCTCTGAAGCCATCCCTCATGGTTGGCATTACATTATACTGAGGCACTGAGGCCAGTGCAAACTAACCTCAAATGTGCTAAGAAGCACTATGTATAACATAAGACAATGCTTATGTGAAAGGAGAACAAAAAGCTGGCCTGAAGAGGAAGAAGAGGTTAAGGTGGCAAGTATCCAGGAGATGAAGGAGGGGGAAGGAAGAAAAGAAAGACAGGAGTTAAGGATATGTGGGAAGAAGCAGCATTGATGACCTAGGAAGCCTCATTCAGGCCCCATGAGAAAAGCAGAAGGAAGAGAACACAAAACAGCTCAAGGTTAGCAACTCAGGCTGACAAGGGTCAGAAACTGCAGAATGGAATCCACACCAGTGTTTCAGAGTATGGTGGGAATATGGAAGAGGAGTGGGTGCAAACCACGAAGCATGAAATCATGGCTCTCCTGTAGGTGGAGAGCACGATACGATAGGCAGTTTAGGAAGTTTGATGATAAAAATGAAGAAAAACATATTGTTTTACGTTAGGGTGCCCAACTGTCTGAATTTGCCAAGGACCGTCCCAGCTTTAGCATTGAAATTCGTGCATTCCAGCAAACCCCTCAGATCCAGGCAAACCAGGACCACTGGTCACCCTAGTTGTTGTAATGATTAGAGTTAATATTTATAGAAGTCATTAGAATAGTGCCTGGCATATAATAAGCACCATAGGTAAGTGTTTGTTATGGTTCTGTTTGAATTATATAATGAAAATGTACTGTGGCTGTGAAAATGGTATGAGACTTAACATACGGTATTCCTGACTCAGTCTTGCACCGTTCATGTGACTGAGCAGAGAGTGAAGTAAAGCAGCACTATCTGCATGGTAAATCACAGGACATCTTTGTGCAATCTAGCACAGGACAATCAAAACTGCTCTGGTCAGGGGAAATGGGATCTCCTCAGCCACTGAGAGATGCGGTTGGGCAGGGAAGCCAGGACTGGGACTCTCCACAGGACTAGGCCAAGGGTGACAAGCAGGAGGCGTACCCATTCTAGTCTGCCCCCCAACGTGAGCTGTATCTGAGCCAGGATGCCACATGTTCCAGGCAGCACTACCAGTTAATCAGGGATGGCACCCAAGAGGAAACCAATCTGCCATCCCTGGATAAGCTCTGCCAGCCTTAGGGTCTGGAGTTCTCCAAGGGTACTGTTAGGGGGGAGAATGCAGAGAAGGAAGCGTCCATTAGGACACGGCTACCCTGTGGGAAGTTGGCGCCTACCATCAGAGCTCCCCTAGGCAACCCTACATGCTCCCCTGCTATATCTGTGCTGGACACCACTGAAACCTTCCAGAGTTAGGGCCAAAAAGAGTGCCAGGCCACAGTAACCTGAGTGCCCGGGTGTCACAGGAAGTATGAGTAAGTGATATGCCAGGAAAGAGGGGTAGCCATCGGCAGGAGTAAATAGCAGCACTGAGAGTTTAAAACTTACCTTTATCACATGCTTTCCAAAAGAAAATTCTGTAAATGTTTGACTCTTTCTTAAAATCAGCTGGGTAAAATGACTGAAATAATTTAGGAAAAGTACGTAATTTAGAGAAATAAAATCTAGTTGTATCAAAATTACTGCTTCAGTTTTTCCAAACCAATGCATATGTAAATAAATCAGGCAAAACTTGGCTCATTTCCCACACCCCAAATATCCTTTACCCTTTTTTTCTCCTGTAGATATTGATCCCATGCAAATTCTTGAACAGGAACTATTATAGGGTCTTCAAATTTGGATGGATAATTACTCTTCAGACTCTAGGTTTCAAAATAGAATAATTATTTTAGAGTAAGTTCTCTTTTAAAGTAGAAATCATTGCCCCCAGTTTTTATGGGGTCTTCAGGAAGTTTTATGCAACATACACCCAAGCCACAGTCTGGCTTAGATACCCCTCGCCAGCTTCCAGAGGCCCCTATGCTTACCTCCAGTAAGTCCCTCCCCAGTCCATACTAATTGGTCTCTCATCTGAAGAGAATAAGCTCCTTGAGGGCAAAGACTATGTCTTAGTTTCCCACTGGCCTCAGTATTTGGTACATAGTGGACCATCCACACATAGCAACTGCATAAACAAATGTACAAGTGAGTTTATGCCAATAGTTCTGTGACCTGCCATGTTCTTTTAGGACCAGTTTTTCCCTAAATTAAACTCTTACTAAACCTCAGTGGATCTATGGATACTTTTTTTTTTTTTTTTTTTTCTTGAGGTTGGGGGGCCTCATACTGCTGTGGCCTCTCCCGTTGCGGAGCACAGGCTCCAGACGCGCAGGCTCAGCGGCCATGGCTCACGGGCCCAGCCGCTCCGCGGCTTGTGGGATCTTCCCGGACCGGGGCACGAACCCGTGTCCCCTGCATCGGCAGGCGGACTCTCAACCACTGCGCCACCAGGGAAGCCCCTCTATGGATACTTTTAACTAAAATAAATGTTATTGCTTTAATTCACTGACATATGGAGAATGACCAAAAGGATATTGTTGTGGTTATACCCCTTGGGAAAAAGAGAAGTAAATATTAAATGTGTTTTGGTCTAGACATTAAGCATGTATTGACTTAATGTATTTTGTTTTGTCTATATGAATCAGAGAAAATTCTTACTGGTTAACAACATCTGTCAAAAAAAAAAGTTTTGGTTCCTGTTATGTTACACTTTGCCTCCTCCTAAAGCAAGGGAAGACAGTTGAGGCAGTAACAGTTAGGCATCACCTTTCTGAGCAAGTCTGAGAAGTAAATGGACCAACAAGGGAAAAGTGTCATCTGGCCACTTCTGTTGTGGTCTAAGGGGACACTGACTTGGCGTGCTTCACCCAGGGTGGACAGTCCAAGGGGGAGAAAGCCAGGATGTGAGTGTACCCTGCTTTGGGACCAGGGGTAGCAGAAGAGGGCAACAGCAATCTGGCCATTTCCTTCTTAGTCTGCTGTACCCAACCAACAGCTGATGTGTCCTTTTTCTCAATTCCAGCGTCTGTGCTCTGTCTGAGGCAGTCGTACAGGATGACTGCTGTTTCTGAGGGACCATCTGGAATAACTAATAAGCCCAATAGTTTTCAAATTAAGCATACTTAATCATGCTTTCTTCATAATTTGTTCCAGAAGGGACTACATTATGTAATACTCCTTATAAATCTAAATCTTTCAGTTAATTAGGCATCAGGGATTGCTCACAAGTGATCATGTTGGAAATATATTCAAGGATCCTTTATTAACAGAACTAACTGAATTTACATTCATATATTTTCATATTCAAATAGAGCTATGGTAGGCAAAACTTAAGAAAGTGAAAATTAACATTATTAATATAATAAAGACATTGTTTGCTTGACTTAGTGTCCTCTGCAACAGGGGTTGGCAAACTGTGGCCAGCAGGCCAAAGCTGGACCACTGCCTGTTTTGGTAAGACTTGAGAACTAAGAATAATTTTTAGATTTTTAAACAGTTGAAAAAGAATCACAAGAAGAATCATTTCATGTCCTGTGAAATTATATGCAAGTCCAATTTCAGTGTCCATAATAGAAGTTTTATTGGAAAACCACCATTCATTTACATACTGTCTGTGGCTGCTTTTGCACAAGGACACAGTTGAGTAGTCATGACTGAGAACCTATGGTTCCAAAGGCCTAATAATTTTATATGTGGACTTTACAGGAAAAAAAATATGCCAACGTCTTCTCTACAGTGTGGAGAAAACATATGCCTTCAGAAAAGGAGCTAAGAAAAACAAGAGGAAAAAAATCCCTCACACTTATTAAATACAATTTGAACCATATAACTTTGCTGATCCTATCAGCCCAGCTAACACAGTCCATAATTTCTACTTCTTTTAATGATCCATGTATCATTTTCACAGACTTCTTATCACTTGTTCTCTTCATCTTAATGTAAACTTTACCTATTTCACAAATTAGTCACTATTTCCTGACTTGATTTAAATTCACACTGTAACTCTGTGGACTTGGAGCAGGTAAGAAGTTAGGAATTTCTTAAGATTAATTCTATTTGGGAACATTTTGTTTCAAGTATCCAGCTGGGTACTTTGGGAGGTACAGACATGAATAAGGCATTGTCCTGGAGCCTATTGGGGTTTTGAAGGAGAGAAGCTTGGCCAAACCCCAAAGAAGTGCTGAATTTTACATTTCAACATTTTATACACTTCTACATTTCTCCTGCATTCGGGTTGTAGGAATGCTGCGGCATTACTGACCTGGCCTAATTCTTCCAGTTACTTAAAGTGTTTTTCATTTTACATTGTTCTGCATGTTTACAAAGAAATGTCTGTAGTCTCTAAAGCACTTGTGGGTCATTTGTTAAGAAATCCCATAAGCACCTAATTCAACTGGAATGCAGTGACTGCTATAGAAACTTTAAAGAAAAACAACAAAAACCCTCCCCGAATGAATAGTTTTCAAAAATCACTTGGGAAAGGAGTTTGTAAAAAAATCAGCTAGTTATATGGTAACATTTTTTTCACAAAGTTTTAAAATCTATAATTTCAGTTAAAAATTAACGTAGGAAGGCCCGCGTGCCGCAAAAAAAAAAAAAAATTAACGTGGGATAAAATGTGTGTTATTCCCAAAAAGGTTCTGAACGATTCCTTCGCTCGGATCTCTCTTTAAAGGTAGCCCTTCTCGAAGTGTAACTCCCGCCTGGACCGGCCCTCGCCCTCTGCACGCAGATATCCATCCAGAGACAGCCCACCCCGGCCGGGACATCCCCTCCCTGAACCTCGACCCCCGCCACCAGGAGGCGCACGACTCGGAAGCGGGACGGGCCTTCCCGCCCTTGTGGTTTCTTCGCGGTTACCTCAGCGGCGCTCTTCGCAATTTGAAAGCTGGAGCTTTTGAAGAGCCCCACCACCTTCACCTGCAGCGGCTGCTCGGGCGGCGTCTGCGAGCTGCTCGCCATGGCTGCGCGCAAGGACTCCTCGGCTCACAAACATAGCGCGTCGCCAGGGCAACCGCGCGGCCCCGCCCCCGCCGCTCGCCGGAAGGAGGGGGCCGGGGGCGGGGCGGTCGGCGAAGGTCCGGCCTTTCCTCAACTTTGTGCCTGTTGCTGTTGAGGCGTTCGAGAGGCTGGAGAGGGCGCGCGGGCGGCCGCCACCAGCGACGAGCTTCGGAGAAAAGGAACAGGGACCCCACGCCTAGCGTGCGTCAGCGTGGTTCGCCGCCGCCGCCCCCCTCATCCACGGACCTCCCCTGGGACCCCAAGCCCAGGGTCCTCCAGCGCGGTAGTCGCCTCCAGTCAGCGCCTGATTTCACCGCAGATCGCCTTTCCGGGTTGCCGCGCAGCCAGGTTGGGGCCAGCCGGCCGGTTGCCCGGGTAACGCGGGAGTCAGTCCCCGGGCGCGGGCACTTCGGGGCCGCGGCCTTCCCGGGAGAGCGGGAGTAGGGCGAGCACCTGTGCGCGGTTCCCCGCGGGGAAGGCCGCCCGCCCGCCGCTGTCCCGAACGCGACCGTCGCTGCGGAGGCCGAGCCGTCCCGCGCCGCCGAGCGTCCTTGCCATGAAGCCCAACTTCTCCCTGCGACTGAAGGTCTTTAACCTCAACTGCTGGTGAGTGCGCCCGCCGACCCGGGTCTGGGGCCGCCGTCCCCCTCGCCAGAGGCAGGAGGCCTTTCGCACAGCCAGCCCACGGCGCTCCCCTGCCCTACACCCTCGGGGTGCGGGGCAACCCCTACCTCCGGGGCCCGCGCCTGGCCCCAGCCGTCACCTCCCCTGCGCTTTTCGTTCTCAGGGGCATTCCCTACCTGAGCAAGCACCGGGCCGACCGCGTTAAGCGCCTGGGAGACTTTCTGAACAGGGAGAGCTTCGACCTAGCTCTCCTGGAGGAGGTGGGGCCGCGCGGAGCTGGTGTGGAAGCCCGGCGGGAGTGGGGGCGGCTGGGGCGCGGGCGGGGGCTCCCGCCCTGGGGGAAGGACCGGCAGGTATCGTCACCCCTCCCCTCAGGTGTGGAGCGAGCAGGACTTCCAGTACCTGAGGCAGAAGCTGCTCCCCGCCTACCCAGCAGCACACTACTTCAGGAGGTGAGAAGCCCACTGGCCCCGAAGCCTGATCTCAGAGCTGGAGGCCCTGGGCCCTGCCAGCCAGCCCTTCCCCGTGCTTCCTGCGCCCGCCTCCCTCTGCCCCAGCGCCCTCTCTTCTGAGTGTGGGAGCAGGAGAAGGTGGAATGAGGAAGACCTAGCTCTTCAGCTCATCAGATTTATCATCAGGCCATCCTGTTCGCCCACGTAAATGCCGTCTCTTTGAGCTTTGATCTGGGGTGGTAACAGCAGCAGAGGGAGAAACAGTAGCTGATAAGAGCTGGGAGACGAGGGAGGGGGAGGGGGCTGGGTATTTCTCTCCTTGCTTTTGTGGCTCTTGACTAGGACTTGGCTTTTCAGTGGCATCATTGGCAGTGGTCTCTGTGTCTTCTCCAAACACCCAATCCAGGAATTCACCCAGCACGTCTTCACCCTCAATGGCTACCCCTACATGGTGAGCCTGACCTCTGACCTCTTCCACGTCCCTTCCCCACCCCGCCGCCCTGTGACACATGGTAAAGGAGGTGGCCTTCCTAGGGCTGCAGGGGATGGGCAGAAAGAGGGTAGCAGTGCCCTGAGTTCCCGCCCCCTCCTGCCTACAGATCCACCACGGTGACTGGTTCTGTGGGAAGGCCGTGGGGCTGCTGGTGCTCCGTCTGGGTGGATTGGTGCTCAACGCCTACGTGACCCATGTGAGTGAGGGCGGCAGTGCTTAAGGCTGGGACAGGCGTCCTGGTCCTGGGAGGGAGAAGATGGGACTCCTCCTTTAGCCAGGCTGCCTTGGGGTGAGGCGTGGCAGCAGGATCTCCCAAGGCCAGTAGGCAAGGTTCACACATATTTTACCAAGCAGCGTGCCAAGTGACAGATGCAAGCTTGATTTACTCCTGCCCTTGGGACCCTCAGTCTCATCTGCAATTATCTCCTCTATCTTGTTCAGCTCCATGCCGAGTACAATAGACAGAAGGACATCTACCTAGCACATCGTGTGGCCCAAGCTTGGGAACTGGCCCAGTTCATCCAGTGTGTGAGCCTGGGCTTGACAGGGGAAGTGGGATGGGGTCCAGGAACTGAGGGTGGCTAAGGCCCCACTTTTAGGGCAGAGCTGGTGAGGGAAGAGTTCCTGCCTTACCATCTTGGTTCCCCCAGCCACACGTCCAAGAAAGCTGATGTGGTTCTATTGTGTGGGGACCTCAACTTGCACCCAAAGGACCTGGGCTTCCGCCTGCTGAAGGAGTGGACGGGACTGCAGGATGCCTATCTGGAGACTCGGGACTTCAAGGTGAGGACCTGCCTGATTATTTCCCCACCTACATCCTCAGCCTCTCTCCCTCCTCCTTCCCCCTGCATCCTCATTCAAGCCCACTCTTCACCTAGGGCCCTGAAGAAGGCTGTACGATGGTACCGCAGAACTGCTACGTCAACCGGCAGGAGCTAGAGCAGTTCCCCTTGGGTATCCGTATTGACTACGTGCTTTATAAGGTCAGACGTCTCCCTGCAATGTGCCTTCAGTCTCTGTCTCTCTTCATGGCATATCAGCCTATGCTGATTCTTTGTCCAACTAGTCTAGTCTTTATCAGTGGCGGCTGGAGAATGGGATAGCCAGGAACTGGTTCTCTGGGAAAGGCGCTCTCAGAAATTTCTCTCTGGCTCTTTTTCTAGGCGGTGTCTGGGCTATACATCTTCTGTAAGACTCTCAGAACTACTACAGGCCACGAGCCTCACGGCGGCAGCCCCCTCTCCGATCATGAGGCGCTGATGGCTACTCTGTGTGTGAGACACAGCCCCCCCCAGCACAACCCCAGCCCTACCCATGGTGAGTCAGCCCCATCCTTTTCCTTGGCCCTTCCCCATGGGGCAGCCCCATCCCTCCCTCAGACCCTCACTCTCCCTCCCCACTGTCCCGCTTTGTTCTAGGACCAGCAGAGAGGTCTCCGCTGATCAGTGTGCTACGGGAGGCCTGGACAGAACTGGACCAGGGCATGGCTCAAGGTCGCTGGTGGGCCACCATCGCTGGCTACGTGATTGGTCTAGGGCTTCTTCTCCTGGCGTTGCTGTGTGCCCTGGCAGCTGGAGGAGAGATCAGGGAAGTTGCTGTACTGCTCTGGACCCCCAGTGTAGGACTGGTGCTGGGGGCGGGTGCATTCTATCTCTTCCACGTGCAGGAGGCCAAGGGCTTGTGTCGGGCCCGAGCTGAGCTCCAGCATGTGCTGGGAAGGGCAAGGGAGGCCCAGGACCTGGGCTCAGAGTCCCAGCCAGCCGGGCTCCTGGGGCAGCAGGAAGTAGACAGAGCAGAGGAACAATAAAGCTTGACACTTTGGTGGCACTGCCTTTTTCCTTGTAGAGGCAGTGATTGGGGCCAAGGGTCGGTGTGATTGTCACAGTGTAGACCTTCAGGCTCCTACACAGCTGCCCTCCCTGCACACTCCCCCACCTCCCCCCGTAGGCAGCCAAAGTCCTGTTTACGGCAGAAGCCTTTTTTATTGTAAACAGTGAGGCCTCTCCCAGGCAGCCCTGATGAACAGGGTGGCACTGACCTGGGGTGAGGCAGTCTTCCTTGCAGAGAAGAAGACAGGCAGCCTACCCTCTTCTAGCCCTGGGGCCCTGGCCCCGAGGCCAGCTCACTGAGCCTGCGCTCCTCCTGGAAGCGGATGAGGGCATCTCGCTGGTTCACCACGTCCACTAGCTTCCTCAGGACCTGGTCCTCAGCCTGCCGGTCAGCAGCTGTCTTCAGGGTTTCTGAAGGGAGGGGTGAGACTTACTTAGAGAACAGAGAACGGGGAGGACGGCAGGAGAGGCACAACCTAATCCCGGCCTGTGTGACTTCTACAACCCCAGCTGCTTCCCACTCTGAATTTGGTTTATCAACACTAATGGTTCTCTAGCATTGTTTAGCAGCAGCACCACTTTTAAAGGAATCTTGTGTAAAAGCCCAGTTGTGCAGCTGTGATTGAACTGAAGGCGCAGAATGTGGGCCTGGAGCCCATCCTCTGGCTTCCTGCAGTTCAAGAAGCAATTCAAAAGGCAGTTCAGCCTCAGAGGTACTCAGACTAGAGGACTGTTGCCTGGGCAGTATCTGAGATCACGAGGCTTGTGCAAATACCAGCCTCTCCCCACATCCCACCTACCTTCCCGGTTCATGTAGGTTCGCAGTTCTTGGTCCAGCTGCCACTGTTTCTCCTCCAAATTCAGCTCCTGCACCCTGTGGGGGGCAGGGATAGAAAAGGCACAGGTGTCTAGGGTGACCAAAGACCTGGCTGTGGGGCCTGGCTCACACGCCATTGCCCCCCACGCCCCAACTCCGACACCCCTTACGTGATCATGAGCTCAGCCTCCTCGGCCACCAGGCTATTTTTCTTCTGAACAAGCTGTAGCAACTGTTCTAGCCATAGTGCCTTTTGCTGTTCGGGGGAACCTGACAAGAAGGAAGAAGAGGGGCCAGTCAGGCTTCTAAGGAGGGTCACAGGAATCACGGCATGAGGAACAGAACCTGCTGTGGGCCACAGCCTGGTAGTCTGGGGGTCGCTGGGGGTGGAACACAGGGCCAGGAGGCAGAGGTGTCCTAGGCTCATTTATCCTCCCTGTCTTCACTCACTGCTCCGGCTCCTCAAAGCCAGCTCCAGCTCCGTGCCCTTGGCCTCCAGCTCCCTCAGGGCAGCCTCGATCTCATTTTGTCGCCGTTGGATGGCCTGAGTACAAGACAGTAGGCCCAGGAGTCTGCAGATTGCTCAAGAACAGAGTCCCGGAGGAGCTCTGATCCCCAGTCTCAGAACCCTGATCCCGTTAGAACCTCCGGGAACCCCTAGGCCGCACCTGAGCCTTGCAGAACCGCTTCATCTCCTCCTCCTTAGCACGGCGCAGCAGAGTCCGACGCCACGTTGGGTAACTGTTCATGGTGCCAGAGTTCTTAGCCAAGTTCCACAGAACCTATGACAGGGTCAGGTGGATAGGGGTTGGGAAAGCTGCATTTGAAAGGGACCAGAAAGACCCTGGGCTGGAAGTGGGATAAGTTCTGATAGAAAAGGTGGAGGCCTAGAGACATGAAAGAGTCAGCCTGGGTGAGAAGACATTCAGAGTCATTTGGGCTCAAGAGGATGGGTGCTGTGGGTTTCTCCCGGGCAGGGGCCAGGGTATATTTAGTGGATGTGTGCTGGCTTGGGCAGAATAGGTGGCCAGGTTCCTCCCACTCACCTGTTCTGTGTCTGAGTCCAATGGCACGTCTTCCTCTGCTTCCTCGTCACTGGAGCAGGGACTCTCTTCTTCCTCCTTCTCCACGGCCACAAGAACTGAGCAGAGAAGTGGATATGGGCTGAGATCCGCAGGACCTCCCTCCCCATTCCCCACATCCCCGTCCAAGAATCCGAATACCACCCTCCCATCCCCACCCTGGGCCAGCAGCTACCTTGAGGGCTCTGGACTGGCATTCCCCAGCCCACAAAGCTTCCCTCTAGGGCCTGGCGGGCCAAGACGGAGCAGCTTCGGGGCGGCTTGGGTGGAGCCTCCATTTCCGGGTCAGGGATGAGATGAAGGGAGGATAACCGCTGGCGTTCTGGGCTGGAGAGGCGGATCAGCTGACGGGTGGGCTGGCTTGGGACAGGAGTGGTCCCCTCCTGGGGGGCCCCGGGAATCGAGGGGCGTGATGGCATGTTATTCTCACTGTGTGTCGGAAGGTCCTAGAAGAGCCACCATATGCTCTGGTCAGTGACCTGGCCAGGGTGGGTTGAGGCAGCCCCTTGAGACAGATGTGGGCCCTGGCGTTCATTCATTTATGCCGTCTACCGAACAGTGTGAGGCAGTGTTCTAGATACTTGGGATTCATCAACAAGTAAGACGGTACAGAGATCCCTGCCATCATGCAGTTTACGCTAGTGGAGAACATTCAGTTACCCCCAGCAAAGTCTCGGGCTTAGAGAGCCCTTTCCTCCTTCCCACCCTCCATCCCACACTTCCACAGCTTTTACCTGACTCTCAGGGCCTCTGTCGCTGCTATCCTCTTTGTGGCCTGGCTGGGGCAGGTGCTGGAGGCAGTAAAAATGTCCTGGGAAGGCGGGAGAGGGGAGGAGCCATCAGATGCAGGCAGCCCGGTGAACAGATGTTCGGTTTATCAGGGAAGGTGGGGGTGACAGGCCTCTGCATTGGCTGATAAATTTCTACCAGCCTCCTGGCTTCTCAGAACCCCGCATTTGGGGCTTTGGAGGGGACAGAGGAGACGGAGCTCAGGAGAAGAAAGTGTCATCTTCAGCCTGCTTCTACCTCATGCCCAGCACCCCGGTTCCCCTCCACCTTCAAGCTCCTGGCCCCCCCAAGCAGGGCCAGACCCAGAGTCCCTCTGAATGCCTCCCAGGCCCACTCACCATCTCCTGGGTGCTGCCCGTAGCCACTTGGCCATAATGTGGCCTCACAGATATGGCAACGGAAGCAGCTCCGGTGGAAGAAACGGCCATTGGCACAGAGGCGTTCCAGGATATAGAGGTGTTCCCCACACAGTGCACACAGATCCTCGGCACTGGCCTGCACCAACCCCCAGGCCGCAGGTCAGCTGGAGTCCGAGGCAGCTGCCAAGTTTTTCCCTTCCCCTCCCTGCCCTTCCAAGGCCTCTGCCTGCAGACAGGGCCCCTGTTCTCACCTCCTGGTATTGGGATGGGGGTGTCACCGGTACATCAGGCTCTGAGACAGGTGGCTCCTCAGTACTTGGGGTCTCAGCCTCTACCTAAAAAGGTAAGTGCTCAGGCCCAGAGGCAGAGGGGCAGGATCAGCTGGGGAGTCCATGTGTACAGATGAATAGAAAGGACTGGAAGGGATAGGGAGTGAGACTAGGAAGCGAGACTGGATGGTGCGGGGGGAGGTTACAAGGAGCTGGGGTGGCGAGCAAGGCCTGGGGGGACAGGATATGGGAAAGAGTACCTCAGGGAAGGGACTGTCCGGCCCCTGCGTGCATTTACCTCCACACGAGGCTTCTTGCCACCAGCATCCTCCCCATTTCCCTGCAAGAAGTCCTACGTTCTGAGCCCCCAGTTCTCCCCTTCCCCCATTCTGAACATCCTCATCACCCCAGGGATCCCCACAAGGAACCCACTGCCCAGGCCAACCCCACCCAAACTCCCCACCTGGGCCCGGGTCCGTTGCAGGGTTCTCTGCAGTTTGCCAAGGAACAGCACAGCGCTGGCAGTGCCTGGGGAGCCTTGGCTGACTGGGCCTGCTGGGGAAAATCAGGGTAGATAGGGGGCCGATACAGTACCCCCCAGAACAGACAGCTATGTGCCAGCCCAGAAGGATAGAGGATACCTCTCCCAGGCTGTCCCGTAGAGGGCACGCTCACTCACACTCACACACACACACACACACTCCCTCTTCACACACACACACACACACACACACACACTCTCTCTCTCTCTCTCTCTCTCTCTCTCTCTCTCTCTCTCCCTCTTCACTCCACCCCGTCCTCCCCACCTCCGGGTCACCTGGGTTGTGAGGTGTGCTCTTGAAGGCACTATGGAAGTGGCTGAGGTAGGCAATGAGGCCCAGTGGGTCATTCCCTGCCACCATTGCCTGTGCGGACAACACGGGCGTGATGCCCAGCTCATGCTCTGCCATCTTCAGCGCCCAAGAAGTCGCTTCCAGAGCCCCGACTCCCTGCAGCTCTGAGGGTTCCCTGTGGGGCGTCAGGGAGAAAGGCCAGTGGGAGACCAGAACTTGCCCCATGGAAGGGGGAGAGAGCAGTAGGGGAGGGACACTGGGAAAGGGAGGAGAGGGCATAAAGGGTTTTTATTCTCTGTGCTACCTACCCCCCACCCCTCCCATGACAACAGCATCTGGCCTTGGGGGGCTTCTACCACTCACAAAGCTCTCCGTATTGAATGCATTTGATTCTCATGGGCAGGCAGAGTCAGGCAGGAAATCTATCTCTAGGGAAGCAAAGTGACTAGAGCAGGATTATTAGCAAGGGGTGGCCTGGGACGCAGCTGGGTGTGCTAACTCCTACACAGTGATCGCCCACCATTCCACACTGCCTAGAGAGGGAGGAGCTATCAGGGACCCCCAAGCCCAATGCCTGACTCACAGCAGGCCGGGCCGCAGCCGGTGCACGAGGGCACACAGAGCCAGCCCATCCGCCCAGGAGGAAGACAGGTCGGTGACGTGGACCCCTGGGTACCCAGCCGTCTGCTCCTGGCACCAGTGTAGCAGCTCCTCCTGGGTGGCCACCGACCCTAGGAGAGGAAGCCACGCTGTACTGAAGGCACCAGGGCCCGCAGAGAGAGCCCAGCTGCTGGGTGCGGGGTCTATATGGGAGGGGGAAGCAGGGACCCACGCCTACTGGGCACCAGCCTAACACTCACTGTCAGCAGCACCTCCTTCATCCCAGTTTTCTCATTTGAAAAAATCTTTCTGGCAATAAAGTAGGGGAATGAATAGAGTGAAACCACTGCTGGCCACAGAGAGGGCAGCAGGCTATGAGCTGAGGGGCAAGGGAGGCCCAGAGATTAAAAGGAGAGGCAGGTTTGGGGTCTGCAAGGCGGGAAGGGGCAGACAGCTGAGAACAGTGCAGCTCCGCTGCCATCCAGCTGCTGCGTTACAGCGGCTGTTAGAGTGCTGAAATACTCCACACAAGTTGGCAAATGGCTGCTGCTGAGCACCCCACTGCCCTGAACTCTCCAGGAGGCCCCAAACATCTCCACCACCCAGCAGTGCTCCAGCACCCTGCTCCCTGCCACCAGCGTCTACCACTGTTCTGATCATTGGTGCTCGTGCCTCACTGCTTGGTAAATATTTTGGACATGGCCCCGGAGGAAGGCCTGCTCACCAGTGGCCGGCTTTCTTGAGTCTGTCTTGTCACTCATTCTCTGCACAGGCTCCTTGGCCTCCACATCATACAGGTCTCGTACCTAAGGCAGCCCCTTTCAGGTCTCCAGGCAGGCGGACCACACACACCCCCGCCGCCCTCCCCAGTCCATGGGGGAGGGGCTGCCTGGGTGGGACTCACCCGCAGGGCAGGGACTGGGCAGACCACAGGAGGGAAGGCCTGACCTGGGGTGCAGGAGCTGACCCAGGAAGTCTTGGTGGGTGGTGCCAGGGGTTCTGACCTGACTGGGGGTCACGGCCCGGAGGTTCAGGTTGGGATAGCGGGAGGCTGGGTCCAGCCCATACTGGGCCACATTGCGGTGCATGTTTTCTGGGGATGTCTGTGACAGGAGCTGGTACAAGCTCTCTCTGGGGAGATGAGGGCGGGATCGGGCACAAGTGGGAGGGCACCATCAGCACCCACCCCTCCAGAAGTGCCAGGCCTTTCCTTCGTTCTCTTTTCTCTACGCCCCCATCTACTCAACCAGCATCCCCGACCCTACTCCTGACTCTTGTCCTATACCCAACCCTGCCCCCACCCCGCCCCCCAACTCCCCAATTCAGGCCTCACCTCTCTGCCAACACCTCTAGGGGCCCAGCGCCCTCTGCCCAGCGCTTCACCATCCAGGCGGCGTCAAAGGCTGCCAAAAAGCCCCGGGCCACTCCAGTGCCCAGGGGCCAGAAGGGCTGTAGGGGCAGAAGGATAGGAAACAGTTCAGGGAGAGTCCAACAAGGGTGTCCACGCCCAGATGACTGCAGGGCCATAGCAGAGGGAGCCCTGACACACCAAGCCACCTTCTGCTCCTCCTTACAGGAAGCAGACCTTTTTATACCCCCTCCTTCCCACGAGGCTGCTTCCTCCCCCAGCCAGGGAACCCCTGTGCCTCCTCACAAGGGGTCCGGAGAGCCCCTCCCCAATCAGTGAACACTGACCCCTCACCTCCACCAGGCAGTCCCCAACCAGCCCCAGCAGCAGGCGGGCGCCATGCTTCTCCTGTACCCGAGCAGAGCTCTCTGCCCGCATCATGCTTGTGAAGTCAAAGGCAGAGACGTCGGGCCGCCCGTGGGCATCCTGGGCAAACTCCAGCTTCCCAAGCTTGCCGTGGGTGGCGAAGTCGGCAGCTGCCCGAGCAAAGCGCTGCAAAGCCTCGGGCGCCACGTTGGCGCTGCCCAGCAGCCGGTCGGTCTCCGGCCAGTCCTATGTGGCCAACAGATCAGAACCAGCAGGGTCAGTTGGGCCATCACATCCCCTTAGGTGTAGAAGGTACACATCCTGAGGCCCCAGGAACGGGCTTCCCCAGACTATACAGCAGTTGAAGGCTGAGCTGGGAGGAGAATTTGAATGTCCAGCCTCCCACACTCGAGCCCTGTCCTCAACTCTCAGCCTGCCGCTCGCTGGGGGTCCCAGGTCCCACCCTGCCTCCAAGGCCCAGTATCATTACTGTTACCATACACCTGCTTTGGACAAGTCACTGAACTTCTCAGAGCCTGTTTCCCCATCATTTAGAGATAACGTACCTAACTTCTCAAGGTACTCGTGTGGATTAGGTGAGAAAATGAACATAAAACTCAACAAAGTACCTATCACATAGTAGGTGTTCAACTAGTTCATTCAGCAAATACTTTCAGGGTGCTTACTACATAGCAGGCACCATTCTAGGCACTGGGAATCATCAGTAAACAAGAGACGGACAAAACCCCTGCCCTCATGGAGCTTACGTTGTGTAGTCCTGTGGCTGGTATAAGGTGTTTAGCCCAGAATATGATTCAGGTTGCCACGTAAGTCCCAGGGGAGAAGAGCTTATCGAGGTGGAGGAAGCGCCATCGCAGAGAGGAGGGACTCCCTCCACACCCAAGGAGAGACTGTGTCCAGGCCTGGCCCCTACCTCCCAGGGCCCACCACCCAGCCCCTCCCTGCCTGGGCCCGGGCCCCACCTGACGCAGCACCCCCAGCCGTAGCAGGCACTGCTTCTTGGCTGTCATCACAAAGTAGTGGGTGTCATCCTTGTAGTACACGATGTTCTCCAGATCAATGCCTGTGGGGATAGGGCAGGGTACGAGGAATGTGCCTCGTCATCATGTGTCACCTCTCCAAATACCCCAGCCATGCTTGACCTCTGAGAGCTGGGATCACAGCTCAGCCTGCAGCAGCACCTCTACCCACACACACACAGGGGGGGCCCATGAGTTCTGGTGGCACAGCGGACCATCTGTCCCAGGCCCAGGAGGCCTAAAGGTGTGGAGCAAAATGAGAAACTTGGGTGGGGTGGCAGCTGGGCGATGTGCACCACATAGTCCACAGGCTTGCAGAGGACAGCCCGGCTTCTCCGACCGGGATGTGCACACTCCAGGGGGCGTGGCAGTGCGAAGCCAAAGTAACCATAGGGCATCTTCTGGAAGTACCACTTTCATTTTGAATATATAGCATTTTGTTTTGCTTTGTTTTTTTGAATTCCTGAATTTTATTTTATTTATTTTTTATACAGCAGGTTATATAGCATTTTTATATTAAAGCATATGTAAAGAAGCACAAAGCAAAATCCCATGCATTTTGCGAGAGATTTCTAAGACTCGTCATGCTGGGTGGCTGAGTGGGGCTGTGGCTGCTGAATCCCTGGGGGCTCAAGTTCTTTGCTGCCATGACCACAAAGATGGAAAAGTACAGGATTCCTTGGACTGTGGACAGGTCTGAGAGGGAGAGGTGGGAGGCAGGCCACAGTGAGGCACGAGGGGGGCAAACCCTGTGAGGGTGGTCCTGACCTGTGGCTTTAAGCAGGCTCTGGAAGAAGCTCTGGTTGTAGATCCTGGCCACGCCGCTGATCTCGGGCACCTGTGTCTCTTCCACCGTGCGCCCGTTCACAAAGTTGGCCGTGATGCCAATGGCCAGTTTGCCACGCATTTCCCGCACTGTGAAGCCTAGAGGTGGGGACAGGGGGGTGGTGGCAGGAGGACGACTGGTGTAACAGCCTAGAAAGGCCCACAAGGAGCTCAAGATGCTGGCTTCTTCGAGGGAAGGGATCACTCACCTTCAGGGACGAATTTACCTCCAGCTGCAGAGATGAGGACATCAAATTCATAGTTGGCCAGTTGGGCTGGGGGGCTGGGCTGGAGCTGGGCACGCCAACCACTCCCTGGGGCAGAGGGTGTGAGTGGCACAAAGGTGTGGAAATCTGAAGGGGCCCCTGTATTCCCAGGACAATCCAGTGAAATAATTAAATAAACGTTTAAAGGGCTTTATGGTTTAGAAAGCAATGACACACTATCAAATTACACCTTCACAACAGCCACGGAAAGTAGGTAAGGAAAAAAATACTTGGGGGTCCTCGGGAGCAGAGAAGTCCTTACCCTTTCTGGGAGGGGGCTGAAGGCCAGTGAAAGTGACACCCCAGTGAATTTCCACCCCCAGCAGTAATGCAACTTTCAACAAAAGCAGCTGAAGTTGCCGGATGCCTGGAAGGGAGAGGACATTAGGAACAGGGACCCCAGGTTCCCACAGCCTTCCCAAGCACCAGTGTGTTCCTGGTCAGAGCCGGAGAAGGTCTTAGAAATCACTCAGTCCAACTGCCCATTTTACAGGTGAGGGCCCTGAGTCCTGAAAGCCGCCTGGCTGAAGTGAATCTTATCCACCCTGCCTCTTGGCCGGCCCAGCAGCAGCCCCCTGACCCCCTCCACTGGCCTGTCTCTAGGTCCAGGCTCACCCGCCCCTCCAGGCCACCACATGGTGCTCACTGATGTGGTCCAGGGAGCCTGTGCAGAAGCGCCCATAGAACTTCTTGGCGCCGAGTGCCCGAAGGTCATGGATAGTGAAGGGCCAGAGGTGGAGCACGTTGTGACGAGAGAACTTGGTGCGCTTTTCCACCAGCACCACTCGGGCCCCAAGCATCGCCAGCTCCACAGCAGCCCGCAGCCCACAAGGTCCAGCACCCACCACCAGGCACTGCGAACACACAAGGCAGCATCGGCATGGCATCTGGCCCCTCCTCTGACTTCCCCCACTCTCCAGGCCCCATCCCAGGCACCGGGTACCCACCTTAGTGCCGGTGCAGGCCCGGCCCTGCTGGTAGACAGGCTGGCTTGCTCTCTTGTCCAGCTTGGCCCACAGCGACTTGGCACTCCAGTAGTTGAGCTGGGCCTTGATCTTGTGGTACTGGGGCAGCCCCCCACCGGGCTCCAGCCCCAGGGCCCTGCATAGCCCCTGGAAGCTGCTCAGCACATCCTGGCACAGCTGGGCCTGCAGGACGCTCTCAAAGTGGGCATGTGCTGGGTTGATGGAGGTGGGTGAGGCCATGGAGACCTCGGAGGCTCCCAGGGAGGGGCAGGGGCACGTGGCTGCTGGAGAGAAGGAAGGAAGAGAAGGGAAGAGGCTGGAGAAAGGAGGAAGGGAAAAGGAAGGGGAGGAGAAGAAAGTCTGGTATCCCCAGGGAGCTCCAGGTCCAACCCTGATTGGCTCTGCTGCTCTCTGCCAGCTGCTCCAGTGACAACTGCTATCCCTTCCACTCCAAGTGAAATTTGCCAAATTTGGAAATGAAAAATCAGCAGTCCTGGGCACAGAGGGCACGCGGAAAGCCAGGGAGCCTCCAGCTCAGCCTTCTTGCTCAGGGATCTCCAAGCCCTGCTCCATCTCTGGGGCCCAGGGGACAGGAATTCTTACCCTGCCTTCTCGGGGCCCTGGAAGCAGAGCACGGGTAATTTCTCGGATGTGAAGAGGGCAGGGTGCCCAGGAAGAGAGCTTTCCGTGCAGTACAGACAGGGACAGATCTAACACCGGCAACCCCAGCTGCTAGGCACATGTACTGCCCTATCTCACCCCAAGCCTCCCTGTGCCCAGCACCCACGAGGGACTCAGTGTGACGCTGGGTGTGGCGTGCATCTTATGCCAGGGGCAAAGTTCTCCTCCTTAGCGCTGCTCATTGCCTCACCACGGGGAGGAGATGGTCTCTAACCCTGTAGGTTCCACTTCCCACCACCAAAATACTGCACGGAACAGCCCCAGGATGTTGCATCTGACTGAGTAACACACAACTGGGTCTATTTCTGACTCACTGTGGTCAAAATACTTCCCTTGTGACTTGCCACTGCTCCAGTGGGCCACAGTACGGCTGGGGGACTGCGGGGGCGACAGGGCAGCAGGGTTCGCCCCTCCCAGCTTCCTCTCACTCCCATTGACGCCCCACCCCATCCCTGCATGCTCTCCCAGGAATCTCCCGAAACAAGGCCTCCCTTTGTCCCCTTCTCCCTCGCTCGGGCCCCCACGCAACTTGAGGGGTGTTGGAGAGACCTTTCTCACGCTGGGACCCGGAGGAATCAGAGGGCACGGGGATTCCTGGAGAACTGCCCACGGGGGAGTTCGAGTAGGAGGGTGGCACTCATGGGGGGAGATCCTTGGGCTGATCCCCCTCACGCTGCTCGGTCGCCTCACCGGTCCCTGCCCGAACCCAGCGGCCGGGCCGAAGCAGGAGATGAAAATCGTCGCCGCAGGTCACCTGGATGGGGGCGGACGGAACGTCAAGAAGGCCGAAGGTCTCTCTTAGGGGGTGGGAGGAGGAAGACCTCGGCGAAGTGGGGAGAGGGGGGACCCAACCTGGAAACACCAGGACAAATAATGTGCGAGGGGTGGACCGGTCTGGAAGGATGGAGAGGGAGCTGGACCACTGGCAGCGGGGGTCGGGGGTACTCACACTCCAGACCGTACAGTTTGGAGAGGGGCTGAGCAGGACGGAGGTGCAGAGAGACGGGCCGGACCGGCCAGGCGGAATTCAGGAGCGCCGCGAGCCACATTTCCCCGGAGGCGCATCCCTACTCCTACCCCGGGCCTCCGCGGGCGGGGGCCGCACATTTGGCGCAGCTGGACAACTTACCCGGGGGCTCGGAAGCCCGTAGGGGCCGCTTCCTGCCAGGCGGGCGTCCCAGTCCGGCGGGTTGGGGGACGGGGACGGAGGAAGGGAGTTGGAGGAGGCGCGGACCAAATGCCGGGATTACAGGGCAGCACGCAGTGTGTAGGCTCCCGCACCAGGGCACGCGGCCCGCAGAGGCTTTATTCGCGCCTCATTAGCATCTCATTACCCGGCGTTTCCCGGCTGGGGGCAGCCAAGGGCCCGCCCATGGCTGCAGGGTGGTGCCCGAGGGCGTGGCGCAGCCGGCGCCGCTTTCCGCCTGAGGGCCGAAGACCCGGGCCCCGCCTGGTGGGGGCCAATGAGAAGCGGGTCGGAGGCATCCGGAGCCCTACTGCGCACCCGCGGCCTCTGGCTCCTTCTCAGAGCCTGCGCCTGAAAGCTAGCGCTTCCCGGGAGGGCGAGGCCACCCGCCCTTGCGCAGTACGTACTGCGCAGCCGCCCCCCGAGAACTGGGCGGAGAGGGCGCTCGGATTGGGCAAGAAGTTTGCAGAAGCTGTTGGATCCGTAGGTAGCATCTGCGTCCTCCTCACCTCTCCTACCAGGAGATCCACGGCCCGGGCGCCCCACGATGGATCCAAGCTCGGGGTCCGCCTCCCCTGCAACCAGTCTGCCTCTAGACCTGGGCTGCGGGCAACCGGCACGGATTTAGAGCCCTGGAAACTCGGCAATCTGCAGCTTCCACAGCGGCATGAGTGAGCGGGCAAGAGGGTCTTGGGCGTGAGGGTACTAGACCGGCGGAAATGAGAGGGGTGTTTGGGTGAGAGGCTAGTTCCCCAATATTCAAGAATGCCTTGGAGAAAGGACCCACAGAGCTGTCAGTGCTGAAAAGGGCTTGAGAGACCTTTGGGATCAACTTCCTCATATTCCCCATAAGGAAACAGCTGAATGTGAAGGTACTCTTCCAAGGTCATTCAACTAGTTAATATTAATAAAACATCAATCTCATTTGTTAAGCATCTACCATGAATATTACCTTAATCTCAGTGATCACATGAGTCCCACTTTACTGAAAAGGAAACCGAGGGTCACAGAGGTTCTGTGACCCGCAACAAAGTTACACAGCAAGTGGCAGAGCTGGTATGGAACCCAGGTCTATCTGGACTCCACTACACCAGTGTTGATCCAATGTGACAAATGAAAGGCTGGCATCGTAGAAGCTGTTTCTTGTTTAGAAGAAGTGACATAATAAACACTAACAAAACAGAGGAATGAATGGGAGGGTCCTCCCCTTGAGATCCAGGGACAGAAAAAAGATGGTTACCCTATGGCTCTTCCCTTCTCTTTATTCTCACTTTGCATTTTGTCTGGAAACCCTCTGAGAACAAGCAAGACCTGTATACTTATACTGCTCCCAGCTTGAGCTGAGAAGCAGGCAGGGAAGGGGAAATGCCTGCTCTCTGCCAGGAGAGGCCTGAATTCAGCCAGGTCAGGCTCAGGAAACTAGGACAGCCTCCCAGTTGGACCCATTCTAGCTCTTGAGTATGACTAGTTGAGTATGACTAGTTATTTGGCTTGAAAACAATTTGCCAAATATCTAAATGGAGGACATACCTGTATTTAAATACATAGTGTAAGAAGGGTTCTAAAGCCCAGTCTGAATGGGTTACCAGGCTTTTAGAATCACTCCATTTCCCTTTCATTAGCTGATGGTAAATAAGCAGCTGCGCTGATTTAGTGGATTAGCTGAGGCCCAGCAGGGGCCCTTGACTCAGTGACTTGTGGTCTCAGCCAGGCAGGGTTGTGTGGCTCTCTGAATGGCAGATGGTAAAATTTGTCTTTAAAAGAGATCACAGAACAATAATGACTTCATCAATGCTTAAAAAACGGCTGACTTGGGAGTTTCACTTTATGTTAATTAAAGATACACAGTGGAGCAAAGATCAATGGGGAATATGTTGGTTTGTAATCTAGAAGATCTGGCCAGATGCCAGCTTTGCTTCATACAAACTTACGTAACCTTGAAAAGTCACCAACCACCATGCTTCAGTCTTAAATCTAAATGGAGGCAGTTTAATTACTCAACCTCATCAACCCATTTTGATTCTAAAATCCTATTATTCAATGTTGGTTACTCTAAGAAATGTATAGTCCAGAAGGCCCAAAACAAGTTCTATTTAGATTTTCTTCAAAAAAAAAAAAAAAGACCTCTAATAAAACTAAAAGAATAAATTATTATTTATCTACAAGTGTTTCTCTTCTTAATTAGAATCTTGAGTCATGATCCACATTATATGTGTATATGAAACTAAAAATACTGGCACAAACACACTGGCTAATTCATATTGGGTCAAATAAGTGGTTGATACGTGCAAAGTCAGTTTGTGGTTTTTTGGTCATGCGACACAGCTTGTGGGATCTTAGTTCCCTGACCACGGATCGAACCCGGGGCCTTGGCAGTGGAAGTGCCGAGTCCTAACCACTGGACTGACAGGGAATTCCACAAAAAGTTAGTTTTAAAAGAATCACATTCTAGGACTTCCTTGGTGGCGCAGTAGTTGGGAGTCTGCCTGCTAATGCAGGGGACACGGGTTCGAGCCTTGGTCTGGGAGGATCCCACATGGCGCAGAGCAACTAGGCCCATGAGCCACAACTACTGAGCCTGCGCATCTGGAGCCTGTGCTCCACAACAGGAGAGGCCGCGATAGTGAGAGGCCCGCGTACCGCGATGAAAGAGTGGCCCCCGCTTGCCACAACTAGAGGAAGCCCTCGCACAGAAACGAAGACCCAACACAGCAAAATAAATAAATTAAACTCCTACCCCCATCTTCTTAAAAAAAAAAAAGAATCACATTCTAATGTTTTTGCAAATAATCACTCCAGCAGTGGCCTAGGTCAAAAACCTGAGCCATTAAAACAGGATCCCTTTCCTCTAATCCACATCATGTTCTGTCTTCCTGCAATGCCATCCTTACTTCACCTCCTAACCTTTCATCTCCTGAGCCTGGAGTCGGAAACTAGATCCCTAGCACCGCAGGTGACGGTTCTAAGCCACCCTATATATGACTTTACACCTGTAGGTCCGCGTGTTCAAATACCACAGCCATGGTCCTGGGTCAGGAGCCATGGCTGCAGTGTAACCAGGCAGACACAGCTCCTAATGTAAAAATAATTATCAGCTGAGACCAAAGTGTAGCGTGCTGTGGACGGATATGAAAGTGTGGCTTGATTGAGATCAGAGGGTCAGGGAGGATTAGAGGGTGAGGAAGCAACACTTGAACTGAATTCTGACAGATGTGCAGACGTTAGTGAGACAGAGAGTAGGGGGAAGAAACCTTTCAAGCCTGAGACACTGCCTGCCTTAAAGCCTAAGGCAGGAAGTTGCTGGGTATGTTTGGGGAACAGCTAGGAAGACAGTGTGGTTGGAAGTGAGAATGGGGAAGGGACCCAAGAGGAAGATGGGTTGGGGATTTTATTCTGAGTGCAGTGCGAAACTGCAGGATTGTAAGCAGAGCAGAGATAACGATCGTGTTTGCGTTAATAACATGATATCCACGCACTTAGCAAGGCACTCTGCTTGATGCTATGGGCACAATGGTAAGCCCAGACAGATCACCATTTCCAGCAGAGAAATGGGTGGGGGAGGGGAAGAAAGGCAGGCCTTGGCAGGAGTCCAGGCAAGAGGATATGGTGATGGTGTAGCAGTTGGGATTGAGAAGTGGATGGACTCAAAATATAGTTTGAGATGAAACTGACATAACTTGATGACGGATTGGGAGTGGGGGTGAGGAGGGGCCCATCAAGAATGACTCCCAGCCTTCTTTCTTGGCTGGTAAGAGTGAGAGAATCGAAAATTTCAGTTTCTCATTCTTTCTTACCCTTCCCTGCAACTTTATCCTCTATATGCCGCTTTTTATTCAAATACCTTCCCCAGAAGTCAAAGTGTGATGATTGCACAGACTCCGAGATAACACAGGCGACAAAGATTAAAAATACAAATATGTTCAAGATCTGTTTACTTTCCCATATTTTTGTTATGAGAGTACTTTCATACTTCAAACATTAAGATTATAGGAAAATCTGTTCAGAAGCCACTTAATCATACTAGAATTATCTATGAGAGGTAGATTTTTAAAATGTAAACATTCTTGTTTATATCCCTAATTTAGCCTAAGGACACTTCAGTTTAACTTTTCATCTAACAAGGATAAAATACAAATGAAGTAAAACCAAGAGCCAAACTATTCATTTGGAAAATCTTCAAATCCATATTTTAAATCGAATATTATGGATATTAATTCAAAATAAATAATAAATCTATGTTCTAAGACCGGGGAAGTTCCCTGAGCTCTGCTCAAATTTTTCCCTTTCTACATAGTAGTAGAAAGGGATTACAGTAGTATTTTTCACTTACATTAAAAAAGAAAAAAGCTAAGATCTCTTGCTAATGTTACCTAAACTTGTTACCTAAAAGCTTTCCTACTCTGGTACATTTCCAGTGAGAATGGTGATATGTGCACATAGTCCAGTCAACTTAAGTGTTTGTTGCTTAATTATGTGTAAAGAATTTGAAAGCAAGATAAACTATCGCAGTGACATTCCAGCTTCTTTTAGAGGTCATTCCTTTATACCTGCTGTTTACAAAAGGCAAGGGGGATTTTTTTTCTTTTTTAGAGGTAATTCCTCCAAACCTGCTCTTTACAAAAACAAGACAAAGCGTTTTCTTTCAATTCTTGAGAGTTTAGGCTTATTTTACTTTGGAAACTGAGGATGAAATTTTACCTGAGTATTTATAAGGGTAACAAAAATAAAGTAAATCAGACTTCCCTGGTGGCGCAGTGGTTGAGAGTCCGCCTGCCGATGCAGGGGACACGGGTCCGTGCCCCGGTCCGGGAAGATCCCACATGCCGCGGAGCAGCTGGGCCCGTGAGCCATGGCCGCTGAGCCTGCGCGCCCGGAGCCTGTGCTCCGCAGCGGGAGAGGCCACAGCAGCGAGAGGCCAGCGTACCGCAAAAAATAAATAAATAAATAAATAAAGTAAATCTGCCCAAAATATAAAATATCCTCAATCAGAAGTTTAAAAAAAGTTCAAACAGAAGTTCAGGTTAATTAAAGCATTTTCGCTTTAGTAGTAACTTACAGCCAATTGGTAAATTTCAATTAAGCTTTAAATGAATAGTAGTAAAATACTGACCTAAGTATTATTAATATGGTAGTTACTGCATTTCTGTACAAAGATTGTAACTTTTACTATTATTGTTCTATGTAAAAAGTTTATGATTGTATGCTAAAATTTCAGACAGACCCTCAATTTTAGTCTAAAAGGTTCTATTACATAAAGCAGATCATATGTAAAGAGAAACCCAGCTTAAAGTTTCAAAAGGCTGATGGTATTAAGCCCATCTGGTGGAAGCAGCCACCCCTGTGCCCCAGTTCTGGCTCTGCCACTTACTGTGTGACTCAGGCAACGGACTTCATCTGTTGGGGCCTCAGTGTTCTCATCCATAAAACAGGCATAATAATATTACCTCGTAGGAATGTCATGAGAATTAAGTAAAATATGATTGTGCTGCAAATGGGTTACAGGTGTGTCCCAGACACTGCTTCCCGCCTCACTCCAGCTGTCGTTGTTACTGGCTGAATTGTGTCCCCCCTACCAAATTCACGTTGATGTCCTAACCCCCAGTACCTCAGAATATGACTGTTTGGAGGTAGTGCCTTTAAAGAGGTAACTAAGTGAAAATGCGATCACTGGGGTGAGCCCTAATCCAGTATGAGTGGTGTCCTTATAAGGAAATTAGGACAAACACAGAGGAAGCCCATGTGAAGACACAGGGAGGAAAAGATGGATGGGAGGCCTCAGAAGAAACCAATCCTGCCAACACCTTGATCTCAGACTTTCAGCCTCCGGAATTGTGAGAAAATAAATCTCTGTCGTTTAGGCCACCCAGTCTGTCGTATTTGTTATAGCAGCCCTACCTAGCAAACTAATATGCCGGTCATGGCCAGCGGTGCCTGGAGTCCTCTAACTGAAGGGTACTGGATAAGTCTTTTTTGTGCACCATGGTATGGAAAAGGTTTCAGAAGCCCTAAGATACAGACCTAACACACCTGGCTTTCCTCCTGGCCTACAGTAAAGACTCCATATGTGCCAGATATTGTTATTATTCCAATTTATGAAAACCTAGGTGTAAGCATCTATAATGAGACTCTCACATTCCTCAGCATCATTTAACCGGTTGCTCACGTTTACAACACAAGAACCAAATGCAGAAAAATACACAGAGGAGAGGTAGAAAGAGGAGTTTCAAGAAACAGAGGGCCAGGCACAAGAACAACAGCTCATTTTGATGGCGAGAGCTCAAGTCTTCCCAAGGCTAGCCCTCTACTGACAGAAAACCAGAGATTCACCTGCAAAAGTGACAAGGTCGTTTCAGCAGTCTGAAAGCACAATATTCTACTAATCCCCAAGAAGTACCATTTGTATTTCTGCACTTATTAAAACAAGTATTTAAATTGTGCAAGCTTAGTACAAAATAAGCTGTGAAACAATTAGCCAGCAATTTCTCAGACACAATAGAAACATTTTTACGTACGTGTCATTTCCTTTGGGTGAAGTCACCGAACTTTAAAATTGAGGATGCCACCCTGGCGGTTAAGACTCCATACTCCCAATGCAGGGGGCACAGGTTTGATCCCTCGTCGGGGAACTAAGATCCCGCATGCAGCACGGCGTGGCCAAAACAAACAAACAAAAAAGCCAATGAAACCGTAAAATTGAGGATTTCCTTCAAAGGGGCAGAATGTGTATTTGGGACACAGAAGAGAGGCTTGATTTATAAAGCTTTCCTTTTCTCACTTCCCTTTGACAGCTGGTCAGATAACCCAGAACTCTTCCAGAAGAGATTTTTATGGCTGGGACTGGCTCTCACGCTAGAGATGGGTAGGCCTGTGCCACAGGAGCCCCTAGCCACCTGTGGCTACCAAGTGCTCACAATGTGGCTAGTGTGACTGAGGAGCTAGGTTTTATTTTTAATTAATTCTAATATAAATTTTAAAACTGATACTTGTTTCAGTTATTGGGGAAAAAATTATGTCTGAAACTACTTGAATATGTGAATCTAGGTTTTCAACTGTAAATTGTATAAATCCTAAAAACAGATCAAGTGTGCCCCATGAACATTAGCGTCCAAACTGAGTGTGCAGTAAATGTAAAATACACACCAGATTTTGAAGACGTAGTATGAAAAAATGAATGTCAAATATTATTATATTTTAATATTGAATATTTACATGTTGAAATATTTGGCACATGTTGGATTAAATAAGCGATTTTATTAAAATTAATCTCATTTTCTTTTTATGTTTTTAACGTGGCTACTAGAAAATTTTAAATTACACATGTGGCTCACGTTACATTTATCTAAGCACAGAGGCAGACTGTCATAAAGCTAGTTAAACTTGACTTGTAAACAGTCATATGACCATACTTCCTGAATAATTATCCGGCTACCCAGAGTGAGTAGTTAAGCATTTATCTGCTTTAATACTATATATTTCCTGGAGAAAATGTGGGCCAGTAGGCTTTGAAAAGCTGGTAAAAACACTGCACTTCAACAATAAGGTTAAGGTAAATAGTTTAAATGACTAAAGTCAAGAACCTGAAATAATATTTAGGGCATAAGTGTATTTGTAAAAATTATATCTCTAGTCAGGCCTAATATAACATACCTTGGTTGACACATATAAATCATTTATGAATTTCTGAATTATATACAATAAAATATACTTTGCTAGATATGTTAGAAAACTGCTTTCATCTTCTCTCGAACCTTAACAATTCTATATTACTTTAACCTCCCAACGCTTATTTGACTCAGGTGGAAATCAAAGATCTCTAAAACAAAGAGTGACTGACATGAAGATCCTGTTAATTTTAGGGGCGATTACCCCTACTCTCCACCAGCATTATGTTAATTAACATACACTAGTGCCCACCTTTTCTCAAAAATCTTCTACCAGTTTACTTGAGAGAAAGTGGTCAGCGTATTCAATAACATAGGCTGAGCTGGAAAAAACGTAACCCAAACATAATTTAATCTTCTGACGATTATTTAAAATCACACAACTACAGACACACGCTGGCTACTAAGTCTCTGAGGCTCAAAATTAATTTTAAGATTGGGAGAATTTACTTTTAAAAATTGTGTGTCTATTTTGTGAGATTTAACCTACTTTGCAATAAAAATAGATTATAAGTTCCTATCTAAAAAGTTATCAGACACAATACATAGATCAACATTTTCAGAGATCAATTAGAATCCAGTAGAGTATATTTAACATAAATTACACTGAATTTTATATTCCAGGATAATTAAGAAAGCTTTAACGTCACCATGGAGATCAAATATCAAAGCTGACAAAAATTCAGAATTTATTTGGGGTGAATATCTTGATCCAATTTCATACTTTCATTAGCCTTTTAAATTAAATTTTTAACAACCTGCTTTTAAAAAAACATGTAAATCTGTGTTTCTCAGAAAAGTCGAGTTTAGAATTTAAAAAAATAATCCTATTCTTTTGGCTTTCTTGTTTTGTGAATGTTGAGTTAAAATAGACATTTAGGTCATGTTGTCTTTGACTCTATCTTAAACACGACATGATGAGCCCACTGTACCACACAGAGATTAAACCTTGAGAAATTACTCTGTCTTAGGGGATTGGAAGTTATTAAAAGGACAGAGTCCCCAAAGTTGTAATCTGTCATATTCGGCCCCAACTTGTCTTGTAGTGGCAATTGTGTTGCCTAAGGGGGAAGGGACAACGAACCATTGTACCCAATACAACATATGATTTTCTTCGTTCTAAAAAATAAAAAATATAACTGGAAAAGTCAGTAAGACCATGACTATGGCTGTGAACATTTAATACTCACAGAAAAGTTTCATGCAATGCCCCCAAAGAAAAGTTACACAAGTCTTTAAGAGATGTAGTAAATGAAAATGAAAACCATTCATCAATATTGAAATGCTAAATCCAAATCAGTATTAGATATAAGACACGACATACACATCTTGCCTCTTGGATGGACACTATCGGCTGGCTCAGTGAGCTACCACATCTCTGTAAGAATCTGTAAGTGAGCGTTGCAGAAAGCCTGACTTCAAGCACACAATCCAGTCACAGCGGGCTGACGGAGAAGAGGCCGACGGAGCAGTCAGGCACGTGTTCGGGTCAGCTCTGCTCCTGGCTGAGCGGCGTGGACTGGGGCACCTGGTGGGCGGGTGGTGGTGGAGCAGGCTCCTGTGTCAGCTGTAGGTGCTGAGCCGGATCTGAAGCGCTTGCTAAATGGAGCTCCCCTGTTTGCTCTTGATGGGCGTGAAGATGTTCCAGAGTTTCCTTGGAAAGTGTGATGACGTGCACTGGCTCGGTCTGTG
This sequence comes from Aethalodelphis obliquidens, assembly GCF_003676395.1. Classification (NCBI taxonomy): domain Eukaryota; kingdom Metazoa; phylum Chordata; class Mammalia; order Artiodactyla; family Delphinidae; genus Aethalodelphis; species Aethalodelphis obliquidens. The sequence goes on along the minus strand of NW_020837947.1, from coordinate 49,184,878 downwards.
AGGGTTCCATCTGGCTTTCAATCATATTGAGGCTTTGAATGTGTTCTGTTTGCTCCTGTTGAGCTGAAAGAATTAAGTTCTGCAGTTGCTCTGGCTGCTGCGTGAGCAGGGTGAGGTTAGCAGCCTGGTCTGCCGTCATGTTCTGGGAACTCTCTGCAGTGACGATGCTGATTCCTTGGCTAGGACCAGGCATGAAGTTGATGTTATGTACAGAATCAGTTACAAGAAGCTGAATTTCCTGCTCTCCGGAGGTAGAGAGTTGATAGGGCTGCAGCTGAAGAATATTCCTGACCTCTTCAGCATTATTATTGCCGGAAACGCTGCTGGCATCGGACGCGTGTTTCTCTTTGCTATGAATTTTTAAGTGAGCCTTCAAGTTGTCTAAGCGAGCAAACTGTAAGTTACACTCAGGGCAGGAGAAAGGCTTTTTGCCCGTGTGCAGAATGCAGTGTCTCCTCTTGGCACTCGAGTCAGAGAAGGATTTGCCACACACGGTACAGGAATATGGCTTTTCTCCTCTACGAGAAAATATACATTTCATTTTAAAAACAGGAAGATATGTTTATCACTTCCTGATCATTTAGGGAGAAGCAGTCAAGAAGAGAGGAAAATCAACCTGACTGGGAAGCATAAGTCATGGGTTCTCTTACTAACTTAAGTACTTGGACCAAGTCACGCCTGCCATGGACTTCAGTTTCTAATCTTAAGAAAAAAAAAAAGAATGGCAGGGAGGGGTGTTTGAGGACAGGTGGTAGATGGGGCTGTGATGCTGGGTCAGATATGATAAAATTTGATGATTCCACAGTGTGTATTTCAGATAAGAAGGTAAATAGTAATAAATTACACACCAAGTTCTTTTTTGTTTTTAGCTCTCACAGCCAATTTTTAGATTCTAGAAGCCAAATAAATATATATGATTGATTTCAATATTAAAAATTTGAGTAGCCCCTAATTATCTGTGTTAGAAGAACTACTAAATCAAATCTGGAAATAAGTTGTATGAACAAATAATTTATTCAGAAAATATTAAATATTTAGTTTTGACTGAAGATAAATCAAAATTTAAGAAATGCCATCAATAACGCAAACTTTTGCTGGCCAGAATCAGTTTTCCTGATTTGGCCTAAGTGAGGAATTTCTTTATTGAAAAGGTAAAACAAAATAATAAACTGCCCAGGAACTTCTACTAGAGTAATAATTTGGGGAAAAGGACTATATAGGGACTGTATGTCACCCCACTGAACGCCAGGGTTGGATGAGGACTCCGTGTGAGAAAAGGATCTGCAAAACTTTACCGATGGATCCTGATGTGGGTCTGAAGAGAACTCTTTGCTGTGAAAGATTTGCCACAGATTTCACAAGTAAATGGCTTCTCACCTAAAAAAGGGGAAAGCGTTCAGAAATATACATCCAAAATAAAACAAAAAGCAAAAGCCACCCCATAGTTTCACAATATAAAAAAGAACAAAGGCACGTGTTCGGGTCAGCTCTTGAACCCTCAGTAAGCATGAGTGAATGAATGAAGCACTTAGCGAGCACCTACTACATACCTGAGCACTGTGTCCTAGATGCCAGGAGGATACAGAGAAAGTGGGTACGGTTCCTTCCCTCAAACACTTAAACACTGAAACAAGGGGGTAAGTGATTCTACAAAGGACACACATTCGCTCCTGTACAGTCCACCCTTAGGTAACTTACACTCCCACACTTTACTGCTTGACCTTCCCAAGGGCCCCTGAGTACCAGGGTGACTTGTGGATTATCCACATTTATATCTACATTCCCAGTGTATCCAGAACCTGACCACTTCTCATCACCTCCACTGCCACCCCTGGCCCAGGCTGCCATCACCTCCCTGCAGCAGCCTCCTTGTGAGTTTGCCCACTTCTGCTCTGCTTCCCTGTCGTCCACAATGAATGAGGCAACTGGAGTGACCCTTTACACAGTCAGATCCTATCACGCTCTGCTGCAAGTGCTCTAATGGCTCCCCATCCCATCCAGAGATAAAAGCCAAAGCCCTGGGCCTACAAGGAATCACAGCTCTGACAGATCTGTCCACCCGCTGCCACTCCTCACCCCAAACCTGCCTAACCTCACCAGGTACTCTCCCCTGCTCATCACACAGCCCCTGGAGAGGCCCTGAACACCACACCCCAAGCAAGCCACGCTCAGGGCCCTCGCACTCATCATCCCCTCCCTCTCCCTGGCATGTCTCCCCCAGGGTCTCCCAGTGTGGTTCACTCCCCACACTGCCTTCAAGTCTCTGCTCAAGTGTCACACTACCAGTGAGCCTTTATCACCACCCAAAGCACTGCCCCAGCATGTCTTGGTCCACTTCCCAAGTCAGTTTTCCCACAATGCTATCGCCACCTTATATACTGTATGTTATTTATTATACCTCTCTCTCCCAGTCTTATGTAGGATGATCTGTGAGTCTGCCTACTCCTAGGACCCCAGTGCCTAGAACTGGGCCTCGCACACTGTTCCAGAAATCCTTGTTGAGTAAATGAATTTCACAGAGTGGGAACTGAGGCCCACATAAGATGTCGTGACTGCTCTGGACCCCTAGTGGGGTCTGGCAATTTTTTTTTTAAGAAATAGATTTATTTATCTATCTATTTATTTATTTACGGCCGCATTGGGTCTTCGTTATTGCACACAGGCTTTTTCTAGTTGCGGCGAGAGGGGCCTACTTTTCATTGCGGTGCATGGACCTCTCATTGCGGTGGCTTCTCTTGTTGTGGAACACGGGCTCTAGAGCGCAGGCTCAGTAGTTGTGGCAAACGGGCTTAGCTGCTCTGCGGCATGTGGGATCTTCCTGGACCAGGGATCGAACCCGTGTCCCCTGCACTGGCAGGCGGATTCTTAACCACTGAGCCACCAGGGAAGTCCCTGACAATTTTAATAAGCCTTCAACAGCATTTATTTAGCGCTAGTTTATACACTGCACATACAATGACAGACTGCCATGCCCTCCAGAAATGCAACTAAGTGATCCTAATGCAGGCAAGGGAACTATGAATTTGAAAAAAAAAAGAAGAAAAAGAAAAAAGAAAAATCCCACTTAACTATATAACAAGGGATGAGTGAAGTGGGGGATGGTCAGGTAGCTTCCCTTTCACAGCATCTACTAGAAAATTCAGGTGAGATGTTTCCCCAAGTTCAGTCTAGGCAGAGGACGCTTATGACAATTTGGGTGAGTCTGCGTCTTTGCAGCAGTAACTCTTACCACTCCAAAGGTTAAAACCAGGCCACTGTCATTCTTTCCACAGCTTTCCAACCAGAGCTGCGTTCTATTCTGATCTCGGTTTTTCTCCCTCTCCCAATTCCAAGACTGAGTACCTGCTCTGTCCACCTGTCACTGTAAAGTTCTGTGTGGGGAGCACATACAACAATGTTCACGTTATCATTCAATTCCATCTGGGGTTGCAACACCTCAGGAATTTTGTTGGCAAATGTTTTCAATACTGGAAACTCTTTCCAGAAACATCCTCGAGCACAGTAAGAAGGCAAATTTTCCTAGCCAACGTGAATCTGGGGAAAGTCTTCCTACTCCTCTGGTTCCTAACTTGTTCTGGTAATGGTTACATGGCTCCACTGCCTCCGGTTCACCGACACATTCCTTCTTCCTTTGCCTCAGCTCTACAAGGATGGGCAGACCCTCAACAAAGCACGGAGCTGAGAAACAAAAAGGAAACAAAAGACAGGATCACAGCCTCAAAAAGATACATGTGGTAATCAAGTACAGCGGCAGGGCTGCAGCTGACTGAACACTCAAATGAGTGGTATCAACAATTCTGCGGACAGGACGCGTGAGGACAAGGCAGGAGCTGGCTGGACTGGAGAGAGGCCCCATTCAGGTACTAGGATAAGCAGAATGACCAAACAGCGGGTGTCGGAAATGACCACAGGGAGGACAAAGAGGGATGAGGATTCACTCTGACGAGCGTGGGACCTAAAAGGTGAGGCCAGGCCACGAAGAGCCGTAAATTCCAGGCAGAGGACCCGTGGAACTTCTGGACGTTTTTAGCAGAAGACAGACAGGACAAAGTACTAAGAAAATATATGTGGGGACGGTGGGTAGGGGCGGCTGTAGGAATCTGTGTAACAGTCTAAGCCACAGTGCTGAGGCCTGGACCAGGAGGTGCAGGAAGCAGACAGAGAGGAAAGAGAAAAGGTGAGGTGACAGGGCCTGGGTGGCAGCGGGGCCAGAAGGGAGTTGGTTACAGGAGGATCAGACAATGGCAATGAAAGGACAGGGCAGAGACACGAGTGCAGGTTTCACCCAGGGGGATGCTGACAGAAATATTTAAGTAACTCAGAAGTTTTCCTTCCAGACCCTCTCCTCAGCTGTGCATGCCACTCATCCCACCCCACTCTGACGACCTGTGAATCCCCATCCCAGCTCCAGAGGGTACCGACTCCTGCGGGCTTGTTGGGTAGCATGGCCGGGTTTCCTACCCCATTGGCTAAAACCCACGTGACCATCTTGGTTAACGCAGCAGCATCCAGCCCCTGACCCAGCCAGGCCCGACAGTCCAGGCTGCTCCGAGTGCACATTCGACTGGCAATCTAGTTCTGTACATTTAAATTCCTCAAACAGCTGCTTTCGTTTTCTTCACAAATCAACAACGTTCACTGTAGAAACCTCAAATAATACTGAAAAGCACAAAGTGTACAAAAAACACTCAGAATTCCCCTGTAGACTGCCACCTCACACTGTGATGAAACCTTTACAGGCGTCTCTGTGCACACACACAGGTGATATACCATGTACACCATGAGATTGGCCAGTGCATGCTGGTCTGTAACGTCAAATGGGAATGGAAAATTCATCTTAAAAAAATGGTTAAAAACAAACAAACAGACATTTTAAAATGGTGTTTTGTGTTCCACTATGTATCTTGTCCAAAATTTACCTAACTAATCCCTTACTGAGGGACATTTAGGTCACTTTTAAGCCTGTGATATTATAAACAATCCTGCTTACGTTGAACATCCTTATGCAAACATCTTTTCCCAACTGGACAGCTTACCTTTTGATTCACATTGCCAAAGTTCTTTCCAGGAAGTTCCCAAATTCCTTTCCCATCAACAGAACTTAAAGATGCCCATTGCCTCACATATTTGTCAATCTAATGGGCCAAAAGAAATGCACATTTCTTTTTCTCTGACAATTAATGCAGTTAACATCGTTTCAGACGTCTACTGGCCATTCCTATGTCTTTTTCTGTGATATGCCTTTCAGGTCCCCCTGCCCAGTTTTCTCCTGGGCACTCATGTTCCCATATTTGGGCTATTAACACTTCGTCACATATGCAGTGACTCTTTTTTTCCCAGACTAAAAATCTCGTAAGTATATCTCTTCTGTCCACTCTCTTAACTTGAAGGCCTTCATCTTTCTTCCCCAGAGCCTGGTAACTGGCTCATCCCCAGGACCTCCCCTCTCTGACCATCCTCCTTGGGCTGCCTGAGTCCTTTTCAATGCACGAACCAAAATATGCCTCCTCTCTGCCCAAAGACCACCCCCCGCTTCACCAGGGGCCTGCCCCTTGTCAGCAATCTCACTCTAGCTGTTCACCGTGGAATTCCTCACTACGGCCCTCGGATGCCAGCCTCTCACATCGTCAACCCCACGCATCCTGTTCCTGTCTGGAAACACCTCTTCCAGCTTCCTCTGTCTGTCTAGCACTTACTCTGGCTTCAAGACTCAGGTCCTTCCTCTGGGACGCTTTCCCAGACCTTCCCAGGGAAAGTGAAACACTTCTGTCCCTATGTTCACACCTCTACTGGGGCTCGTATCACACTGTACTGAGGTTCTTACTAGATCACATGTAAACTCTGGAAAGGTATGTTACACTGAGGGACCCCCAGGTCTCTCAAAGTTGGGGATGAGCAACATTAAAGGATAGTCTGAAAACATGGCTGAGATTTAGGAAGCTTCATATCCAATCCAACAAAATGAGGCTGTGAATGAAAGCTGTGGCTCAGTTAACTGTGTCACAGGCAGGGGATCTACCTGGGAGTAGTGGGAGCCCACAGGGGAGGATCAGTGTTTACCTAACACCACACAAGGGACAGGGACACTGGAGGGCTGGGACTCTACTGCGGTCAGAGGCCATGCACCAGGCTTCTCCATGACCTGGGCTAATTCTCTGAACTTGCTCCCAGCTCACCAAGCAATCTTGGGATCACTAACTTGGTTTGCAGGTACAGTGATGTCAGGAAGGCGGTACTGCAGACAACAGAGAGGTGCAGTCCCTTTGTTAAGTGAACACACTCCTTTGCTTGGCATGGCTTGGCTCAGTTCCTGAAAGCCTGACCAGCTCCAGGTATGGGGAAAGAACTGAGCTGCAGCGACCTCGTTGGCACTGCCTGTCACCTTGCTTCCCTTTCAAATTGCATCCATCCCCCCCACCCCCGCCACTGAACATGCCCTCTAGGGAAGAAAGCACCTCTTGTTTATCTCTGATTTTTTTGTGCTTGGCAAAGGATATCTAACCCAGAGAGAGTTTGCACTTAAAGAGCTAAGAGAAGAGAGTCTTGGTTTTCCCATGGGTGTGGCCCTCTCGGCAGGACCCGCCTGCCCTGCTGGCGGCTGTCCTCACCACTGTCCATGGAGGCTGAGAGCCAGCTCTGCCAAGCAGCCTCTCCCAAACCTTCCTCTCTGCCCGGGGAGCAGGCAAGCGGCACCCCAACTCTTTTCAACACCAATATTGTGCATATTCTCCAGGCTAAGGACAGAAGGGTCACAGTCTCTGCTTCCAAGAGCCCAATCTTTTGACGGGTTTGACCTCTTATCTCTCAGTCAGACAAAAACTTTACAGAGTCCCTGTCATCTCCTCTCCCACCCATCGCATCCTCCACTTCTCTCTTCTGCTCCTCAGGGTAGTGGGTGGAGCAGAGTTTGCTGGGATCCTGGAAAGAGGACTCGTGCTTTCACCCCCAGTTCAAGGCCTGGTTCTCCTCAGAAAGACCAGAAGCCTCACTGACACCTTATGATCAGAAGATGAAACGTCTCACCCCGGGCACTGCGCCACGTAACCGAGACAGCTTGGCTCTCCTCCACCTCCGCCCTCCCGCGGGGGTTCTCTTCACAGCCCCATAAGCTGCCTACAGGCCTGTGTGTAAGCACGGGAATCTCGACCGCTGCTCGCGGTGCCCCCTGAGCTCGGGCACAGATACCCAGCCGTCTCCTCCGCTCATGCACCGGGGTGCCAAACAGACGTCTCACGCCCCATGTGTCTAAAGTCTAACTCTCCATTTGTCCCTCCGTCTTCCCCGGGTTCTCACCCTTCCGGCTGCTTCCGCCTCCCCTCCGCTCACCCCCATATCCAATCACGGGCCCATCACGGGAGTCTTCCTTCAGAATACATCTGGCGCTGGGCCACTCACCGCCTCCCCACCACTGCCGCCCTGCACGAAGCCCTGCGCCAAGCCCCTGTCCGGCACCACCTCCTAATGGGTCTTTCCACCCTCCTACGGGCGCCTCCGCCCCTGCCTCACCCCACACCGGCGGCTGCTGTGATCCTATTAAAATTCTCTGTTACATCATGTCACTCCTCGCAGTAAAGCCATCCCGTTCAGAATAAAATCCAAAGTCTTTACTGTGCCTTCAGAAGTTCTTGGGCCTAAGCGCACAGAAAACCTGGGGAGCTTTTAAAAATGCCAATTCCAAGGCCTCATCCCCAGTCACTTCGATCAGAATCTCTGGGGGTGGGACCAGGCTTTGTCTTTTTAAAAGCTTCTCAGGGGGTCGAAGCACACAGCCAGGCCAGGAACCCCGTGTCACACGGGCTCCAGCAGCCTCTGATGTCCACCCACACTACACACTCCTACTCCCACCGCCCCGGCTCTGCCTAGGACGCTCTTCTCCGGGGTAGACACGATGGCTCACTCACTCCCCACAGCAGCAGATCTCCATCTAAGATGGTACCTCATCAGCAAGGCCTTCCCAGACAAGCCCCCATGTCAAAGGGCAGCTCCCCCTCCTGCCTCCTGCCCCTACGTTTAGTCCTTCAGAGCACTTATCCCCACCTAACAGGTTACTCACTCGCTTGTTCTTTGTCTCCTGTTTGAATGTTAACCCCTCAAGAGCAGGGGCTCTGTCCATCTCAGGCAGTGCTGTATCCTCAGGGCCCACAACAGGGCCTGGTACCCAGTGCCTGGTACTGTTCAGTAAATATGTGTTAAGTGGATGAATTAAATTTCACAGAACCTACTAATGATGTCTGTAGAAAGACTGTATAGAGATCCATTTTCATAAAACTCATACCTTATGAGATATTTAAGAAAGTAAATGACTTTGAGAAAAATTGTGTTTTCAAAAAAATATCCAAAGCAACATAAAGCAATCTGATATATAATGTTGGTAGACAATTTAACAGAATCATTAAACCATCAATCTAGAATAGGAAGCTTTTCTTAGAAAAACTAACAGGTTTCTTTTTAAGAAATGTTTCTTTTTAAGAAATGCTTCTTACCCAAAGTTCTAAAAGGCCCACATTTTTACTTTTCTGATCTTAAATGAAAGAATTTGACCTGCCCTAATTGATCCTGCCTCCTCTTCAACCTGGAAGCTGATTTTTCTGGAGGTGGTGATGCTTAAGTTCTAAGTACTGGTTCTAGGAGAGAAAGCGGAAAAATCCTCAGTGCCTGTGCTGCCTTAGTGTCTGCTTCGTTTTCTAAAAAGTTTATCTTGATAATCTTCAATGCTGAGGTAAATTAAAATTTAAACACGCAACCTGATTCAGACTTGTACTATTTTGTGGTATTACATGAGGTTTCATTTATGAACAATGCTCAGTAAGTATGCTCCATTTTGCTAACCTACAGACATGTGATGTCCCCACAGGATCGTGTGACAGCATTCTGCCTGGGCTTTTTATGGGACCTACTTATAAAATTCCCACACAATTTACAAAAACACAGTCTGAAGAGGGGACTCCCAGTACTTCATTTCTCGCTCCCCTAAAAACATAAAGCACACTAGAAAGACAGGGTGAGATGGACTTTTACCTGTGTGTGTCCGCAGATGTTTCTTTAGCTGAGACACATCCATGAATTTGCGGCGGCAGTGGTTACATTCCGGTAATGAGTGGCCTTGTCGCAACAATAAAAAAAGTGTCAGTGCATATATGCTGTCCCTGCATTTCTTCAGTGATTTGTGTTAAAGCACTTCCCTGAAAAATAATCACTTTAAATATGGTGCTTTAATAACACAACAATTTTAAAATTAAATTTGGTAACAGTTAATAGTTTCCTAGGCATCTCGACTCACTGCTTCCCCATCAGAGGTGGGACCCTTCCAGTCTCCCTAAGTGTTATCTCCTTTTTCCCTCAACGCACTGGTGTCACTGTGGCCAACCGATCTCAAATGATGCTCCCAATCCCCCCTCCATTTATTATCAGTTGGCAGGAAAGAAAAAAGGACAATAGGTGGAGTCAGGCTGCAGAGAGCCTGGACTGACGGCTATGGGGTGGTGACACCTCTGTCCAGGCACCACTAACAGCTAATTGACTGGTGCCCTCTTAGTCAACTGGTGCCTTGAACAATACCAATTTTGCAGGGTTTCTGCGTGTGGCACCGAAACTGCAATATAAAAATTTAATATAAATCACAAGGTAGCAGAGAGTAACCCAAGGACACCTAATTTAGATTGCTTTTTAAGAACTATTTCCCTAAAAACTCATTTATCTTCTACAATAGGAACCTACTGTTTCGGAAACAATTTGTATTTGCGTTTCTCCCCCAGCCAATCCAAATTTTCTCTCACTGTATTGTACCTGTATGAACTCGGTAATGGCTCTTTAGTTGTCTTTTCTGGCTGAAATATTTTCCACACTGATCACATGTAAAAGACTTCTGTCCTGCCAAACAAAACACGCAAAAAACTATAAAGAACTGGAATGCTCACTAATAAGGTAAGTATCACAGTGGGCCCAGATCCCCATTTTCTACAAATAACACAAGTGACTTGTCTACAAACCTAAATGCCTTCAGAGTCTACCACAGTTACATAAATGTGCAAAAGCATGTAAGGCAACAGGGAGTGATGGAGACCGGGGCAGAACTGGAGAATTCAAGTTCCCCCGCAAAGGCATCCAAAGTAAAATAATTCTAAACTCTGGTGCTTAAACAAGTCATGACTGCACACTGCACTGCCGGCAGCCAGTTTATAAACCCTAGTTTAAGGCTCGATGCTGTGCAGAACTCTAAACTACACTCTGACAGGTGCACAATTCTGTCTTTCAACGGTATCATGTGGGGAATGATACGAGGCTGAGAAAAGACCATTAACATCACGGTAATGCCCACCCCAGGAATGGGAACCTGGTGGCAGCTGGCTCCCCGGCGCAAGCCCGCTACCTGAGTGCAGGCTCATGTGCTCCAGCAGCGAGTGCTTGGTGGTGAGAGCCTTGCTGCACACGGTGCAGGTGTACGGCCGCTCGCCTGTGTGCATCCGGGTGTGGACCTGCAGGGAGTGCTTCTGGGCAAAGCCTTTTCCACACTCATTACATTTGAAAGGTCGCTCCCCTGGAATAAGAGCCCCAGAAACATGATGTAAGTAAGAATCTGCACATCCTTCTGTCCCCTCCCAAATTAAAACAACAGTGAACAGGAGAGACAACATCAGCAATAACATTTTGCAAGATGGAGCTAGACGGGTCCTACACCAGCGGTGAGGAGCGCTGAGATACACACAACCTAATTTAAGACAGAGCCTCCACAAGGTCAGGAACTGGTGGCATCTGTTATCTCTGAAAATAGGGGTGAGGGAGGATAAATGACAGTCCGTTTCAAAGGTAGTTAGGCCCCCCAGGTCCAGTCTCCTACTCCATGTAACCAGGAGACTGACCCTCTCCCCAGCAGAAGATGGAGACTGTTCTCTGAAGAGGGTAAATCGGATGAAGGATCTCTGGACTAGGGGTCTCAGGGTTAGAGGTCTCCTAGCGCAGTGGAGCCACTACGACAGGGAGAGCAAGTCAAAGTTCACATCTGGGATGAGACTCCCCCCAGCCTTCTGCCCCCTCCTGCGCTAGACGCAGACAGCCAGGCCCACAGCCCCCAGGTGGGAGGTGGAGCATCTTCTCCTGGAATGCGAAGGGCCGGCAGTAAGAGAGCTGAAAACGTGATGCCGGGTATCAGCAAGATGCCTGCAGGCCCTGTCTACATCTGCAGAGTTGCCAGTAGCTTTTAGCAAACCATTCTTGCATGTAATTAAACATGATTTAAAAAAAATCTTTTAGCAAACCATTCTTGCATGTAATTGAACATGATTAAAAAAAATCACCAGACAGTCAAGGAAGGTCTTTAGTAGTAGAAATAGATACCAAAACGGATAAGAGAAAAAGCAGCTTGCAGAAAACAGACTGCCCAAAGTGAAGAAAGCATTAAAAATTAAAAAATAAGTAAATGTTGTTATTAACAGGCTCACAGAGGATTCTAACTAAAAACAAACAAAAAAAGAATTTAGAGAACAAAAGGGCTCCTAGAAGTAAAAAAAAATAAGAGTAGAAATAGAAAAACAATAAAAGTTGAAAGATAAAGTGGAAATCTCCCAAAAAGTAGAGCAGAAAGTGATGGAAGATAGGAGACAAAAGATAAGAAAATTAGAGGATGAGTCCAGGAGGTTCAACATCCAAATGGGAGGAGTTCCAGAAAGAGAGAGCAGAGTAAACAGAGGGGAATCATCTATGAAATAATTCATGAAATTTTTCTGGAACTAAAAGGTGGTTTTCCAGACTGTATGGATCTACTGGTAACCACTCAAATGGAAGAAAAGAGGCCCACACTAAAGTGATTCAATGCAAAATTGCAGAAACCACTGGGAAAAGGGAAGATGCTACATGCTGCTTTCCTTAATGAATCTCGTAGAACTATTTAACTCCTTAAACTAGCCTCTGTCACAGTTCAACAAATATTTCTCAAGGGTCTATTGTGTTCAAAGAACCAAAATTCAGGGTCTCAGTCTATCCGTACTTAAAATCTCCCGGGAGCTTTTAAAAACACCAACACTCCAGGCAATGAAATCAGAAGCTCTGGGGCTGGGACCCAGGCCCTGGTAGTTTTAGAAGCTCCCTTGGAGACTAAAACATGCAGCCAGGTTGAGAACCACACTGCTGGATGCTGCCAGGTCATAAGACAGCAGGCTGCTGGATGACAGGTTTTAAGTACCAGACCCTATACTTATGCTTACAATTAGGTTGAGGGGTAGATTACAGGTATATAACTACAGCCTGACCCAAAGCAGAGTGAGTTAGGTACGTTAAGAGAGAGCTCAAAGGAGGAGGGATTTCTGGCTAGGGCTGCACTGTCAGCCTAGCCACCATCTGAATGGTGGCTATTCAAATTAATTAAAATAAAATATTCAGGGGCTTCCCTGGTGGCACAGTGGTTGAGAGTCCGCCTGCCGATGCAGGGGACACGGGTTCATGCCCCGGTCCGGGAGGATCCCACATGCTGCGGAGTGGCTGGGCCCGTGAGCCATGGCCGCTGAGCCTGCGCGTCCGAAGCCTGTGCTCCGCAACGGGAGAGGCCACAACAGTGAGAGGCCCATGTACCGCAAAAAATAAATAAATAAATTAAATAAAATAAAATATTCAGTTCTTTAGTCACACTCACCACATGTCAAGTGCTCAAAATACACAAGTGGCTAGTGGCCACCAAAATGGACAGCATAGATATAGAACATTTCCATACTCACAAAAGAGCTATTGGCCAGTACGGGGCTAGAGAGACCAAAAAGGAAAAGGCATTTACAGCTAGATGGCTGAGTGAGAGAGCTGTCCAGACAGATCTGGGCAAAAACACAGCTATGGTCAAGATGAGGAATCTTCAAGAATCATAAAGCATATTAACTTTGGCTACAGCTTGATTCCTGGACATTCAAGCCTTGAACCAACAACTTCAAATAAGTAGAGAGGTTCTGGAATCAGGTTCCTTGGGTTCAATTTCCACCTGTCGCTACACGGATGCCCTGGTCAAGTTACCTTCAGCTTTCTAGACTTAGTCTTTGCATCTGCACAATATTAACTGTCTCACAGGACTGTTGTGAGAATTCAATGCAATAACATGTATACTTTATTACAATGCCCATCACATAGACATTGCACAATAAATGAAAGCTGTTATTATTGTTACTTCTCCAAAACATATTCCAATAAGCTGTGAAAGAGTAATTACCCGTGTGGCTTCTCTGGTGGATTGCTAAAAAGTGATTATACTTAAACACTTTGCCACAGTCTTTACAACGGGCCTCGGGGCCACCGGGGCGCTTCCTCCTTCCACAGACCCTCTTGGCTGAACCCTGGTCGTCTTCATCCCCAACTAGTTTATAATCTTTCAGTTTGACGGACCTCCGAATCCTCCGCTTGCTGCACCGATTCTGGTTGTCCTGCCCATCCTGGATCTTGGGATCACAGTTCTCATCTTTTTCAGCTGGCATTTCCTCCCCTCTACCTGGCTCACAAGCTGGCTCAGATTCTTCCAATTCTTTTGCTGGAATCTGTTCATTCAGTACACCATCGTCTCCCTCTTTAACCACAAAGTTTTGTCTATTCTGAACTGAATTGTTCACTCTCAGCTGTATTTCTTCCTCTGCAGCCAGTTCTGATTTCCCCTCCTGCAGACTGTTGACTTTTCTTGGTCTTCCCCGTTTCCGCTTTGGATGATCATTTTTCTTATTAGAAATAACAACCACTGGAGCGCCAGCTGTGTTCAAAGTCGGTGGCTTTGGGGAGCTATGATTATTTTGAAAGTCTGTGTAAGCCTTTACCAGGTCATAGACTTTTAAGAACTGGGCAGTAGCCAGGATTTGTTCTGTACTTTTCTCACTGGCCTGGAGACAACCCGTGTAGATAAATTCCAGCAGGATACTAAACGTGTCGGCAACCATGCCTTCCAGCATATAAATGGACTGGCCAATCTCCCCCTCTTCAGCAAACATCATTGAGAAGTATTCACTACTGGCAGCAAGTAAGGCTTTGTGGGCCCGGAAATGCACATTCTCCACGATTAAAGTAATGTCACAGAGGAAGCCTTTCTTCCTCTGATCCTCGAAACTGGCCAGGATGGTGTCACTGTGAGTGTCTGAGTGTACAACCAGCTGCCCAGAAGGCTCTGATGATGTTTCTGCCATTTTCTTTAGAAGCCCAAGAAGGATTAAACCTGAAATAAGAAAATAATGTTTAAAAAGGAGGAGGCATTCTCTAACAAGATTAATCCCAGCCCAAAGGAACCTACTAGTCACTTCACTTTGTTAGCTAAATTTCATCATTTACCACTTTTAAAAGACTATTTAAAAACTTAGCTTTGGGTTCTCATTCCTATTGTACCATTACCCAGCTGGGTGAACTTCCGACATCCACGTGACCTCTCAGGGTCTGTTTTCTGCTCTGTAAAATGAAGGAATTGGGCTCAACCATCTCTAAAGTCCTTCCCTGCACTAACTTTCCATAGTTGCACAAATAGAAGAATGAAAACTACAGTGTCGTCGATTTTACATATTATTAGCCATTTTGTCTGTGACACAAAAATAGAAAGAGCGAAGAAAAACAAAGTGAATTGGGGTAGCTGCAATGAAGTAATAATAACGTATCCGGCCTCCCTCTGGAAAGGCGGCGCGGACCGCCCAGGCTGGCGCCCGACGGTGCGGGGAGCTGAGGGCGCGCGATTCCCCGGAGCCCGCCGAGCTGGGAGCGGGCCGCGGGGGAGGCCCCTACCTCCGACCCTGGACCTCTTGGGCCGGGCCCGCGAGCTGCCGGCTGGGGAGGGGTCGACACGGCTGCGGTGCCGCGCCACCGACGGATGGCCAGTGGCGGACCTACCTCTCCGGACGCCCTGCAGAGTCCAAATCGCGGGTGGCCCACACGGGGCCTGGCGGGCGCACCCACGCCGGGCCCGCCCAGGCCCCCAGCTCCGCCCGGCCAGCCTCTGCCGTCTCCGGGCCGCGCGGCTTCCGCCCCTGCGCCGCCGCCGTCGCCGCAGCCAACACGGAAGCGCCGGCGCCGGGACCCGCCTGCGCGGACGCCGGACCACGTGGCGCGCGGAGGCGCCCGGGGGCGGGGCGGGGTGGAGCAGAGCCTGAGGTCCCCGGAGGCGCCGCCAACGGAGTCCTGGCAGGTCTGGTGTTTGAGGTGAGTGGGGGGCAGAGGGCAGTAGTGGCGTTGTCCTCTGCAGTTATGGAAGTTTTATATCCTATTAGTGGCTCACTGACACCTTAATCAATTTAGTCTTTTCTCCTTTCTGGACGCTGAAGCCGGCTTTCAGGTCTCTCATGTGTGCCGAATGAATGAAAGCGCCTTTACGTTCACCGTCATCGTCGTCATCATCAGCATCAACATCAGCATCAAAACCATCATCCAATGCCTGAGTCCAAGGGCCTGAAGAGAGAGCTGCAGTCAAACAGATCTGGGTACTGAGTGATCTTGATCAAGTTACTTATCCTGTCAACCTTGTTTACCTTACTTGTGAAATGGAGAAGTTGACACCAGTGCCAACACTGGGCGGCTGTGGGGTAAACAAGATTAAGTATGAAATGGGCTTAATTGTTTAATTCATGTCTACTATCATTAAAACGATCATTATTGTTCAGACTTTCAGCATCTTTCTTCAGTAGACTATTAAGGGTTTCTAACTAGCCTGAGTTGCAGTGTTGTTCCCTCCAATACACAGGAATACAGGAGATCTTTCCAAATGCAGATCACATCCAGAGACCGAAGTCACTGCCCTGCTTAGGATCCATTTCTGGGCTCCTTTTTCTGTTTCATTGATTTATTCATCTATTCTTTCCCCAAGACAATTACAGTAGCTTATACTCTTGTAGTCAGGTAGTGTTAGTCTTCTGACTTTGGGCTTCTCCTTCAATATTGTGCTGGCTATTCTGTGTTTTTTTGCCTCTCTAAATAAACTTTAGAATCAATTTGTAGATATCCACAAGACAACTTACTGAGATTGGGATTGGGATTGCATTGAACATATAGATCAAGTTGGGAAGAACTAACATCTTGACAATATTGAATCTTCCCACTCAGAACATGGAATATCTCTCCATTTCTTTAGTTCTTTGATTTCGTTCATCAGAGTTTTGTAGTTTTATTCATATAGATATTTTACATATTTTGTTAGATTTATACCTTAGTACTTATTTTATTTGGGTGCTAATATAAATGGTATTGTGTTTTTAATTTCAACTTCTACTTGTTCATTGCCAATATATATGAAAACAATTGATTTTTATATATTAACCTAATATCCTGCCATCATGCTGTAATCACCTATTAATTCCAGGAGGTTTTGTTGTTGTTGTTGATTCTTTTGGACTTTCTATATAGTCATTGTCATCTATGAATAAAAAAAAAATTCCGCGCTTCCCTGGTGGCACAGTGGTTGAGAGTCCGCTTGCCAATGCAGGGGACCACGGGTTCGTGCCCCGGTCCGGGAGGATCTCACATACCGCGGAGCAGCTGGGCCCGTGAGCCATGGCCGCTGAGCCTGTGCGTCCGGAGCCTGTGCTCCGCAACGGGAGAGGCCACAACAGTGAGAGGCCCGCGTACCACAAAAAAGAAAAAAAAATTCCTCCTCCCCAATCAGTATACATTTTATCTTCTTTTCTTGTCTTACTGCATTAGCTAGGACTTCCAGTGTGATATTGAAAAAGAGTAGTGAGAGGGTACAACCTTGCCTTATTTCTGATCTTAATGGGAAATCTAGTTTCTCACAATTAGGTATGATGTAAGCTGTGGATTTTTGTAAATGTTGTTTATCAAGTAAGGAAATTCTCTAGTGCTATTTCACCAAGAATTTTTATCATGAACGGGTGTTGGATTTTGTCAAATTCTTTTTCTGCATCTATTAATATGATCATGTGATTTTTCCTCTTCAACCTGTTAATATGATGGTCTACATTAATTGATATTTGAATGTTGAACCAGTCTTGCATATCTGGGATAAATTCCACTTGGTTGTGACGTATAATTCTTTTTATACTTGTTGGATTCAATTTGCTAATATTATTGTTGAGGATTTTTGCATCTATGTTCATGAGAGATATTGGTCCATAGTTTTCTTGTAATGTCTTTGTCAGGTATTGGTATTAGGGTAACGTTGGCCTCATGGGATGAACTAGGAAGTATTCCCTCTGCTTCTGTCTTCTGAAAGGGACTATATAGAGAACTGACATAGTTTCTTCTTTAAATGTCTGGTGGAATCACCAGTGAACCCATCTGAGCCTGATGCTTTCTATTTTGGAAGGTTATTATTTATTAAGTTTCATTATCAATATAGGCCTATTCAGATTGTCTATTTCTATTTCGTATACCATAAAATTATCATAAGGAACAAGGGAAAAATGAAAACAATTTTGGAGGGAAAGTCCCTGGTGGTCCAGTGGTTAGGACTTGGTGCTTTCACTTTCGAGGGCCCAGGTTCAATCCCTGGTTGGGAAACTAAGATCCCACAAGCCACGCAATGCAGCCAAAAAAAAATTTGTTTCTTTGGACAAACAAAAACTGAAATCACTGACTGTCAACAAACCCTACCCTAGGAAGGAAAATAATGCTAGGAGGAAAGTCTGAGTTGTAAGATGGAATGGTGAGAGACGAAAAATGAAAAATCTAAACAAACACTGATTATGAAAAGAAAATGCCTAATTTGGATCGCAAACAAGTAGACTAGATCTAAAATATTGAATAAAAATAGCATTTAAGATGGGAGCTGGTGATTGGTATTAAGTGTTTTAAGGATAGAGGTATTGATTGCCTTTAGAGTAAGTATTCATGTTAAGAATAGTGGTAACCACTCAATGGATATAAATAGAATGCAGGCACTTCAAAACCCTTAGAGGAGAAAACGGAATTAAAAAGTCCTTAGTCAATACAAAAGAAGGAAGGAACAGATAAAAAAAGAATTGGAGAATATGTTGAAAAGTTAGGCAGGGCCCTTACAAGGCCTTTTATGCTGTATTAGTCAGAGTTATCCAGAGAAACAGAACCAATAGGATATATAGAGATTTAGATTTATTATAAGAAATTAGCTTATATGATTATGGGGGCTGGGAAGTCTTAAATCTGCAGTATAGGCCAGCAGGCTCAAGACCCAGAAGAGCTGATGGTGTAGATGAAGTCTGAAGGTATGCTGCTAGAAGATTCTCTTTTGCTTCGGGAGGCTGGTATTTTTGTTCTATGCACATCTTCAACTGATTACATAAGACCCACTGACATTATGGAGGGCAATCTGCTTACTCAGAGGTCATTGGTTTACATTTTAATCTCATCCAAAACACCCTCCAAATTGACACATAAAATTAACATATACCAAGAGTAAGGAATTTTGATTTTATTTTAACTGAGATAGGGGGCCATTGGAAGATTCTAAAATGGGACTGATGAACCTGATTATGTATTTTAAGAGTATCCAGGTACTAGATGAAAAGTAGATCCTAGAGGGACATGAGTAGAGGTATAGAGACTAGATGAAATCAGTGCAAAACATGAGAAAAGTCCAGACTCATGGTATATTTTGGAGGTAGTTCTCTTTGACAGGGCTTGTTGAGAGAGTGGATGTGGGAGTGAGGGAAAGAATGTGATCAAGGTTAATCCCTAGGTATGAGGCCAAATCAACTGAGTATACGGTATTACCATTAACTGATCTGGTGGAAAACTGGAGGAAGAAAAGTTGGGTGGATAACAAATATGGGGTGGACATATTGAATTTGAGATGTCAACTAGATAACCAAGTAAAGATACACAGTAGGCAATTATAGATAAGAGTCTGGAGTTCAGAGGTGAGAAAAGAATTTGAGATATTAATATTTGAGTTATCAGGGTATAGCCTATAAATTGTTGTAAGTAAAATCACTTACAGATAAAGAGGGAGTTTTTCTCTTTCTCCACCAAATCCATTGTCCACCCTTGTCTCCATCTTTGGCCCTGGGAGGTTGCAAGGACTTCATCAGCAGAGCCCAGCACATACTGGCTTCTGGGTGGATTGAGTCAATGGAGAACTTGGCGGGAGTTTGAAGGAAGGAGAGGGCCATGATCAGCTGGCAATTGAAAGTTGGTGAAAGTCCTTTGCCGTTACGAAGGGCATCAGAAAACATCTTTGTAGGCTATGATAGTTGACTGGTAACTGTAGCTGGAAGAAACTATAGTCCAAGGCTCATTATGACTGAAAGGGATTTGAAGGGAACAGAAAGGCAACTGACAATGTTCAATGCCAATGGGGCATTTTCTAGGGACTATAAAGCACTTTATAGGGATTTTATAGCACTAATTCAGTAGTGCTCCAGTTTCTAGGCTCCATATCTCCTGTACACAGGGGTGGTGTGTATCTGTTTGTATTTTTATCTCTTACCCTAGTCTGGGAGAGTTCCTTGTAAATATGCACATGCCTGTATAGGCTAAGCAGTTTTCAACATGCCTGGCTCACAGGTTTGGGGAATGTATGTGTTCCTTAAGCCTTGGAATGACTTTCACCTCCTGGTTAGAATATTAATTTTGAAAGGTCCATTTAATTTAGATGTTACCCTTCTAAGTATTATTCCCAGAACCACCCATAATTAAGGGACCTCAGGCTTTGCAGATATACCTCTACTCAGGCCTTCATTTGTAAAAGCAAAACACAAAGACCAAAAAAGATAAAACAAAAAAAATCACCCACAGTGAGACTGAGGCATACCTATATAAAATATATCTCTCATTTTTTTCCCTGTTCTTGAACTCCTTCTCCTTCACCAATGAATTTATGAAAACTTTTAATAAATGCACTGAGAATAAAATGAAATATATAATAAAACTGAAAATGTTTTTGAAAAACCATAGTATTTATTACTTTGAGTTTTGAAGAATTTAAAACCACAGCTCACAACATATTCTGAAATTAATTCTTGGTGCCTTAAAGAATTAAATATAAACACACACACACACACACACACACACACACACACGAAGAAAACGAAATAGAATATTTATTAAATCTCTGAAGATAGAAGAACTTCCAGAGCTTAGAAAAGTATTCAATATCGTAAGAGGAGGATGAACAGCTCTTACTTTGATACCTAAAAAATAGGACTTATTTACTGTGTATATTACATAAAGAATTCATGCAAAACAATTTAAAAATACCCAGTGAGTAAGAGCAAAGGGCATGAAAAAATAATTCACAAAAGAAGAAAGGCAACTGATGACCAACATATGTAATAATGTTCAATATCACTATTAATTCAAGTTAAAGTAACAAGGTTCTGCTTTCCGCCCATTTATTCTTATGGGTCTCAATTCCTGTTACTAAGCCGCCTTCCAAATAGCAATTCACAGTGTTCCCAGGAGTGCCCAAGAGCACCACTTTCATCACTATCATTTAGCATCATCATCTTAGTTTTTTTAAATTCATATCCTTTCACCTTGTACTTTTGTTTCCCAGAATTTATATCAGGCTAATAATCCCAAATATGGTGAAGGAAGTTTCATTACAGCATTTTAAAATATAGTACAACCGTACATAGTCTAGCAATAGGAATGGTCAGATATAGTATATCCACTTGATGTATCTGAGTGTTAATTGGAAAGGAAGTGCAAAATCCTTTGCCTACTTTTCCGTATTTCACTGACTGTAATTATATTACTTTTTGTCTTAGGGTCTGTCAAATGGGCACTACCTCTCCTTCCTGGGTGAAATTATATGTTCTTTTAGTTGTAGTAAATATGACATCTAAACAAGCTATGAAAGAGGCACAGGCTGGTTGAGCACTCTCCCTGACCCTTGGATGGGCATTGCCTCAGCCTCTTCCTGAAGTGGTCGGGTGGCAGCCTTGAGCGTGGGGGTAGTGAGCCCCAGTGAGCACCGAGGGCTGGCCACTCACTCTCTTACTGCTTCACTCAGCGAAGACATTCAGGGTCCCTGGACACCCAGTCAGAATATTCTTTCATCGTATTCAGGACACCAGTTGATGGATTATTTATAATAATATGCAAGCATAATTTCTAAACAAAAGACTTTAATAACAGGTTTTTAAATGATGCATGTTCTCCTTTCTCATTGGAGAAATGTCATTCTCCCTTCCTAGGGACACAGACCTCTTGACCTAACTTGCTAAAGAAAACACAACTTGCAACCATTACAGGTGGGGTGTGAATGCATGTAGGGGGTGGGGCTAGGGAGTCTTGGGTTCAACAGAAAAAATTTTCCTGTGTCTTCTGTAATATTTTTATATTCTAAAGTACACGCACATGCACACGCACATGCACATGCCTGCACGAGTGCCCAAAGGGCTCTGGCCAATGAAATGCCCTAGGAATACTGCCACGGTTATGGTGGTTTCCGAGATGGACTTACAGTGTAGGAGGTGGTAAAGGAAGAGCAAGGCTCTGGAGTCAGTCTGATCAGGGTCTGAATCTGGATTCTACTACTTATGTGATCTTGGGTAAGAAACTCTTCTCGTGTGTATTAATACAATGTGTGAGAATTTAATAAGGTACTGTATGTAAAGCCAGTAGCACACAGCAAACAGCCTGGAATGGTAGCCCTGTCTGTGGTTATTCTAAATAGAGTCCTACATGTAATGAACTGTAATTTGCATGCGAGTGTTAGGGACCTGGAATGTCCAGAGCTATAAGCTGCTCTGGAAATTTGATTCCCCACTCCCTACCCAATGCTCCTACCTGCTACACTCTATTAAATAGATTTACTTGAAGGAAGACACTCTGTGGAGACAGGGATGAAAAGGGAGAATCACATGGCATTTGGTCCCTTGCTCAGCTCAGGGATTAAGTTTCTCCCTCCTTAGGAGAGAGGGAGCATTCATCCCACTTCTGTGCAGAACTCAGCAGCTCCAGAACAATGATGGATGAGCTGTGAGATTTCTCACTCCCTTGGGTTTGTACAGTTCTCAGAGTGAAGCCATATTATAGAACAAGGTCCCCAGAAGATGGCAGATATCCAGTGGGTGTGGACTTGCTCTGGAGCCTGTGAGATACTCCCTACCTCTCAAGAGATTCCTGGGGGTACTTTGCATGACTACTGCCCTTCATAAAGGTGAGGGAGCTGAAGCAATAAAGTTTGGGTTTAATTGCTAAAGGAAACTTCGTATACCCATAGAAGAAAACACAATGGCTGAGGAGGCCTGTGGACACGTTAAGAACACTGTGGGAAGATGGTAAATTAGCAGTACTAAGAACTGTGAAGAGAAGAGTGAGTGGTGCCTTACGTTGCTGGTAAAACCTGGCAGCTACTGACAGCTCCCAGTCTCCTGAAAAAATAATGATTCATCTATGGGTATATCAGTAACTCTTCAAAGACTTTTGGGGTTTATCCTGACTTTGACAATAGGCTTCTAGTTTTTGTTTAAAACTTGTTTTATTATTAAATATATCATATAAAAATATATAAAACAGGCTTCTAGTTTTTAATTAACGTTGTTGAAATTGTAGGTATCGGAGACAACGTGAATGAATCTGAAGGGCATTACGCTAAGTGAAATAAGCCAGACAGAGAAAGACAAATACTGTATGGTATCATTTATATGTGGAATCTAAAAAAAAAAAAAAGGTCATACTCATAGAAGCAGAGAGTGGAAGAGTGGTTGCTAAGGGTTGAGGGGAGGGGAGAAATAGATAGGAGATATTGATCAAAGGGTACAAACTTTCAGGTATAAGATGAATAAATTCTGAGGATCTAATGTACAGCATGGTAACTGTAGTTAATAATATTGTCATGATACTTGAAATTTGCTAACAGTGATTCTTAAGCATTCTTACTACACAGACACACACACAAAGTAACGATGTGAGGTGATAGATGCATTAATTAACTTGATTGTGGTAAATATTTCACAAGGTATACCTATATCAAAATCATCACGTGGTAAAGTTTAAATATGTATAATTTTATTTGTCAATTACACCTCAATAACGGTGGGAAAAAAGAGCTAAATCATTCATTTTAGAGTTTAAGAAACAAAGCCTCGTCGAAACTGAGATTTACCCAAGGTTAAATAAGATAATGGTTGTACCTTTCATTTTTTTAAAGAGACAATCTTGCTATTTCACATGCTAGATTTCTTATAGTCCTGCTGAAAAACTGATAATCTTATTTTTAAAATCTCATTCAAATTCAATTTAGTAATTTTCCTCTAGCATATACTTCTTGATAATGTCATGTGAAAAGACTCCAGATTTCATCCTTCTCAAATATCCAGGCGATTTCTAACTACAGAATAATGTATCAAGTAAAGCAGCAGCCATTTAGTTACCTCAAAATCCATTTATTTTGTTGGGAAAATGATAAAGTATCTTTAGGTTCACGAAGTTTACCAACAACTCCCTATGTTAAAAGTGTAACCAATATTTCTATTTTATTTATATCCATGTTAATTTTGTTTCTTGAAGCTTTCTAACATTTACTGCATAAATGACTTTACATTTAACAGAGACTGACTTTTCTGCTGAAAATATTAAAAAGGAAAATGAACAGTAGATTCATTAAGTAAAATAAGTTACCTAAATATTCTAAATGGAATTCTAAATGGAATAACTTTTGTTAAAACCTCAAAGTTCAGGCAAAGAGCAATAAACTTTACAATTATATGAAAACGTAGGCTTACAGAAGAGCACTCCTTCCTGGCTGGCAGAGGTCTGAATTCATTTGAAGTCTCGCAGCCGTGTTGTATCACTCAGGAGGGAAAAGTACGTCAGGGAGGGCCAGATTTTCAATCTATTTGCTTTTTATCCCTTTCAGGTAACTCTTAAGATTCTGGGTGCAGTTACCCAAGCATTCTATCCATTGACTGGGTCTATATTTCTAAGAGAGAGAAAGGTCTGTAATTTATGATCGAAGTCAATGGGTCTAAACTGAGGTTCCTTGTATTTTCTGGTCATCTTGGCACCCAGGTATGTAATGAGTTCACATCTCTCCATAAACTGCTCCATCTTCTTCTTATATTTTTTTCTTGTGTACTCAGAACCTTTGGGATTAAAGGCTGTAGAAAATTTCACAGGACTGTGAATGTTTTTTGTTAGGTTAGTGAGTCATTATATTAAAGAGAAGGAGAACTTCGTGTGTGATTGAGTTGCACAGCTATGGCCAAGAAGATATCCAAATCCCAAATAAGATTTGGGGATTATTCTATTTTAGATCATAATTGTCTCTATTCACCTTCCTATATGGAATGGATTATTGAGTGCTGATTAGGTTACTCGTAGCCCCTGCTTTAAAAACTAGAAACTCAGTTTTGATATTTTTGCTAAAATATTTGCTACCAACACCGCACACACCCCATGCAAGTGACCAACCCAACTCAACAATCCTATTTATTACATTATACTACAATTAATATTAAATTAGTTCTGAGTAGCATATCATTTCTAGCAAAAAATAAATAAAAGACATACCTTTTAGATGAAATGCTATATAGAGTAGCGCAGATCTCTGTACACTTAAGAAGGGGAATTTGGGCTTTAAGCATCCTGCTGCATTCATGGCTTTAATTAGAGCAGTTGCGATACCCTGCAGGTAGGGAACGGATTATGTGTATATTTGAATTTGTTTTATTTTCTTGTGGCAAATAGATAAAGAGGTTAGTTATTCTTTGCCTCAGATAGCCTCCTGGGGTTGAGGATGGAGCTTACAAAGATAGTTAAATGAACTCTTAGCCAGCAGGACAGAAACACAAAATACATTTGATTAGGAAAAATAAAAACTACAAAGTGGCTTAGCGCCAGCTAGGTGATGGATACGTGGATTTCATTACACAGTTCTATTTCTATATGTTTGGCATTTTCCATAACAAAAAGTTAAAAAAGAAAGGAGGGGACACTGGGCTTTGAGTTGTCTTGGCCCATCTCTGCTTCCATTGCTCAGAACTGGCCAGCTTGCCTCCCACCCTCAGGACCCTGGGCCACCTGACCAGGAATTCCAGAGACCACAGTTATCACTGCAGTCGAGATTCTGGAGCCCCAAGCAGGAAAAGAAGAGAACACCCTTCTCTGGGTGAGTGTCATCTTGCCTTTTGATATTAAACTAGATTGAAAGCTAACCATCTAGGGCAGCTGAAAAAAAGCAAAGTTAGGATTAGGAATTTGTAAGAAAGGTATGAAATTGTGCCGTAGGCAACTGTTTTATAGAAAAAAATTTTTTAAAACCCTTTAAAATAGTGTTTGGCTACTGATAAATTTGACTATATTCAGAAAGAGGTATATCTAGAGAAATAAGATGTGATTGAGTAGATAGCTTCATCCAGATTTTGAGCAAAGTATGTGTTTGGTGGTTCAGTTGTGGTGACACCTCAACTCAACTCTTTTGAGCAGGGGAAAAAAACCTCTTAGAGACTGAATTTACACATTTCAGATTAAGAAAAAGTTTTACAAACACTGAAATTCAAAATAAGAAACAAACTACAAGTCAGATGTAAATAATTATCTTACTCTTTTTTCACTGTAGTGCAGGTATTTGGGAATTAGCTATGGAAACAGGGGCTTTTCTCACATTTTATTTTCACAACCACTCAAAACCAAAATAGGTTGAAAGTGGATTTGCAGGGCTTCCCTGGTGGCGCAGTGGTTGAGAGTCCACCTGCCGATGCAGGGGACAGGGGTTCGTGCCCCAGTCCGGGAAGATCCCACATGCCGCGGAGCAGCTGGGCCCGTGAGCCATGGCCGCTGAGCCTGCGCATCCGGAGCCTGTGCTCCGCACTGGGAGAGGCCACAACAGTGAGAGGCCCGCGTACCACACACACAAAAAAAGTGGATTTGCAGCTTAACATCAGGAAACTCTGCCTTGAATTTCATTGTTACCAAAATTAAAATTATTGTTAAAGAAGAGATTGCTGTAGTCTTCTAAAATCTATGCATAGAAACTCATGTAAGTGAACCTGTTCGAGATATCCAGGCAAAGGCAGACTAGTGAGATACATCGGTTCCTTTAACGGGGGAAGTTTGTAAGGAAGCTTCTGATCCCAGTATTTCAGTGGTGACCTAAGAACACAAAATCCATTAGACAGATGCCCACAGATGCGCTCATTGTGTGTACACAGGAAGGTGGACACACAAGAGACAGCTGAAAGATAATGTTCATTGCCTGTTTTTCTCCGGTGGAGAAAATGATACAAGTGGGAAGACTGGGGCTCCTAGAAATTCATGACGGCCAGCTTTGCCTGGGTCCCTAGCCCTGCTCAGCTCTCCTCAGTGTTCTTATTTTTCACAGCAACTATATAAAGCTTCCTTTATTGCCCTCACATTTCTAACCCTCCCAGTAACCCCCACATGGGGGCCAGGCTATCCAAGAAGAAGCATCAGAATGAAACTTCCTCAACTGCTCACCACAAGCAGAGCCACACATAGGCTCCTTTCTCCACACTGGAGCTTACCTCCCAGCTAAGATCAGTCTCCACACATTCTTTGCATCCCTGTTCCACCCTCTCTCCAGAAATCTTAAATAGCAATTTCTCTCTCTCCCACCTTTGGTATTTCCTTCTTTATTGGATCCTTCCCAGGCACCTGCATTTTAACATGCTCGTACCTTTCCCATTGAAGAAAAAAGAAAATCCTTTTTTCACTCCTTCACTCCTTCAGTCCTATATCCTTTCCAGCAATTAATGTCTTTTCTCTTTTTACTGTTAAATTTCTTCAAACATTGATCTTCACTAGAGGTCACAAACTACTGCACAAATTCTATCTGCAGATGTGATTTGATCCACATTGTAATTTTTAAGAAACAGAACCAGTCACAAAAGTTTAA
The DNA here is from genome assembly GCF_003676395.1 of Aethalodelphis obliquidens. Taxonomy (NCBI): domain Eukaryota; kingdom Metazoa; phylum Chordata; class Mammalia; order Artiodactyla; family Delphinidae; genus Aethalodelphis; species Aethalodelphis obliquidens. Next base: position 49,158,147 of record NW_020837947.1, on the reverse strand, counting down.
ACATCAGATAAATGTAAGAAGAAATTTGGTTTCCAGCTTCTTGTGAAAAACAGAAATGTGTGGCAGTAGGTAAGTAACTGCTGCCCCTTCAGCTATGTGTATGTATATATGCACGTGTGTGTGTGTGTGTGTGTGTGCACTCACATATGTATCTATCCCAGCATGATGCAGTTAACATAGATATTCAGTAAATGTTTGTGACTTAGTGAATGGTCTCACCTCAAAAATTTCTCAAGTTTTTCTCTACTCTCACAGATATATATACGATCACGATATTCTAAAGCATAGTGAATGCTACCAGGTACTAGGGCTTCGTATCTGAAAGACAAAGGAACAAACAAAAACAACTATGTATTGTATAATTAATATGCAGTACTGTATAAATAAAGTGTCAAAATATTTTATTTTTCTATCTTTGCCACTCAAGGAAGAAATAGAACATTTTCCAGTTAAGCAATAGTGACCTTTTGATCAAAATGTTAAGACTGTTATATGGACCACTTATTCCGAGTAGAGCTGTCATCCTGTACTTGCACGAGGGCAAGGACTTGCCTTTGTTTGCCATCCTGATAGGTCACTGGACAGTAGCCCTGGAGCTCGGCACACTTAGGGAACCGGCTCTTCAGCTCCGACAGTGTCAGCCTTTTGGGCATCATGTCGGCAGACGGGAGAGGATGAGGTGCTAATGGAGGCACGTATAATTCGGGATTCTCCAAAAATCTCTATAAGAAAAGATTACAGCAACATGACCGCTTGAGACAGGAATACTATGCCAATGAGAATCCACTGAGGCTCTCTTGCTACTGTCCCCATTTTCAGTAGCAATGTTCGTCCTTCAAACCATCTGAGAGCTGCTTTCTGCACTACTATAGCTCCTTCCCTGACTGCAAGTGCCTTATAGTAATACTTGCAACTGATTTCATGTAAGGTCTCTCCTACTTTCACTCACTCACTCACTCACTCACTCACTCATCTACTTATACAGAAAACATTTGCTGAGCTCTTACTATGTCCCAGGCACTGGAGTGCATAGTCTTCCTGTCCTACAGTATAACTAACTAGGTGGGTGCCCTTTGGCAGGTGAATTAGCTTCTCCAGCTTCAGTTATCACTCTAAAATGAAGGGAGCAGACCAGGTACATGACCTCTAATGTCACTTCCAGTTTTAAAATTCTGTGATTATCATTTAAATAAGCAGGAAGAAATAAATGTCTTTTTCTTAAAGTGATAAAAAGTTCAAATTCTTCAGAGGAAAATAAAATGTTCAGAGGCACCTGATTAGTTTTCAACTACAACCTTTTTATATCACCAAATTATGGTCATTATAATATCAGAACAAGTCTGTATTCTGTTGCATTAAATAGCAATATATGGTACACAGGAAATTAAAGTGATAGAAAAAAGTTGAAAGCACAGGAGACATACGTCGGTCTTACTTCATTTCTACTGACTCTGACTTCCCTTCTGCACCCTTTGAACGGAATCCCCACCCAGATGCTCAGCATCCCCTTCACGGGCGGGCTCACCCTTGGGTCTCCCTACCTGTTAAGCTGACCCAGGTGGAGGGTCCATCACTGAACTTCTGCTTTGTGCCAAAATATGTCTTGGGATGCAGTCTTAGGACTGGACTCTGAGGTGCCTCATTGAATCCAGGGTCACAGTTTCCAAAATTGGGTCTCCTGGTCCCCAATTCCTGGGTGTTCCCAGCTGTGCCCACCCCTTCCTGTTTGGTGAATTCTGAGACCGGTATTTTCTTTCCCTGGTAAATATTTGGAGTTAGGAACAAACTTACATTCAACTTCTCCTGAGAACTCATTTTATAATAGTGCCCTCTGAACTCTGCTGCAAATTCCAAGGAATCAGTTAAAGAGCAATCAACTAATTCATGTGATTCTGCCAGGCTGACAGGGCAGAACTGTCCAAATTCGCCCAGGCGAGAAATCAGTTCTTCAGGTGAGATACATAACTTGTCAATGCAGGCGGCTTTTCCTGTTATGAACAGATTAACTATTATCTTTTTTTCAGAGAAAACACAATCATTTTCAAAATGAAAATAATTTCAATTATGCTAGTACTATACAAAGGAGTACACATTGTAAAATTCCACAGAGTAAAAAGTAAAAATTTCTCTTCACACCTCCATCCTCTCAATCCAACATCCCTTCTGAGAGGTAATCACTGTTGAGTTTGTATCTTTTTCAGATTTTTTTATACATTTGCATATACACATATATATATTTTTTGCATATAAGATGCTTGTGCCACTATACTGTAAACATTATTCTGCAACTTGCTTTTATCAGTTAGTCATGGCCTTTGACACCTTTCCATATCAGTTTATATGATTTACCTAATTCCTTTTAATTTATGCACAGTATTCCACTGTATAAATGTACATATAGTTTACTCAACCAATTATCTGTTGATAAATGTTTTGGTTGTTTTTAATTCTTAGCTATTATAAACTATATGTTATAAACAATATATATGTATATACACACACATATATGTACATGTATATATACATAGCCACTTACACACACACATCAATTTGCTACATATTTAAATTTTTTCTATGGGATAGATTTCAGGAAGTGAAAACAGTTTGTTGACATGATGTTACTGACACAAACCTCTCCCTGTGCCCTGACGGCTCCCAAGACAGGGGAAGAAACATTTTCCCAAAAGTAACTAGGTTTACCCTAACAACTCTATTTAAAAAAAAAAAAAGCCCCCAAGTGCATTCAATGGACAAGTTTAAGAGTTTTCTCTCTAGTATTCCACTAGAATGGGGACTCCAAAACAATATGAGATGTTACAGAAAATAAAATTACTTTTTTATACATCTTAATTATAATGAGTAAATTTTGATCCCAATATATTTTGTTAATGGTCCTTTTCACCAGTGAAAAGTTTCATTTTTTTTTATTATGCCAAGGAAGGTCTTACACTAACACTAAAATTATGAAGAATAAATCATGGATTAATTTGTTATGTGACAGTGTAAACATAAAAGTAATCCTTAGGATTGGAGTGATGTGTCTATAAGCCAAAGAATGCAGAGGATCGCTGGCAACACTGGAAGCTAAGAGAAAGAAATGAAACAGATACTCCCCTTGAGCCTTCAGAGTGAGGACAGCCCTGCCAATGCCTTGATTTGGGGCCTCTGGCCTCCAGAACTGTGAGAGAATACATTTCTGTTGTTTAAGTCACCCAGTGTGTGGTAATTTGCTACAGAAGCCTTGGGAAACTAAAACAGGTACATGAGACTATGGTTTCTGTCCTGTTGGCATTCTTTCTTGCCTTATCTTGTTCACTTGGTATAGCAAGCTGCCATGTTGGAAAGGTCCATATGGCAAGGAACTGAAGGTGGCCCCCGGCCAAACAGCTGGCAAGAAACTGAGGCCCTCAGTCCAACAGCCTTCAAGGAACGAAATCTTGTCAACAATATATGAATGGGTATGATAGTGGATTCTTTCCCATTAGGGCCCTCAGGTGAGATCTTAATCCTGGCCCACACCTTGACTGTAGCCTTGTGAGAGACCCTGAAGCAGAGGACCCAGTTAAGCTGTGCCTGGATTCCTGCCCCACAGAAACTGTGAGTGACTGTGTGTGTGTGTTGTTTTAAGCTGCTAAGTTTCGGAATAATTTGTTATGAAGCAATAGACAAACAAATCCACTATTCCATCCATTGTTTATGATACAAACGAAAAGGCTAAGAAGCCCCAACCGTCCTTTCCTAAAAAGAATATTACACTATAATACTACATTGGTGTAATATTATTCTAAAGTATTATAACGCACAGTACTATGGTATAATAATAGTGTTGTTTAAGTATATAGTATTATATAGTGCTATAATATTATACTATATGGTACTATACAGTTTTACACTTGTATGTTGCTCTTTAGCTCAGATGTGCTGACCTCACCAATCCTGACAGGTTTAGTGACAGGGTAATTTAGACTCAAATCACTTTAAGTCCTAAAAGACACTCAAGTATCTCTTTTTCTGATTCTTGGGATAGTCTTGATGACATGTGGCAATGTCTATATATCCTTTTCTGGAATGTGGCAGAATGAGGAGGAATCTCTTTAGTTTTCTAGCCCTGACCTTGCTCCATCTCATTAGTGAGAATAAACTGGCCCCCTGACAGGGGACGGTTATTTGAATAACATACAAAGCAAGTGGAGAATATAAAAAAAAAAATCAAAACTAAATTCAAACAATCAGGTATAGATTATCAGGTAGATGCTAAAGCAGGAAAGCAAGAGGGCAGCTTCAATTAGATTAAACTACTCAAGGCAGAGGCAAGTATATCTGGAATAACGTAGTGGATACTGTGGTGCCCCATCCGCACCCCTCTCTTCAGGGCTGATGCACCCACCCCCCAGCTGCTGGAAATATCTGTGCTAACGGATCACAGCTGCACTGGGAATGGCCCCTCTGTTACAGGTTACACCCCCTCCTGGAGTGACCTTTGGTCAATGACAAGCCAATGGGAGGATATAAAGCCTGGTCTCTCCCCTCAGTGTGGGAAATTTTGAAGGTCCATCCTAGCTCTAGTGCTTCCCTATAGCATCCAGGGAGGCTTCTGTTTCCACCACACTGCAGGTTAGTTTCTCCCTCTGCTCGGTTCTACTAGCCTCACTTCCCCACAGGTGTATCTCCTAATTAGAGTTGACATAAAATACAGGATGCCCACTTAAGTTTGCATTTCAGATAAACAACGAACAGTTTTTAGTATAAATATGTCCCATACATTTGGTAAATAATTAGACTAAAAAATTACTTGTCATTTATCTGAATTTAAATTTAACTGGGCATCCTGTATTTTTATTTGCTTAATCTGGCAACTCAACTCCTGAGAGTACTTCCTGATAAAGCTTCTGCACACAACTTTTCATCATGAGTCTGTTTTCAGGCAACCCAATCTGAGGCAGGAAAGGTGAAGTAGGGTAACAGAAAGATGAATGAGGCACAAGTTTTGCTTTCAAAGCCTGCTGTGGAATGTTCTACTAGTGTGATGCTATCCAAAACTTATTGGGAGTAGGTTTCTAAAACTCAGTTCTCTCTTCCCTTGCACTCTTATCTTCATCCCTTGTGATCCTCAGGTGAAAACAAATTCCCAGTCTGCAGACAAACAGGAACCAGAGATGCTGGTGATGCCCAAATAATGAAGCAAATCAAGATTCAATGAAGCCATTATTATCAGACTCCTCACTGCATTTTTCCTCGTATAAGATTCTCTGCGTCATGTTGCTCCCTCATACCTCCTTATACCTTCCCCGTATTTTCCAAAGTTAAACAAAGTCGTTAGCCAGATGTCTGTGAAACCCCTCCAGACAAATTCTTTGGCATCATCACTCTTTTTAGAGATACGAGATATAGATAACTTCCCTTCTATTTTGTGTATTTGGGGAGAAAAATCAAGAAACTTCTAGGAATATATAATCAAACATTTTCTTTCATGGATTCCAAATATAGATTAAAAACATTCTATGTTCAAATTAAATTTTTAATAGAATCAACATTTACATACTACTATAATTTCATAGTAAATAGTAAAAAATAACTAATTCTAGATTCCTAAACAAAATTTTGCCAAGTGTCACTCCACAGACCCCTGCCCTCGTATCACTACCATTCTTGAAACTAGCTTCTTACATGGCTTTCCAAACACCATAAACTCTTCTAGTGAGAAACCATGTCTTGTTTTTAGGTGATAGGTTCACATAGACATTGAATAAATGATAGCTGCCCCATACATCCTCTAGTTGGCTTGCGGGCTATGTTAATTGATAATCCTCCCTGCCATTGAACTTAGAACTAGTTAGCGCCTAGAGACTTAGCTGGAGAGCTAAGCTGATAGCTTGAGTAGAGGCAGTCATTTATTAGAACAAATATACATGCCCACATAATTGGAAAATACTATGTATTTAAAATACTGATTAAGGTCATGGGAACAAATGTTCACATTGAATGAATTATGGTAACATGAGTTAGGCATGCATAGACTTCAAATTCACATTTTATTGTGTTTTCAGAGTTACACGTTTTCTTACCTGCTTTTATTCTTCCCAGGTATATCTGTATGTGTTTATTCACCATTTTAACCTTCTTAATGACTTCATTCCATACCCACCATTTGCTGCGAAAGCCATCAATCACATACCAGTTCTGATGTTGTTCTTGATAATATTGCCTAATCTCATCAATATTTTTGCGGTACTTTGAGTTCTTGACAGCTATAATCTGTGAGCTGTTATGCAATGGATAAGGCAAACTAATAGAGAAACAGAAGAAATGGAAAAAGCTGTTAAAAACCTGCTTTTTCTGGTTGAGTAAAGTTTATTCCTTTATCATTGTTTTCATCACATACATTACCTTGGTTCCTTTTCTTTTTCCAGGAGCAATCTTTTGAAAATCTCTTTGGAAGGCACATCCAACTCAAAGATGACCATCGGGATGACTGACCTGGCTTCCAAGAGACTCACTTGATATTTAGATACAGGGTATCCATCAATGACAACACTAATAAGGAGAAACGTGAAAATAAAAATTCCAGATGTCTTTTCTCTCAGACCTTCCTTTCTGTCTTCCGGAAACAGTCTATCTTTAAGATTAGCCCCGTACTGTTCCTATGTAACTTGATTAATCTTGTCACCTTGCCCTCTTTGTCTCTCTATTTTTTTTTTTTTGGCTGTGTGGCTTGAGGATTGAACCCGGGCCCCAGCAGTGAAAGCCCGGAATCCTAACCACTAGGCCATCGGGGAACTCCCTTTATCTCTATATTTTTAACCTCAGTCAGCCCAAGAGCCAGAAGGAGGGCTGCATACATACAGACACAGCTCTGATTCATACACTTAGCATCATAGAGCTAGGTTTTAGCGGACTTCGAGAGATAATACATATTATACCTTGAACATTGTATTACTTAATTGGTGCTACTATTCTAGCATGAAACAGTGGAAAGAGTATAGGCTTCAGAGGCACACAGACTTAGATTTGAAACCTGGTCTGACCTCTCTGAGCCTCAGTTTTCAGTAAAAATAGCAAAATAATGATATTTAACCCTTAGAGTTATCTTAAAGATTGTAGATCAAGTTTGTAAAGCAATTAGTAATAGACTAATGGACATTCCTTATAAAAGAATGGCCAGCAAGGGAAGAATTATCCAACCCTGATCTTAATGTTGTAGTTTTATAGCAAACAGATAGTGTACAATTTTTGTACTGAAAGGTCAGTGGCAGTAAGACAAGGTGTCTTGTAATCAAGATTTTAAGAAGTACATTAAAATGTTTTAAAATTAAAAGAAAAAAGGTCCTGGCACAGTTAATAGCATTTTAGTAAGAGATTAAGCAAATACGGAAAACACTGTGTTCTAAGCTTTCTTTTGTAGTAAAATTCTGTGAGGAGGCTGGGTGTGGAAGGGAACATGGGGAGTTGGTGAGAGACCCCTATGGTATCTGGGAGAGAACCATTCCATCAGGACCCATCAGGCCTCTGAGCAGAAATGATGGAGAATTTGTTAGTCCAACCGTCTGAGGTAATGAGTGCCACTAGCAAACTGAGAAGAGGACTAAAGGCTGTCTGCAAATTCCAAAGTCAGGAAACCGACTCTGAGGTGCCTGAGCTGGGCTTGCTGGCTGACGTCACCAGGAAGGGCTGGTTAGTCCTCCCTCAGTGCTCTCCAGCTAAGTCTCTAGGCACTAACTAGTTCTAAGTTCCATGGCAGAGAGGATTATAAATTAACATAGCCCGCAAGCCAACTTGAGGATGTATTGAGCTGCCATTGTTGGTTGTTTTTTTAAAAAAATTATTTATTTTTGGCTGCATTGGGTCTTCGCTGCTGCACACGGGTTTTCTCTAGTTGCTGAGAGCAGGGGCTACTCTTCGTTGTGGTGCGTGGGCTTCTCACTGCGGTGGCTTCTCTTGTTGCGGAGCGTGGGCTCTAGGTGTGCGGGCTTCAGTAGTTGTGGCTCGCGGGCTCTAGAGCACAGGCTCAGTAGTTGTGGCTCATGGGCTCAGTTGCTGCGCAGCATGTGGGATCTTCCCAGACCAGGGCTTGAACCCGTGTCCCCTGCATTGGCAGGCGGATTCTTTTTTTTTTTTTAACGTCTTTATTGGAGTATAATTGCTTTACAATGGTGTGTTAGTTTCTGCTTTACAACAAAATGAATCAGTTATATATATATATACATATGTTCCCATATCTCTTCCCTCTTGCGTCTCCCTCCCTCCCACCCTCCCTATCCCTCCCCTCCTGGCGGTCACAAAGCACCGAGCTGATCTCCCTGTGCTATGCGGCTGCTTCCCACTAGCTATCTACCTTACGTTTGGTAGTGTATATATGTCCATGCCTCTCTCTCGCTTTGTCACAGCTTACCCTTCCCCCTCCCCATATCCTCAAGTCCATTCTCTAGTAGGTCTGTGTCTTTATTCCTGTTTTACCCCTAGGTTCTTCATGACATTTTTTTTTTCTTAAATTCCATATATATGTGTTAGCATACGGTATTTGTCTCTTTCTTTCTGACTTACTTCAGTCTGTATGACAGACTCTAGGTCCATCCACCTCATTACAAATAGCTCAATTTCATTTCTTTTTATGGCTGAGTAATATTCCGTTGTATATATGTGCCACATCTTCTTTATCCATTCATCTGATGATGGAAACTTAGGTTGTTTCCATCTCCTGGCTATTGTAAATAGAGCTGCAATGAACATTTTGGTACATGACTCTTTTTGAATTATGGTTTTCTCAGGGTATATGCTCAGTAGTGGGATTGCTGGGTCATATGGTAGTTCTATTTGTAGTTTTTTAAGGAACCTCCATACTGTTCTCCATAGTGGCTGTACCAATTCACATTCCCACCGACAGTGCAAGAGGGTTCCCTTTTCTCCACACCCTCTCCAGCATTTATTGTTTGTACATTTATTAATGATGGCCATTCTGACTGGTGTGAGGTGATACCTCATTGTAGTTTTCATTTGCATTTCTCTAATGATTAGTGATGTTGAGCATCCTTTCATGTGTTTGTTGGCAATCTGTATATCTTCTTTGGAGAAATGTCTATTTAGGTCTTCTGCCCACTTTTGGATTGGGTTGTTTGTTTTTTTGCCACTGCACCACCAGGGAAGCCCACCATTGTTGGGTTTTTTTTTTTTTTTGATATTTCTATTGCTTTTATTATTTCATGTGTTAAACCTTTAGCACTCTCAAACCTTAGCAATACGATAAAGTCCTTGAAGGAAAGTATCATGTAACTTTATATACACAGTAGCTGCTCAGATATTATTGAATACAGTAATACAAATGCAGTTTATTAAAAATATATCCTCTTAGAAGACTTTGCAAACAAATTACATCAGGATAAGATGAAATTATGACATGATATTGGAGGAGGTGCTCCTCAGTATTTGTCTTGTAAGGCTTTCTTTGCAAGGTCTCTAAATATACGTTTTCCACTCTATTTTTGACTCGAGTCTCAAATATTAAGAAAACGTTATCCAGAAGTTGGAAGTAAGGCAAAAAGATAATGGCATGATTTTCATGAGTAAGCGATGGCGTTGTCTGACAAACTCACCCAAAAGTCATCTATCTTAAGAATGAATCTTTCCTTGAGTTGATGTTTAGTGGTATCCATGAGAACATTTTACAACTTTGTAAACATAAATATTAGCTTGTAGAAAACAAAGAAGGTGCACGTTTATTTTTCCCAGTAGTAATGCAATAGTTTTAGCCCAGTAAAGAAGATAATCCAAAGATTATGATGTCTGGCCCTTGAGGAAAATAAATCACTTTTGCTGTTGTTGTAATTTAGCAATCTCATTCGAGTTCTTTTTTTCTTTCACTGACTCTACATGCATTTGTTAGCATGTTTTATTTTTTCAGAAACTCCGCATTTTTTATTGAGATATAACTGACATATAACATTATACTATTTTAGGTGTACTTACAACATAATGATTTAATGAATGCATATATTGCAAAATGATTACCATAATAAGTCTAGGTAACATTATCACCACATATAGTTACAATTTTTTTCTTGTAATGAGAACTTTTAAGATCTATTCCCTTAGCCACTTTCAAATATATAATACAGTGTTAAGTGTCGTCACCATGTGTTAGCATGTTTTAGTATAATGAAGCAGCAAGATAGACTGGCTTTGTATCCTGCCATTTTCCTTACTAATAAGTTCAGTGAAACTTTGTGAATCTGTATGAGAATTATATGGTCTTACGATGTTGGAAATTATACGTTTGACAACAATCTTATGACCTCTTTTTTGAATTATTATAATAGTTTACCAAAAGGGTTCCTTCCCCATAATCCCTGCTGTAACTCCCCATCCATCTTGTATCCCACTTTTTTTTTTTTTTTTTTAACATCTTTATTGGAGTATAATTGCTTTACAATGGTGTGTTAGTTTCTGCTTTATAACAAAGTGAATCAGTTATACATATACATATATCCCCATATCTCTTCCCTCTTGCGTCTCCCTCCCTCCCACCCTCCCTATCCCACCCCTCTAGGTGGTCACAAAGCACCAAGCTGATCTCTCTGTGTTATGCGGCTGCTTCCCACTAGCTATCTATTTTATATTTGGTAGTGTATATATGTCCATGCCACTCTCTCACTTTCTCCCAGCTTACCCTTCCGCCTCCCTGTATCCTCAAGTCCATGCTCTAGTAGGTCTGTGTCTTTATTCCCGTCTTGCCCCTAGGTTCTTCATGACCACTTTCTTTTTTTTTTTTTTTAGATTCCATATATATAGCATAATTTTTTTTTTTTTTTTTTTTTTTTTTTTTTTTTTTTTTTTT
>NW_020837947.1:49146528-49147219 GCF_003676395.1 Aethalodelphis obliquidens | reverse complement strand
TTTTTTTTTTTAGATTCCATATATATAGCATAATGTTTTTTTTGTTTGTTTGTTTGTTTGTTTGTTTGTTTTTTGATAGGTATACCTGGATTTAATTCTCACTTCTACCGCTTGGTAGCTGGATAGCCTTAGGCAAGTTTCATACCTCCCTGAAATTCACTTAATTCAGTCTGTAAAATGGCATAATAACTTATTATAGCATCCTTTTAGGAATTTTAAATCAGTTCTTGAAATAAAAGTACACAATATATAGACAAGTATGGATTCCTCAATAGGTGTTTGACCTTTCATTTCTCCAGTATCCCACCCGCATCAAATAAAGAAAAATACTTTTTAAAATTTACGAATATTTCATTGTTGTAAAGTTAAAGCCATAAAAATAATCAAATGGCCTACTATCATACCGTTAGAAAAAAAAAAAAAAGGTGTTCATGAGAGTTCCATATTAGAATACAAGTTTTCCTTAGGCACCTGTTTATGTATGCTATTCTGCTCTTTACAATAAATAATTAAATTTAAAAGACTTAATTCCTCACTTTTAAGACCTTATTAGTTTACAAATTACATATTGACCTATGCTAAATTTTATACCGACCCATGCTAATGAATTCAGTACAGAAAACAAAAAGCACTGCACTCAAGCAAACTACACACATATATATATATATATATATATATATATATATATATA